>NC_138770.1:372248972-372411472 GCF_965119305.1 Pelophylax lessonae
CCTCACACCTCTGGACCCCTTTACATTACACAGCTCCCCCCTCACACCCTCTGGACCCCTTTCCATTACACAGCTCCCCCCTCCCACCTTTGGACCCCTTTACATTACACAGCCCCCCCCCACACCTCTGGACCCCTTTACATTACACAGCTCCCCTCTCACACCCCTGGACCCCTTTACATTACACAGCCCCCACACACCTATGGACCCCTTTACATTACACAGCTTCCCCCCCCATACCTCTGAACCCTTTTACATTACACAGCCCCCCATGGGCCCCTTTACATTACACAGCCCCCCCATGAACCCATTTACATTACACAGCTCCCCGTGGGCACCTTTACATTACACAGCCCCCCCTGTGGACCCCTTTACATTACACAGCCCCCCGTGGGCCCTTTTATATTACACAGCCCCCCGTGGGCACCTTTACATTCCCCCATGGAACTCTTTAAAATTTACAGCCATCCACCCAGGGAGCCCTTGACATTATACAGCCCCCCCCCCATGGAACCCTTTCGATTATACAGGCCCCCCCCAATGAACCATTTACATTATACAGCCTCCCCCCCATGGAACCCTTTAGATTATAGAGGCACCCCCCATGAACAATTTACATTATACAGCCCCCCTCCCCCATAGAACCCTTTAGATTACAGTATATATACAGCCCCCCACCCCCCCAAAGAACCATTTACATTATACAGCAAAAGCCCTCCCCCCCATGCTACCTTATTAGTAGGAGAACAGAGCAGGAAGCAGTGAGTGAGTGTAAAGCAGAACGGGACAGGGAGAATCATCACCAGTGCTGAATATACAGCGGGAACTGATGAAGTTATCTTTGCTAGTTAACAGCAGGTGATTAGTTGCTAGGGGGTCCTAGCAACCAATCACCTGCTCATTAACTTAGAAAGTTAACTCCGGCAGTGCCCACCGTATATTCAGCGCTGATCATTCTCCCTGTGCTGTTCTGCTTTACACTCACCCTGGGGCTCCCTGGCAGACTGGCACCCCCCTATGTTTGTCACCCAGGGCAGAATGCCCCCCCCCCGCCCCCCCGTGTTGGTACGCCACTGTTTCCCAAAGACAACCTCTGGATATGACGCTGAGCACGTGCACTCAACTTCCTTGGTCAACCATTGCGAGGTCTGTGTGGAACCTGTCCTGTTAAACTGCTGTATGGTCTTGGCCGCCATGCTGAAGCTCAGTTTCAAGGTCTTGGCAATCTTCTTATAGCCTAGGCCATTTGTTTGTAGAGCAAGAATTCTTTTTTTCAGATCCTCAGAGGGTTGTTTACCTTGAGGTGCCATGTTGAACTTCCAGTGACCAGTATGAGAGAGTGAGAGCGATAACACCAAATTTAACACACCTGCTCCTCATTTACACCTGAGACCTTGTAACACTAACGAGTCACATGACACCGGGGAGGGAAAACGGCTAATTGGGCCCAAATTTGGACATTTTTACTTAGAGGTGTACTCACTTTTGTTGACAACGGTTTAGACATTAATGGTTGTGTGTTGACTTATTTTGAGGAGAGAGCAAATTTATACTGTTATACAAGCTGTACACTCACTACTTTACATTGTAGCAAACTGTAATTTCTTCAGTGTTGTCACATGAAAAGATATAATAAAATATTTACAAAAATGTGAGAGGTGTACTCACTTTTGTGAGATACTGTATGTCCTGTCTTACGGTGACAGTGCTCACTCATTGTACTGTATTTGTAGAGGAACAATTTTGTCACTCTAGGAAAGGACTACAGTTACCTCTTCTTCTCCATAACATAGGGGTAGGTGTTTCTGTAGTTCACAAAGAGAACTGATAAGACTGCTAACTGATAAGAGTGCATCACAGAAAGCTATGAGCCCAGTGGATTACTGGCAGGATCATTTGATTTTTTTTATTTTGCTCTTATCGATTAGATATAAATATAACACTTTCAATGGTATACAGTATTTACCAGACCAAAAGGGAGCCAATAAGAGGGATACATACAATTAGGGTTTACAATACAGTTTAAAGAATACATTGATGTGGACAATATACTACTGGCTAAACAGTAGGAGCAGCAGCAGACTGATGAGATCTTCTCTCTGCTTCCTCTTTCATCCTATGAACACTTTTCCTCTTAGAATAACTGAAAGTGGTTGTAAACCCTCGGGTAATGTTTGTACCTATAAGTAAGCCTATGATAAGGCTTACCTATAGGTACTGTAAATATCTCCTAAACTTGCACCATTTAGGAGATATTTACATTGCATGCAGCTGATGACGTCATCGATGCATGCGCTCTGAAGGAATAGCTGCCCGTGCCGTTTCTTCAGAGCCCTGTGCCGTGACCGGCGGTTCCCACACGCATGTGTGGCAGTGACGTCACATGGCTCCGGCCAGTAGCACACCTGGGGTCTGCAGACCCGAAAGAAAGACGGATGCGGCCTCCAACGTTGCATACTAGCACATTATACATTTAATTTGCAGGTAAACAACATTTTTTTTTCAAGACTTTACTGACTCTTGAATACAGCAAATCTGATTGACTCCTAGTCCAGGACTTCCTTTTGAATAGGGGTTTGCAACAGGCTAATACTAAGTCAAAGTCAGGTACTTACAATAGTTGCATTAAAAATTATGATTTTGTAAAGAATACTGTGTTAATCTTGAAATTTTATATCTTCCCAGAGTTCAGCAGTAAAGCATTGAGGCTTAGAGATAGCCAGGCATTTTGCATGTTTAGATTTAGGTTAACAATGGCAGCCTCGTGTTTCATTATGTAGAAGAGACTTTAAGATTTATAGGTGTGCCAAAAGGGTAGGGTTGCCACCAGTATTGGTTTGAACTGAAAAGTCCACTTATAACTTCTGTCCGTCTATTTAAAGTGGAATTCCAGCTTAACCCTAACTACTGTTAAAACTGTCTTCAACCTCCTCCTAACACCTATGTTTACTTACCTATGTAAGAAAAATGTATAGTGTTGACTTAACTATTTTCAGGCTTCTCTGGTCTGGTCCTGTGATTCCTCTTGCCTGTGTCAGTCAGTGGCAGCTGCAGGGGAGAGTGCTCCAACAATGGCTTGCTATGCCTGGAGTGGTGACATCACCCATAGGCTTCAATGGGCCATCTGTTGTAGAGAGAGAGAGGGAGAAAGAGAGAGAGAGAGACAGAGAGACCGAGACAGAGAGACAGTGAGAAAGAGAGAGAGATTCTATCACTCTTAAGGATACCCCAATACTTGGACAAAAGATTTTTAATATAGAAATGTTGAGTAGAGTAGGAGGTAAAAAAGGAGAAACGTGGGGAAAATTTGGAGGACTGTGTCGCTGAGTGATTATCTGTTTGTGGTCTACTTCCTGGATTCAAAATCAGTTCTTTATCTAGACTGCTAATCTCCTGAACTGTGGAGTCTAATTCTACAGGATCATAACCCCTGGTTACAAACCTATCCTTCAAGATCATACCAAAAGAAAAAAATATTGCGCTAGCCATAAAATAAGCTGCTACACAAAACAGACCAAAAAATTAATATGGGAAAACCACATGAAAGTGAATAGTCCAAATAATAACAAACTAAAATAAGCATAAAAAACAACAAAAAACAACAGTCCCAAATGGTATAAGTGACATAAATGTCCAGTATGGCGATGATCACAGTGCTCAGCAGATCCCAACACCAAACAGAGAATGGAGATGTATTATGTTCACCAGAACGGTAGGACTCAGAGTGCCATATAGCACCTGGGTCAAAACAGCTTGATATGATATAGATGGATATATATAAGGGATCTGCTTTACTTGTCAAAGGATTTGTATTTCTAACCATACAGACATGAGATGTACGCATCACAGCCAAGAGAGGACACAAGTTATAATGAAAGAGCATTTAAACCCAAGAACAAACATTTAATATATTGCAGCCTAACAGTAACTAGGTATGGCACCCACATTATTTTTCTTTTATTTTCACTTGTGATCATGCCAGTAACATGCAGTATCTCACAAAAGTGAGTACACCCCTTACATTTCTGTAAATATTTTATTATATCTTTTCATGTGACAACACTGAAGAAATAACACTTTACTACAATGTAAAGTAGTGAGTGTACAGCTTGTATAACAATGTAAATTTGCTGTCCCCTCAAAATAACTCAACACACAGCCATTAATGTCTAAACCGCTGGCAACAAAAGTGAGTACACCCCTAAGTTAAAATGTCCAAATTGGGCCCAATTAGCCGTTTTCCCTCCCAGTGTCATATGACTCGTTAGTGCTACAAGGTCTCAGGTGTGTATGGGGAGCAAGTGTGTTAAATTTGGTGTTATCGCTCTCACTCTCTCATACTGGTCACTGTGCCAAAGTGTTAATATTTTGTGTGGCTACCATTATTTTCCAGCCCTGCCTTAACCCTCTTGGGCATGGAGTTCGCCAGAGCTTCACAGGTTGCCACTGGAGTGCTCTTCCACTCCTCCATGACAACATCATGGAGCTGGTGGATGTTAGAGACCTTGCGTTCCTCCACCTTCCATTTGAGGATGCCCCACATATGCTCAATAGGGTTTAGCTTTAGAGACATGCTTGGCCAGTCCATCACCTTTACCCTCAACTTCTTTAGCAAGGCAGTGGTCATCTTGGAGGTGTGTTTGGGGTCGTTATGTTGGAATACTGCTCTGCGGCCCAGTCTCCGAAAGGAGGGGATCATGCTCTGCTTCAGTATGTCACAGTACATGTTGGCATGCATGGTTCCCTCAATGAATTGTAGCTCCCCAGTGCTGGCAGCACTCATGCAGCCCCAGACCATGACACTCCCACCACCATGCTTGACTGTAGGCAAGACACACTTGTCTTTGTGCTCCTTACCTGGTTTCCACCACACACACTTGACACCATCTGAACCAAATACGTTTATCTTGGTCTCATCAGATCACAGGACATGGTTCCAGTAATCCATGTCCTTAGTCTGCTTGTCTTCAGTAAACTCTTTGCGGGCTTTCCTGTGCATCATCTTTAGAAGAGGCTTCCTTCTGGGATGACAGCCACACAGACCAAGTTGATGCAGTGTGTGGCGTATGGTCTGAGCACTGAAAGGCTGACCCCCCCACCCCTTCAACATCTACAGCAATGCTGGTAGCACTCATACGTCTATTTCCCAAGAGGGGATCGTATATCTGCCCCCCCCCCAGGCGGGCAGGCGACGCACCACACATCGACGTGTCATTAAGTGACATCGCGTGTAGCTCCTCCATGCACTGCGGCCCAAAACCTGAAAGAATCCTCCTTCCTCTACTCCTCCCGGCAGCCAGGCCCCCCTCCTCCTCCTTCTCCTCTGCAAAAACGGCGCAGACTGACCTGAGGCACCAGACAGAAATACATGTAACTGCCAGTGGCGTCACTAGGATTGGTGTCACCTGGTGCAGCAAACCATGGTGTCACTCCCCCTTCAAAAAAATGATTTTCCTGTTTTCTGAAAGTGCACCAAAGATGCAGCATGCGGGACTTTTGGTGCGCTTTCAGAAAATGCAGAAAAAATGCGCAATCTAATAGAAATCTTTAGGACTGCAGCTATAACTGTGGGTAAAATGTAGGAAGACCTCCCTTTACATTACACAGCCCCTGTACCTCTGGACCCCTTTATGATACACAGCCCCCATACCTCTGGACCCCTTCACATTACACAGCCCCCGTACCTCTGGACCCGTTCACATTACACAGCTCCCGTACCTCTGGACCCCTTCACATTACACAGCCCCCCTACCTCTGGACCCCTTCACATTACACTCCCCCGTACCTCTGGACCCCTTTACATTACACAGCCCCCTCCACACCTCTTGACCCCTTTACATTACACAGCCCCCCACACCTCTGGAACCCTTTACATTACACAGCTCCCCCCTCACACCTCTGGACCCCTTTACATTACACAGCTCCCCCCTCACACCTCTGGACCCCTTTCCATTACACAGCTCCCCCCTCCCACCTTTGGACCCCTTTACATTACACAGCCCCCCCCACACCTCTGGACCCCTTTACATTACACAGCTCCCCTCTCACACCCCTGGACCCCTTTACATTACACAGCCCCCACACACCTCTGGACCCCTTTACATTACACAGCTTCCCCCCCCATACCTCTGAACCCTTTTACATTACACAGCCCCCCATGGGCCCCTTTACATTACACAGCCCCCCCATGAACCCATTTACATTACACAGCTCCCCGTGGGCACCTTTACATTACACAGCCCCCCCTGTGGACCCCTTTACATTACACAGCCCCCCGTGGGCCCTTTTATATTACACAGCCCCCCGTGGGCACCTTTACATTCCCCCATGGAACTCTTTAAAATTTACAGCCATCCACCCAGGGAGCCCTTGACATTATACAGCCCCCCCCCATGGAACCCTTTCGATTATACAGGCCCCCCCCAATGAACCATTTACATTATACAGCCTCCCCCCCATGGAACCCTTTAGATTATAGAGGCACCCCCCATGAACAATTTACATTATACAGCCCCCCTCCCCCATAGAACCCTTTAGATTACAGTATATATACAGCCCCCCACCCCCCCAAAGAACCATTTACATTATACAGCAAAAGCCCTCCCCCCCATGCTACCTTATTAGTAGGAGAACAGAGCAGGAAGCAGTGAGTGACTGAGTGTAAAGCAGAACGGGACAGGGAGAATCATCACCAGTGCTGAATATACAGCGGGAACTGATGAAGTTATCTTTGCTAGTTAACAGCAGGTGATTAGTTGCTAGGGGGTCCTAGCAACCAATCACCTGCTCATTAACTTAGAAAGTTAACTCCGGCAGTGCCCACCGTATATTCAGCGCTGATCATTCTCCCTGTGCTGTTCTGCTTTACACTCACCCTGGGGCTCCCTGGCAGACTGGCACCCCCCTATGTTTGTCACCCAGGGCAGAATGCCCCCCCCCGCCCCCCGTGTTGGTACGCCACTGTTTCCCAAAGACAACCTCTGGATATGACGCTGAGCACGTGCACTCAACTTCCTTGGTCAACCATTGCGAGGTCTGTGTGGAACCTGTCCTGTTAAACTGCTGTATGGTCTTGGCCGCCATGCTGAAGCTCAGTTTCAAGGTCTTGGCAATCTTCTTATAGCCTAGGCCATTTGTTTGTAGAGCAAGAATTCTTTTTTTCAGATCCTCAGAGGGTTGTTTACCATGAGGTGCCATGTTGAACTTCCAGTGACCAGTATGAGAGAGTGAGAGCGATAACACCAAATTTAACACACCTGCTCCTCATTTACACCTGAGACCTTGTAACACTAACGAGTCATATGACACCGGGGAGGGAAAACGGCTAATTGGGCCCAAATTTGGACATTTTTACTTAGAGGTGTACTCACTTTTGTTGACAACGGTTTAGACATTAATGGTTGTGTGTTGACTTATTTTGAGGAGAGAGCAAATTTATACTGTTATACAAGCTGTACACTCACTACTTTACATTGTAGCAAAGTGTCATTTCTTCAGTGTTGTCACATGAAAAGATATAATAAAATATTTACAAAAATGTGAGAGGTGTACTCACTTTTGTGAGATACTGTATGTCCTGTCTTACGGTGACAGTGCTCACTCATTGTACTGTATTTGTAGAGGAACAATTTTGTCACTCTAGGAAAGGACTACAGTTACCTCTTCTTCTCCATAACATAGGGGTAGGTGTTTCTGTAGTTCACAAAGAGAACTGATAAGACTGCTAACTGATAAGAGTGCATCACAGAAAGATATGAGCCCAGTGGATTACTGGCAGGATCATTTGATTTTTTTTATTTTGCTCTTATCGATTAGATATAAATATAACACTTTCAATGGTATACAGTATTTACCAGACCAAAAGGGAGCCAATAAGAGGGATACATACAATTAGGGTTTACAATACAGTTTAAAGAATACATTGATGTGGACAATATACTACTGGCTAAACAGTAGGAGCAGCAGCAGACTGATGAGATCTTCTCTCTGCTTCCTCTTTCATCCTATGAACACTTTTCCTCTTAGAATAACTGAAAGTGGTTGTAAACCCCCGGGTAATGTTTGTACCTATAAGTAAGCCTATGATAAGGCTTACCTATAGGTACTGTAAATATCTCCTAAACTTGCACCATTTAGGAGATATTTACATTGCATGCAGCTGATAACGTCATCGATGCATGCGCTCTGAAGGAATAGCTGCCCGTGCCGTTTCTTCAGAGCCCTGTGCCGTGACCGGCGGCTCCCACACGTATGTGCGGCAGTGACGTCACATGGCTCCGGCCAGTAGCACACCTGGGGTCTGCAGACCCGAAAGAAAGACGGATGCGGCCTCCAACGTTGCATACTAGCACATTATACATTTAATTTGCAGGTAAACAACATTTTTTTTTCAAGACTTTACTGACTCTTGAATACAGCAAATCTGATTGACTCCTAGTCCAGGACTTCCTTTTGAATAGGGGTTTGCAACAGGCTAATACTAAGTCAAAGTCAGGTACTTACAATAGTTGCATTAAAAATTATGATTTTGTAAAGAATACTGTGTAAATCTTGAAATTTTATATCTTCCCAGAGTTCAGCAGTAAAGCATTGAGGCTAGAGATAGCCAGGCATTTTGCATGTTTAGATTTAGGTTAACAATGGCAATGTTTCATTATGTAGAAGAGACTTTAAGATTTATAGGTGTGCCAAAAGGGTAGGGTTGCCACCAGTATTGGTTTGAACTGAAAAGTCCACTTATAACTTCTGTCCGTGTATTTAAAGTGGAATTCCAGCTTAACCCTAACTACTGTTAAAACTGTCTTCAACATCCTCCTAACACCTATGTTTACTAACCTATGTAAAAAAAATGTATAGTGTTGACTTAACTATTTTCAGGCTTCTCTGGTCTGGTCCTGTGATTCCTCTTGCCTGTGTCAGTCAGTGGCAGCTGCAGGGGAGAGTGCTCCAACAATGGCTTGCTATGCCTGGAGTGGTGACATCACCCATAGGCTTCAATGGGCCATCTGTTGTAGAGAAAGAGAGAGAGAGATAGAGAGAGAGACAGAGAGACCGAGACAGAGAGAGATTCTATCACTCTTAAGGATACCCCAATACTTGGACAAAAGATTTTTTAATATAGAAATGTTGAGTAGAGTAGGAGGTAAGAAAGGAGAAACGTGGGGAAAATTTGGAGGACTGTGTCGCTGAGTGATTATCTGTTTGTGGTCTTCTTCCTGGATTCAAAATCAGTTCTTTATCTATACTGCTAATCTCCTGAACTGTGGAGTCTAATTCTACAGGATCATAACCCCTGGTTACAAACCTATCCTTCAAGATCATACCAAAAGAAAAAAATATTGCGCTAGCCATAAAATAAGCTGCTACACAAAACAACAGACCAAAAAATTGTTGAACAAAGAAAATATGTACAAAAGTGCAGCACTGGTGAACGATCAGTGTAAAATCAATATGGGAAAACCAACGTGAAAGTGAATAGTCCAAATAATAACAAACTAAAATAAGCATAAAAAACAACAAAAAACAACAGTCCCAAATGGTATAAGTGACATAAATGTCCAGTATGGCAATGATCACAGTGCTCAGCAGATCCCAACACCAAACAGAGAATGGAGATGTATTATGTTCACCAGAACGGTAGGACTCAGAGTGCCATATAGCACCTGGGTCACAACAGCTTGATATGATGTAGATGGATATTCCAAATCCATAGGAAGGAACCAGGGATGTGCAAGTGAGATCTTGTAGCAGATGTATCGTCACACCAATAACTCCCAATTAGCCAAATATAGCAGATAAAACCAAAAAAGGAGCACAAAATAGTGTAACACCGCTAAAAATGTATTAAAAATGTTTTTTAAACAAATTGCACTTACAGACATCCAATGGATAAGAGCATAAAGAGATGCATAGGAAGGCTGTCAGTAGCATGGCCTTATGCTCCTATTCATTGGATGTCTGTAAGTGCAATTTGTTTAAAAAACATTTTTAGTACATTTTTAGCGGTGTTACAATACCGCTCCTTTGTGCTCCTTTTTTGGTTTTATCTGCTATATCTGGCTGAATGGGAGTTATTGGTGTGACGATACATCTGCCACAAGATCTCACTTGTACATCTGTGGTTCCTTCCTTTTGATTTGGAATATCCATCTACATCATATCAAGCTGTTTTGACCCAGGTGCTATATGGCACTCTGAGTCCTACCGTTGTGGTGAGCATAATACATCTCCATTCTCTGTTTGATGTTGGGATCTGCTGAGCACCTTCAAGATCATAGCTTCCCCTAGAAAATCTTGCATTAGGGAACAGTTCCTCCTAAGATGCCTGAACTGGTTCTTAGGGACCGCTTTTAACCATGTCTTATGGTGGCAACTGTTAGTGCTAATAAAACCATTAATTATGACATAGAAACATTTGTGACCTGTTCCTTAAAAAATGTAGTTTATTTGATTACCTGCCCGTGTGGCCTACATTATGTGGGCCGCACAGTACATACATTTCAGGTTAGGATGAGGGAACATATAGTCAACATCCGCAAAGGTTTCCCCAAACACAGCTTATCTAAGGATTACGACCAATGTCATGGGAGAGACCCCAAAGGTACCTCATTCATGATCATTGAAGGTTTTAAACCGAATTGGATGGGTAGCCACATTAGGAGGGAGATCTCCAGGCTAGAAACCAAGTGGATATATCTGTTGAAAAGTTATCGACCGTTTGGATTATATATATATATATGGATTATTATCAATAATAACTAGTTTTTTTTTTCTTTATTATTGATTTTTATTGTTTTTATATTTTTATTTATTTTTCATTTTTATTTTATTTTTTATTACTTTTTAATTTATTTTTCTCTTTTTTCATTTTTCTTTTCCTTTTCTTTCTTTTTTAATTTTAATCTTATTTTTATTTATTTTATTTAATATAGATCCCTTTTTGCTTTTTTCTGAATTTAAATTTTTGTTTTTCACCTGGTCTTTATAAATGTAATTTTTCAATTTTAATGTATTGATTTTTTGTATATTTAGTAGTTTGGTGAACTGACTATGCATTTTAGATAGTATGTTTTATTGGATGGCCTTGACCTCCGCACTTGACTCTTTAGATTTAGATTTTTTAAATTCTTGATTCTTGTTTGGCTCCTCTAATTTATTTAATATTCTGTCCAGTTTGTGATGTTTGGGTATTGATCCTTTCATTTTACCCCTGCCGGTTTTCTGTAATTATATCACGATCTGACTTTGCTTCCGTGTCCGACACTAGGCTGGTTCCTATTGGTATATTATTGGAACGCATGGGGTAGTGTTGAATCACTTCCGGGCTTGAGAGTGAGGAGCCGTGATTGGCTTGGCTTGCTCGTAGCTAGGGATGTAGTTCTATCAATATAAAAGAGACGTTGTATGCACCCAGAGCCATGCCCCCTGAAGACGTCTGTATGACGAAACGCGTTGGGACGAACTAGCTCTGCATACATGTCGTCACGCCCGGAGGTCAGCCATTTTCTTGGATAGAAACAGGACGTTATCTGTCACACTATACAGGAGTATTGTAAACCAGCTTTTGGTGATGAATGTAACTTTGTTTTATCTAATAAAAGTATTGAAGATTTACTACACTATGAGTCTCTCTTTCCGATTCTCTATATGATATATGTGGATTTTACCTTGGATGTCTACGAGGGACCTGGATACTAAAAACTCCCTCGAGTCTAAGGCTGAGTGATTCTTGTAAATCACCCACTGCATAGTCTGACTGTTGCTTGAGCAATAGTCCACCCATTGTGGTAAGAGTAGGTGTGTTTGGTGACGGTGGAGGATCACATTTATGAAATTTGTGGCATGAACACCCGGGTGGAAGATCCATTTTCTACTTAAGAGACCTATTTCTAGAGACTTATTTCATTGTATTCTTAATTAGCGCTGCATTTTAAGTCTCTTTTGAATCTTTCATACCAGAAGTAAGACTGGGGCCTGAAAAGTTTTATATATATATATATATATATATATATATATATACTGTATATATATACACACACACACATATATATATATATATATATATTTATATTTATATATATATATATATATATAAACAGAATCTCACATAAGTGAGTACACCTCTCTCATTTTTGTAAATTTTTAATTATATCTTTTCATGTGACAACACTGCAGAGATGACACTTTGCTACAATGTAAAATAGTGAGTAAACAGCTTGTATAACAGTGTAAATTTGCTGTCCCCTCAAAATAACTCAACACACAGCCATTAATGTCTAAACCACTGGCAACAAAAATGAGTACACCCCTAAGTCGAAATGTCCAAATTGGGCCCAAATTAGCCATTTCCCCTCCCCTGTGTCATGTGACTCGCTAGTGTTACAAGGTCTCAGGTGTGAAAGGTGAGCAGGTATGTTAAATTTGGTGTTATTACTCTCACTCTCTCACACTGGTCACTGGAAGTTCAACATGGCACCTCATGGCAAAGAACTCTCTGAGGATCTGAAAAAAAAGAATTGTTGCTCTACATAAAGCTAGCCTAGGCTATAAGAAGTTTGCCAAGACCCTGAAACTGAGCTGCGGCACGGTGGCAAAGACCATACAGGGGTTTAACAGGACAGGTTCCACTCAGAACAGGCCTCACCATGGGCGACCAAAGAAGTTGAGTGCGCGTGCTCAGCGTCATATCCAGAAGTGGTCTTTGGGAAATAGACATATGAGTGCTGCCAGCATTGCCGCAGAGGGTGAAAGGGTGGGGGGTCAGCCTGTCAGTGCCCAGACCATACGCTGCACATTACATCAAATTGGTCTGCATGACTGTCGTCCCAGAAGGAAGCCTCTTCTAAATATGATGCACAATAAAGTCCATAAACAGTTTGCTGAATACAAGCAGACTAAGGACATGGATTACTGGAACCATGTCCTGTGGTCTGATGAGACCAAGATAAACTTATTTGGTTCAGATGGTGTCAAGCGTGTGTGGTGGCAACCAGGTGAAGAGTACAAAAACAAGTGTGTCTTGCCTACAATCAAGCATGGTGGTGGGAGTGTCATGGCCTGGGGCTGCATGAGTGCTGCCAGCACTGGGGAGCTACAGTTCATTGAGGGAACCATGAATGCCAACATGTACTGTGGCATAATGAACCAGAGCATGATCCCCTCCCTTTGGAGACTAGGCTGAAGGGTGGTTTTCCAACATGATAATGTCCCCAAACACAACTCCAAGATGACCACTGTTTTGCTAAAGAAGCTGAGGGTAAAGGCGATGGACTGGCCAAGCATGTCTCCAGACTTAAACCCTATTGAGCATCTGTGGGGCATCTTCAAACGGAAGGTGGAGGAGCGCAAGGTCTCTAACATCCACCAGCTCAGTGATGTCGTCATGGAGGAATGGAAGAGGACTCCAGTGGCAACCTTTGAAGCTCTAGTGAACTCAATGCCCAAGAGGGTTAAGGCAGTGCTGGAAAATAATGGTTACTTTGAGGGGACAGCAAATTTACACTGTTATACAAGCTATACACTCACTACTTTACACTGTAGCAAAGTGTCATTTCTGCAGTGTTGTCACATTACAAAATATAATAAAATATTTACAAAAATGTAAGGGGTGTATTCACTTTTGTGAGATACTGTATATATACATATGCACGGCTCCAAAAAATTAAAGGAACATTTTTTATTGAGAGTATAACATCAAGTCAATTAAACTCCAGGGATATTGATTTGGTCAATTAAGTAGCAGAGGGTGTTGTTAATCAATGTCAGCTGCTGTAGTGTTGATGAAATTAACAACAGGTGCTCTAGAAGGGCAGTAATGAGACAACCTCCAAAACAGGAATAGTTTTACAGGTGGAGGCCACTGACATTTTTTTTCCCTACTCATCTTTTCTGACTATTTTTCTTTTCTTTTTAAACGGTTTTTATTGAAGGCAAAAGAAACATGGATACAGTAACATGCAGTAGAAAGATTAGGTACATGCCGTGATATAACAAGTCACAGTAAATATAGAACTACAGCATATAACTTTCAAGGAATAGGTAACAATGTAATAGGCATAAGAGATCGACTCGGCATGCCGACTGAGAAGCAGTAATGGCACGTACAAATTCAAGCTGTGGCCGAGGTCACAAGGCCTAGATGGGCCCCCTCATAGAAGGGGTCTCAACCAAAACAAAGGTATAACATTTAATGAGATATGCCAGGGGTCGAGTGGGGAGAGGGGGCTGGGAAGGCAGGGTTGGGATGAAATCAGGGTAGGAAGGAGAGGGTTATGGGGGGGAGGTAACAGCAGGTAACCAGAGGAAGCCTCGGACCCCCCAGGGGCCCAAGTGGGGAAAGAGGGTCAGTAAGGAGGACTTCCCAATCAGGTGAGTACAAGGCTGTCGTCAAGGCCTGGTGGTAGGCAATGGTCAATCCACGGCCACCAGAGCCGTTCGTAGGGGGTCAGTTTATCCAATAAAATTGCTTCCGTTTTAGCATGTAGCATGGCTTGGGTAACTCTGTGTAGCATGGTCAGATGACAGAGCGTGGGGGTTTTCCATGCTTTCGCGATGGTTTGCTTAGCTTTCTGACTATTTTTCACTAGTTTTGCATTTGGCTAGGGTCAGTGTCACTACTGGTAGCATGAGGCGATAACTGGACCCTATAGGAGGTTGCACAGGCAGTCCAAGTCCTCCAGGATGGCACATCAATAGGTGCCATTGCCAGAAGGTTTGCTGTCTCTCCCAGCACAATCTCAAGAGCATGGAGGAGATTCCAGGAGACAGCCATTTACTCTAGGAGAGCTGGACAGGGCTGTAGAAGGTCCTTAACCCATCAACAGGACCAGTATCTGCTCCTTTGTGCAAGAAGGAACAAGATGAGCACTGTCAGAACCCTACAAAATTACCTTTAGCAGGCCACTAGTGTCATTGTCTCTGACCAAACAATCAGAAACAGACTGCATGGGGGCCCATTGTCCTCTAGTGGGCCCTGTGCTCACCGCCCGGGACCATGGAGCTTGATTGGCATTTGCCATTGACCACCACTGGTGACCTGTGCGTTTCACAGATGAGAGCACATGTGACAAACGTGAAAGGGTCTGGAGAAGCTGGGGAGAGCAATTGCACCCTGATTCCCATTAGGTAACGGAATGAAATCCTTGGACCCATTATCAGACCCAGTGGCGGCCGGTGTATATGGGGCGCAGGGGCGCCGCCCCCCCATTCATGCGTCCGGCCCCTAATCTGCATGCAGGGCACCGGACGCATGGAGCTTAATGGGGATTTTTTTTAACATCACCTGATTAGAGCCAGAGGCTCTAATAGGGCGATGCAAAGGGTGGAGTTGGGGCGCAGAGCAGTGCGTCCCGACTCCACCCATTGTGTGACAATAGCGAATGAAAATTCACTATTGCCACACCGATCCTCCTCCTGGCCAATCAGGAAGCGCGTCCGATACGCACTTCCTGATTGGCCGCAAGGCAAACCCCTTGCCATTGGCCGAGGAGGAGGCGGGACCGGAAGTACTCGTGGAGATGCGCCGGGGGACAGAGTGAGGAAAAGCCACAGCCGCCGCCGGGACTGAAGAGGAAGCTGCCGCCAGGTAAGTGCATTGGTCTCGGGGGGGGGGGGAAGCCCACACTTGAGGGAGGCATGCTGTGGCGCTCTGCAATGATTGGGGACAATGCTGTTGCGCTCTGCAATGATTGGGGGCAATGGTGTGGCACTCTGCAATGATTGGGGACAATGCTGTGGCGCTCTGCAATGATTGGGGACAATGCTGTGGCGCTCTGCAATGATTGGGGACAATGCTGTGGCACTCTGCATTGATGGGGGCATGCTGGTCACTCATTTTTCTGTTTGCGCCCCCCCAAAAATTTTGAGCACCAGCCGCCACTGATCAGACCCTACGCTGGTGCAGTGGGTCCTGGGTTCCTCCCGGTGCATGACAATGCCCGGCCTCATGTGAAGAGAGTATGCAGCCAGTTCCTGGAGGATGAAGGAATTGATACCATTGAATGGTCCCCACGCACCCCTGACCTAAATCCAATAGAACACCTCGGGAACATTATGTTTCGCTCTGACGCTGCCAGCTTGCACCTTAGTCTGTTTACATGCTTAGTAATGCCCTGTCCAGATCTGGGAGGAAATACCCCAGGACACCATCTGTTGTCTCATTAGGAGCACATTCCCCCACTGTTGTCATGCATACATACAAGCATGTGGGGGCCATACAAACTACTGTGCACCATTTTGAGATGCTGCAATTACATTTCAGCAAAATGGACTAGCCTGCTGCATAATTTTTTCACTTTAATTTTCGGGTTGTCTTTGAACTCACCCCTCTGTAGGTTGGTCATTGTTATTTCCATCAAACAATGTGGCATCCATTCATTCATAACACAATACCAAGTCCATATCAGTATAGATATTATCCAGCATGATATTTTTCCCCATTGAGATCGGATGTGTTTTCAAAGTGTTCCTTTCATGTGTTTGAGCAGTGTATGTATATATATATATATATATATATATATATATATATATATATATAAACTGTTTATACACTTTATATACCGGATAAGATAAAATTATATATACATAATAATGGAGGTTTGCACTGAATTTTCATCTTTCACACTGACACCAGGTTGTCCCACCGTTGCTCTAGCTTGGTTACATCTGATTCTTCATATCTCACACCCGGAGACTTGCCAATAATTTTTGTCAATAATTTTTTCAATGAATACAAGGTGTACTCTGATTGGACGAGGCTGAGATAAAAATGTCACCCACCCCTCCTTTCCACCTTGTCCAATGGGAGAATGCCCTGCGTTAAATGAATAAATGCAAGATGTTCTCTGAATAGCAGAGATGCCAAGGGAGCCACCCTCAGAGACTGTGAGCAAGGCACAAGAAATAATCATAGACTGTGGGCATGGCACAAGAAATAATCAGAGACTGTGGGCATGGCACAAGGAATAATCCCTTTTTTTATTGTTGTAGCAGGGCTGCTACAACAATATTCACAGGCAGATTTTCATCTGTGCTGTGCCACCAATGCCACTCGTTCTCCTCCTGGGCTCTCTGCTGGCCTTGGCTCCTCCCCCTGGTCGTACTCAGCTCTAGGCTTCTCCCCGGACTCCCTTTCCTCTCACACGCTCTCCAGTTCAGCGGCGATGGTCTCTGTGTGCTGCTGAACTGGAGGCGTTCCTATCCCTCTCTCTGCTGCCGCCCAGGTGGGAGGAGAGATTTTCATGTTCAGGATTCAGCTATCCTCGCCTAGAGAACTGAAGGGAGAGAGGGGGTGGAGTCTTTGAGCCTGTCTCTCTGCCATCGCTGCATCTGGCAAGGGGGGGAGGAGTGCAGAAGAGGCGAGCTGGTGAACTTAAAGGCGCCTGGCCGGGGGTGTGCTGCGCTGCGCCACCTGTCAGTATCAGTAAACTAGGTACAGGTGGGAGAAGGGCCGGCCGTCGCTGCTAGGATAAGCACCTTGTAGGAAACCCCTGCTTTGGCGCCCCCCCTCTCCTGGCGCCCTCAGGCGGCCGCCTTGGCGGCCTTATGACGGCCTTATGGCTGGCGCCAGCCCTGTTCTTGCGCAACATAACTCGATAAAGAAACTAGTGTCTTCATTTGTCTTCTTAACCACTTGCCGACTGCCTAACGCCGATCTACGTCGGCAGTCAGCCCCTCACAGGCAAAGTGACGTAGGGCTACGTCACTAGCTTGTGAGGGTCTAGGGAGCGAGCGCGCGCCCCCGGAGGCGCGCTCCCGCTCCCGCGTGGTCACGGACCCCCCCGCGCGTGTGACTAGCGGACCCGATGTCCGCCGGTCACTCGGCGATCGGCGGGGGAGAGGGAGAATGTCAGGCAGCTTGTGTAAACAAGCTGCCTGTCATTCTCCTCGCTGTAAAGACACTGATAAAACGGATCTAGTATGTAGATCCGTTGATCAGTGTCCTTACAGCTCAAGCCACAGCCAATCACAGTAGAAAGCACGCCCCTAGGGATACACACAGCCCCTCCCTTCCAAATAAAGTTAACCCCTTCACAACCAGTGTATTTTTACAGTAACAGTGCATATATATAGCACTGATTACTGTAGAAATGTCACTGGTAACCCCAAAAGTGTCACAAATGTCAGTCAAGGGTCCGATCTGTCCGCCCCAATGTCGCAGTACCGCAAAAAAAATCGCAGATCGCCGCCATTACGCGTTAAAAAAAAAAAACAACAAAAATGACAAAAATCTTTCCCTTTGTTAGTAAACGCGATAACTTTTGCGCAAACCAATCAAAATACGCTTTTTGCGATTTTTTTTACCAAACATATGTAGCATAAAACAAATTGGCCGAAAATTTGAAAAAATTTTGATTTTTACTTTTTTTTGGGGGGAATTTCATATAAAAAAATGTGAAAAATATTGTTATTTTTGCAAAATTGACGCTCTTTTTTTGTTTATAGCGCGTGATCAAAAAATCGCACAGGTGATCAAATACCACCAAAAGAAAGCTCTGTTTGTGGGAAAAAAAGGACGTCAAATTCGTTTAGGTACAGCGTCGCACGACCGCGCAATTGTCCGTTAAAGTCACGCAGTGCCGAATCGCAAAATACCCCCTGGTCAGGAAGGGGGTAAAATCTTCCGGGGCTTAAGTGGTTAAAGGCTCAGGCTTCTTCCTTATTCATGCATCACAGCTTGAATAGAAGCTGGCATAGGTAGTCAGACACCTGCGCATTGAAGCACATCTCTGAACCTGGAGACTGTTCAGTAGGTGTAAAATGAGATAAAAATAAGTTTGTGAAACAAAACAAAATAAACCTATACCAAAATTGTACCTCTAAGCTGCAACCACACATCAAAAACGTACTTGCTAAATAGAGGGGGAAAAAGATATAACAAATCAATGAAACTATATAAACAAATTAATTGTGAGTCCTTGCGATAATTGTATTCACAGAGAATATGTGCTCAAACTAAAAGCTTCCAACATAAAATATCCAAAAATCATTATCGAAAATATAATGTGTAAAGTAAAATCCAATCCAAAATCAATTATAAATTGCGTGAAGGACACCATCAGAAACACTCAAGGGTATGTGCTCACCTCATAGATGGGCCCTTATCATAAGGGCAAATGAAGCAAAAACATGCACCAAATAGCTGCTGTACGCAGAACTTCCCATGGGTATGCAAACACTCCTCAATAAATGGTCAGTGTTCTCAACAATAGACCTGATCTCTAGCCAAAAGCCTTGCTCAAAAAGAGAAAAACTTCATAGGGTTCACAATTTAGGATATCTTTTTTATTACAAAGTCATATCCACTCACATTTGCAAACAGTAGTAGAAGAAGGAGATTAAAGTATCAAGCCGCCATCTCCCTTCACATCTTTGTGTAAGCGTGTAAACAAGCTGCCCTATTCCGAGATCTGTATGAGCTGGCAGCCCATCGTTTTTCTTGCTTTCTCTCCTGGATCAGTTAGGCTCCACCATTCGCATTTCATCACTGGGACACCATCAAGGCAAAATGCATACCTATTTGTTATATCTTTTTCCACTCATATATTTAGAAAGTAACTTTTTGATATTACTCACTATAATCATTGAGCTTACTTGTTCAGTAGGTGTAGCTTGTGAAGTCTCCCCAAATTGCTCAGTGGTCCTTGTTGCTAGCATGGTCACTGTCTCCATCATTTGGGACAGTGTCTTTAATCTGGCTATTTCTGAGTTGACATTGGTTACACTCGCCAGTCTAGCTCCTGCTGACAGTTCATACACTGTGCCTTTCTCCCTTTCTTCTAACATGGCTTCTTCTTCCCATATTGTTCAACTCAGGATACTTCGGGTTCTCACTACAAATCTTTAACTGGCTTGCAACAGAGTCTAAAGACTGAGCCCATTTTAAGATCTGTTGCACTCAGACTTTGTCTACTGTCTTGGGATCCAGGCCCTTCCTCAACAACAATTTGTGTAAGATCTTGTGAATACATCTCATGTACTTGGATAGCTTCTCTTCTTTTCTCTTATAGGTGTGCTCAAAAAGGTACATGAGGTCAGTGGCCTTTTTGATTCACGGTAACACGTCTCATAGGCAGTGCAGTTTTGTTACCTGAACTTTAGATTCCACACTGTTTCTTAGGCAACCTCTCTTAAGCTTTCTGTATATATCTGTGGATATCCCATTCATCTAGTGTCTGCATAATTTGTGTGACAAACCCAAACGGGCAGGGGCTTCAGGAGGGGACTAGGGGCTAACCTTCTAGCTACTGACTATGACTCATGGAGGAGAGCAGGGATTTTGTCTGCTTCTCCCATTCAGAGCATGGAAAAGAGCTCAGTTCATCCTCTGATCCCATGGAGAAAGCAGATCATTCTCTAATGATGGGCAACAACGTGATGAATGCTGAGAGTGAGGCTTGTATTAATTCTCTAAATAAACACAAATAGGCTTCCATTCTGGAGTGGACGGAAACATGTAATATTAATCTTGTACAGGTTAGTGGTCAGAGTGTGGTGGCCCTCCTGCAGACTGGGTTGGAGAAGCTCCTTCACTTGGGACAGAAATATTTATCAAAAATATCCCTTAAGAAATCTATGAAGATAAATTAATTTCACGTTTTCAGACTGCTGGAATATTGTATGAGTTTTGTCTTATGATGACTTTTGTTGTGGACAGATTACACAAGTGAAAGCCAAACACCTGACAGACAGCATGTGTCATGTACTTTGTGTATCTGTGGGCTTGATGCTGAATTGTCTGTGGTGGACACTCCCAGACTAATCAAATTTTGGATGCCTGGCTGTTGATTAGCTTACATTTTAATTAGATCACTGTTAGCTGTTGGCTGTTCATTATATGTACTTTTAGATGTACTTATAATATTACTGTTTACAGTTTGCATTGGTTAGGATTATGTGATCAAGCTGTTATTTTATTTTTTGTGGTTTAAATTCTGGGTGAATTTACAATAAAGTCAGTTCCAGTTTGCACCAAAGCTATTGCCCTTTAATTATTATTATATTCAGCTATAATACCTGGTTCCTGGTTCCAGAGTGGAGGAAGCTGCTCCTTGGTGGAGGCACCCAGGTGGGGTGCCAGGCGGACCATCACACATTTTTCCTTCCATTCCTGGAAGGGTTTTTCCGCCGAAGGTAAGGGCTAACTTCCTAAGAAAGTTTCCAACTTTAAGTAGCCGAATCTATTTTTAGTGTAGCTACCCCTATTGCAATTTGCTGAAAAGTCTACCAAAGCTACAATTATTTTGTTCTTGCTGTTTGCAAGCTCTCTGAGGGGAAATTAATTCTCTCTAGTTGTGTTGATAACCATTGTCTCCAAGAAAGAAAGCAAGGGAAAATCCATAATTATACATTTTACTACAATTCCTTAAAGTCTCTGCAGATATCTGGCTGCCACTGAGAGACAGTTCTGAGAAGCTGATTGAGGGTACACCCTGTAAGGGAAAACCTATTTTTTCTCTCCTCCACAGGTATCTCTCCCTAATTCTACTTCTACTCTATCCCTATCCAACAGGGGCTCTATCCATATCTCACTCAGTGGGCATGTCAAATGATGTATATTCACCTATTTTGTGTCAAGATGGCTGCCCAAACCTCATGGAAGTATGGTGTCCAAAAAGATATGCTGTCCTCTAGAAGATCACTGCCTCAAGTCCATAGCAGAAGACAAAGTAATCCTCAATGGTCTACAGCTAACTGAAAGTGCCACCTTCATGTTGCTGGATATGCTACAGCCCAACACATGCCTACATGCTTGAAATGCTTAGTATATATTACAAGGTATTATGTAGTTTGTCTGACTGTTTTTTGCCAGCAGCTCTCCTTTGTTTGTACCTACCAGTGCGTTTTCTACTATTGTTTTATGTTTTTTTTTTATTACTAGGTATGACCCTGAACATTACAAAAAAAAACCCCCACTAAGAAATAGTATGGTTTTAACCAAGGACCAGTAAAAGCCTATGCCTGTTATCAGTATCAAGTAAGCTTGTTCATATGTCTTCTTTAAAGTATTTCTTTATAATATTGGTATGCATCTAAATAAATATTCTTAGTTATTTGTATACAATATTGCGTACTGACCTGTAGCTAATAACACTGGTCATTGGTCATTTAATCCATTGTGTCTGAAATACTGTATACTCTTACTGACAGTAAATACTTAGTAGGGGGCTAATGACACTGAAGGGCAGAATTTACCTGTGAATTATGTATATACAGTCAAAAGACTATTTAATATGGAGGAATTACATGTAAGTGTCGTTGTCCTAAATTAGCTTGGTGACCATCCATTTCAGTAGGGTTGTAATAGCAGTTAGCAATCAGTAAATGTGGTTTCTTGCTTGTCTTATCAGTGTTAGTAGTATACTATGGCTCACTGTTTGAAACCATCAGACACTCCATCTCACCTCTCTGAATGTAGTTATGTTATTATTTTAAATTACCATGCTAAGCATATTAATCTCTCAACTCCCAGCTCGCTAGTTTCCATAGTGCTGTATTATATTAGGTTAGCCATTCATTTAAATGTAGGAGTGAGTATTACATACCTTACGCCTTGTAAACCCATCCAAGTTTATTACTGTTAATAAAAATAACAATACACTTTGCTTCATCCTTTTGACGTGCTTCAATTGTTATTTTAATACATTAATTGAGAAAAAATGGTGCAAGGTAATTCTTCGCCGATCTGTATGTCTGATATATTCATATATATTGATTTACACTATAATAACACACACAAATAATATTACAAAGCTATGTTTCAGCTAATGAAGGTCAGATGAGAACAGTGTGAAATATGGTACTGTCATTTGAGAAACACACATTTAAGAAAACAATTCATCATCTATGATTTCTGCACTAAAAGAAAAGTGCTATTCACTCTCATGCTAAATTAGTAGAAAATGTACTTTGTAGGCGCTAAAAAGAACTCATAATGGGTAGTTGATAAAAAAGTCATTATGAATTGGTATCTCCATGGCAACTAAGGAATGCCAACAGCATGTCGGCTTGATAATGAAAAAGTCATTTTTTTTATTTCCTAGCTGAAATGGTAACAATGTATGCATAAGTAAAAATGTAGCTAAAATGTTGTATATGTAAGTTTTGCACAAAGCCACAGCAGCATTTTTATTGGCCATGAAAGTTGTAGGAGTTGGATTGCTTAAAGCAAAGTTTAAAGAGACCCTGTAAGATTATATATGAATTTAACATATTTTATGTATTTCATTTATCTGTAAAAGTTTTCCTTGTGTAGACATCTAAAAGCCATGAGACTGTTGCTGGGCACTGCTTTCTTTGATGATGTCACTCAGGGGCATACCATGGGGCTGGCCAGACTGGTGCCTGCCAGGGGAGCAGGCCGAGGGGAGGCGCAAAAAAATTGGCAGTGTTAGCAGTGATTTTTGAACCCTCCGCTCAGCCTGTGCTCCCGGCGCCCCAGGCAGCGTGCGACTCCAATCTCAGAGCCCTGTGTCCGTTCCAGGCAGAACAGCGGCAGTGTGGGCTCTCCGGAGCTCTGTCTCCGCCCACACATACAGGCGGTCAGCAGTCACATGACCGTGACATCATTATTCGGCTCCAGCTTGGCGGCAGACTGGGGATGGGGACTGCACTGAGCTGTCAGAGGAGCCCGTACCGCCGCTCAGCACCTTCAACCTCCTCTCCACTCCCAGCCCGAAGGACAGGCTGACCGAGGGACCCCCCTCCCTCTCTGTCACCCTCTTTCTCTCTCTGTCACCCCCTCCCTCTCTGTCACCCCCCCTCTCTCTCTCTGTCACCCCCCTTCCTGTCTGTCACCCCCCTCACTCTCTGTCACCCCCCCTCTCTGTCACCCCCCCTCCCTCTCTGTCACCCCCTTCTTCTCTGTCACCCCCCTCTCTCTCTGTCACCCCCTTTCTCTCTGTCACCCCACCTCTGTCAAACCCCCCTCTCTCTCTGTCAAACCCCCCAATCTATGTCACCCCCTCCCTCTCTCTCTGTCACCCCCTCTCTCTCTCTCTCTCTCCGGGGGGGGGGACCAATACAGCTCCTCGCCAAGGGCACTGGAGACCCTAGGTATGCCTCTGATGTCACTCAAATGACACACTGTTTTATTCCCCTTTGTTTTTCCACCAGCAGCTACATAAAAGATTATGTGGGGAGGGAAGGTGTGCAGATGCTGGGCCAGCAGACAGATATTAGACACTCCCAGAGAGGGCCACTGCCATTTCCTGGCAACATAAGGTATTTGGTCAATCCACAACAGAAGCACTGTAAATGACTAAGGCCTCATTCACACTAGCAATTACATTGGTTAAATTCAATGCATTTATAGAACATTTTTATATGCATATAAATGCATGTAGTAATTTTCATAGA
The DNA here is from genome assembly GCF_965119305.1 of Pelophylax lessonae. Taxonomy (NCBI): domain Eukaryota; kingdom Metazoa; phylum Chordata; class Amphibia; order Anura; family Ranidae; genus Pelophylax; species Pelophylax lessonae. The sequence continues at coordinate 372,273,327 of NC_138770.1, forward strand.
ACCATTCACATTGTGCATTTACAGTACCTTAATTTATATGTGCTCAGTGTAGCTGCATTTAGAAAAAATATGGTATATGTCATTAGAAATACTAGAATGCTAATGAGTTCAAATTACTTGTATACAAGCAAAAACAAAACTTCATCTCCCTGAAAAATGTACCTTGTGTTTAAATGACACAAGTTCATAAGGTAAGTGTGAATGAGGCCTTTTAGTGAGTTAGAACATCGAATGAAGACTAATGGTAATGATCTCCTATTGCAATCTTATGGTTTCCAAATACTAGATAACTAAAAGGGTTAAAGTGGTTGTAAACCCTTACATACACCCAGTGAAGTGACTGGCCTCAGGTGATACACAGAGATGAAGCAAATCATTCTACGTGGGTTGTACCTGTTTATCTGTAGCCCTCTCTTCTCTACATCCGTTCAAAATAAATGTATACAGCAGGGGACAGGGAGCTGAATTTACACTCTGCAGAGCTCAATGAGAGCTGATTGGAGGGAAGGGACTCACCCTCCTTAACACAGCACACAGAAACAGAGCTGAGGCTGTCAATCACGAGCAATGTGCCGGAGCTCCTGTCCGTGTCATCTTTTTATCTCTTGATTTCAGGAAAACCTGTCAGAAGTGACTCATACTAGTAGCAGAGGAACAAAGCATTAGACAGAAATTACACCTAGTGCTCTGGATTGAGACAAGCATAACTATAGAGGGATATGCTGTTTTAATATTTCATGTCAGAATTCTACAATTGCTATATATATGTATATATTTATAAAAAAACGTTTTGGCTACATTTGCACTTCAGTATTTACCGTTAACATATTTAAATAGAATTTTTATGTGACACAGGTATATTAAAAAAAACAGAGAATGAATAGGAGGTGAGTAGGGGGGAATGCAGTTTTAAGAACCTCCACCCTCACAGAGGGACAGTCATTCTATGCTGGTCACATAACAATTTATTATTTATCGATTTACTGTGAAATTACTGGTTTGAAGTTATAATTTGCGCAGCAATCTTAAATGGTAAATGAGTATAACTAATAGAACTGCAATCGCCTACATAATGAGAATCGAATATGTAACTTGTGAATATGTAACATGTGTGTATCTGGCTCTGATACTAGCCATTGCCTCACCAGCCACTGACCTCACTGCACGTCCCTGATTGTGGGAACAGAACATGCACAAAAACGAATACAATCACATAATATGCTGTGTAAATATATGATGTTTTGATGTTAGCAATAATTACATACAAATGCTATATAATAGTGTGTTATACACTGTCATATGGGGGTTGGTTAGCTTAGTGGTGGTGAGCATTTTCAATTAGCTTGCTTTAGTCCAAATTGTGGTTAAGGGACTAGTGGCCCCTTTATTAAGCAAAAAGTAAAAAGTCCAGTACTATGATTGCCCACACAGGGGTTTTTCAACAGCACAAAACTGTCAGCAGCACTGCCACTGTTGACCCTGGTCCCTTGGACCACAGGCTCTTCAGGCTCACTTAGCCTTTTTGTTGCAGCACCCAGCTACTCTGGCCCACTCCTGGCCTCTCCGTAGGGGTTTTCTGGACATCTCTGGCTCTCACTGTCCTAAAACATACAGACTCCCTCCAATCCCCTGAACTCACTAGTTGCCCTAGCTCTCTCAGCTTGCTCAGCTGTCCCAACTTTCCCAGTCCTACAGATAAGTAATCTCTCCCACGTGGAGTTCTGTTTCCCAAATGGATCACCTCTCCTGACTGGAGCACACACCTCTCTCCAAACAAGCTCACACACCTATCTCCACACAAGGACCCTGAGTTATATCACCTGCAGGTCTCTAGTAAGACCTGGACAAATGATTGGAGACTTCTTCCCACCCAAATCTCTTCGAGGTCTACCAAGCTCCAGACTGTAATTACAAAACAAAGAGAACACTAAATACAATTATTTGGAGTTTTGCACCCTGCAGTAGTGCAAATCCTGTGAATTTTCTACCTATCCTCACACCGTGGTAGGGCCTAGCACTGTCACAATACATAATGCTGTTTAAAATAAAAGTGCACACAGAATATAACTTTCCCCCACTAATAAAAAAAACAGAAAAGTGCAGCGCGACTCGCTTATGCGCAGTAGGAAACGGGCTGTGAAGTCTTCACTGCCGGTTCCCTTACTTGCAATGCCGATGCCTGCGCCCCAAAGCAGATGGATGAATCGGCTTGGGGTGCTGACATTGCAGGATCCCTAGACAGGTAAGTGTCCTTATAAAAAAAGTTAGCAGCTACAGTATTTGTAGTTGTTGACTTTTAATTTTTTTCCCCAGATTGGAACTCCCCTTTAATAAGCACATAACCCTTTATTCTCCATGCGGATCTTCTTATGCAGTCCCTCTCTAATCAATAAAGCTATTAAAAGAATAGATGCTACCCATGGCAACTAATCAGGTGTCATCCTAAAATAATGTGTTAATATACCTAGTTATTAATATAATAATACAAAATATGTTACCAAGGTCGGTTTAACTTTAGCCCCAGATACTTTGTTCTAACCAAGCACTCTGGGAGTTTTATATTGATATTCCTCTCATCTAGGGCAATTTCCTTCTAACCATCTAGGGCAGTGATGGCGGACCTTGGCACTTCAGATGTTTTGGAACTACATTTCCCATGATGCTCAACTACACTGCAGAGTGCATAAGCATCATGGGAAATGTAGTTCCAAAACATCTGGGGTGCCAAGGTTCTCCATCATTGATCTAGGGCAATGTCCTTCTACCCCCCCCCCCCCAAAAAAAAATAATTGTATTGTGCTTGATTGTACTCAAGTGCTTCTATATATGCTGAGTAGAAGTGTTTTTACAAAAGCATTCTCTGCATGTGGTGTGCTTATTTTATATATTTAGAATTACTCTACTAGCAGATTGATAAACTGTGTAGGGGTTTAAGCACCTTACAAATTCCTTTATGTTGGTTGCAAAATAGTGCAGGAAATAGTGGCGTGCAGATCTTTATTGCTAATTATATGTAATTTCTTCTAGCCCCTACATAGTCTAGACCCAAAACACTAACGTATAAAGCAAAAGTGGAGATTTACACCCTCAGAAGCCAACCCAATTCACATTAATTGGTTTTTACAATTAAAATTGATTGTGTTTCTGACTCTCAGGTCCACTTCTTTTTTGTTTGCTCCTTTTTTATGAAGCAGACCCTGTAACGTCCACTTATCAAGCTTATTTCTTCTCTTCCTGCTGACCTCTTTATATCATTCAGAGAAGGGGCAGACAAAGAACAGCATCATTGTGACAGATCTGTCTCTGAATCCTTTGTAAAGAAGTATCTAGACAGGGGTTAAGGTGAGTTAAACAATGCATTAAACTTTACCTCAACAAACATAGCATAGAGGGTGAAAGTGTGTCATTAAAACTTTGCAACTGAAGATCTTGGGATTGGAGATGACGGAAAGAAAGTTAAGCCACAGTTTGACCTTTTATTTCCTGGGCCCAGTATTGCTGCTGATGAAAAGACGCTGTATTGACGGCGAAACGCGTTGACGCACTTCCGGTTGCGGACCAAAACAAACGTCACTTCCGGTCAGGAACTTCCTGTGTGTGGAACGCACGCCGAGAGCGGCGCCACACGAGTTCCTTGTATATGCCTGAGTTATATTCTTGCTTGTGAGTACCCATCTATATTTTTTTTGGGAATAAAATTGCTCATACTTACTTCACCATGTATGGCCATTTTTTTGTTTAACGGTGGAAGCGGAAGCTGACCCAAAAAAATTTCCAAGGCTACATAGGAGAAGTTCTGGTCCTGTAAAGATCCCGGGCAATGTGCAAGAATTTTGAAGGTCTATGATTATCTGCAATCTGGTGAGTGGGGAACCTTGAGGGGCACCATATCACTCTGCAAGCACCTTAATTATTTGGCACCTTGGCACCTTAATTGGATCACTATAAGGACTTTTTCAAGCACTGAATATTTATTTGGACTATTTTTAACCACTTATTTGTTTATTGTGCACTATCATATTTAATTATATATTTATCTGTTACTGCTCAGATATTTATAAGCACTTAGCACTTTTTTATATTTGATCATACTGATTATTGTATTTATATCACAGCACTCAACACTTTGTTTTGAGCTAGCGCTGCATAATTTCGTTTTCATCATATTTTCCTAAGACTTTCTTAGTGTCTGCAGCAGCTGCCCATTATTGCATTTATCTTTATTTAAATTCTCACGTTGTGTAGCGCGGGTTTAATTTTTGTTTTTTCACATTCACCAGTATTGCTGCTGGCGAATTTTGGATGCTATCTATCTGTCTGGAACAATGGATACTGTTTTGCTGGCCGTACACACATAGGGCTCCATTTATAAAATTGACCAATTGTTACATTTATTTGCTAATTTTCTTTAATAATTCTGTAGAATTATTACATTGTATCTTTTGTTACAAAGACATACTGTATACATTTCTTATGCACCTCACCTTTATCTAGTGTCCATAATGCGGTATTTTCAAACTGCCGTAATAAAAGAACATTTGTTCAGAAGAAAAAATAACCTAAAGAACAATTTGTTTTGTCCAAGTTGCCCAGAATGAATGTACACACAGGGGGAGATTTACAAAAACATGTGTACACAGAATCTGTTGCAGATGTGCACATGGGCGCCGTAGAACCTTTTTCAGGGGCGGGCAACGTTTTAAGGCCACCCATGCTCCGCCTCTTTTCAACAATGTCATGAAGGGGAGGGGCTTAGTCATTTTACTTATTTTGAGTATTTATTTTGAAAGCATTTGTAAACCTAAAAAAAATATTGATCCTGTTCCCTTAACCACTTCCATACAGAGCAGTTAGACCCCCTTCCTTCCCAGACCAATTTTCAGCTTTCAGCACTCTCACACTTTGAATGACAATTGCTCAGTCATGCTACACTGTAACCAAACAAAATTTTTATCATTTTTTTCACACAAATAGAGCTTTCTTTTGGTGGTATTTGATCACAACTGGGTTTTTTTTTTTTCGTGATATAAGCAAAAAAAGAGCAAAAATTTTTTAAAAAAAACCACTTTTTTTTAGTTTCTATTATACAATTTTGCAAAAAATTTATTTTTCTTCATACATTTGGGCCAAAATTTATACTGCTACATATCTCTGGTAAAATTAACCCAAATTAGTGTATATTATTTAGTCTGTGTAAAAGTTATTGAGTCTAGAAGCGATGGTACCAATTACTGAAAATTGATCACACCAGATGTACTGACTGCCTATCTCCTTTCTTGAGGCCCTGAAATGTCAGGACAGTACAAATACCCCCCAAATGACCCCTTTTTGTAAAGTAGACAGTCCAAGGTATTTAGTAAGAGGCATGGTGAGTTTTTTGAAGTTATAATTTTTTCCCACAATTCTTGGGAAAATGAAGAAAAAAAAATTTTTTTCTTTTTTTTCCCAAAACGTTGTCAATTTATAAGCTATTTCTAACACATAGCATGTACACAGCAAAAATGACACCCCAAAATTCATTCTGTTACTCCTTCTGAGTATGGTGATACCACATGTGTGAGCCTTTTACACAGCCTGGCCACAAAAAGAGACTCCACGTCCAAGTAGCACCATAAGGCATTTTAGGAGCATAAATACACATAAAACTTTCTTACTACCTATCACACTTTTCAAGGCCCTAGAGCACCAATACAATGGAAAAGTCCACAAAATGACCCCATTTTGGAAAGCAAACACTCCAACGTATATTCTATGAGGCATTATGGGTCCTTTGAACATGTCATTTTTTTCCACAAGTTTTTGGAAAATGTGGGAAAAAAATAAAAACTTTTTTTTTTTACACAAAGTTGTCAATTTATAGGATATTCCTAACACATAGCATGTACACAGCAAAAATGACACCCCAAAATACATTCTGCCACTCCTCCTGAGTATGGCAATACCACATGTGTGAGACTTTTTCACAGCCTAGCCATATAGAGGGGCCTAACATCCAAGGCGCATCATCATGCATCCTAGCCACTTGCCTAGGCCTATTTTTGACATTTGGTGTTTACAAGCTAAAATCAGTTGTTTTGATAGAAAACTGCTTAGAACCCCCAAACATTATATATTTTTTTTTAGCAGAGACCCTAGAGATTAAAGTGGAGATTATTGCAATATTTTTTATCACACTGTATTTGCGCAGCGGTCTTCCAAACGCAATTTTTTTGGAAAAAATTCACTTTTTTTAATTAAAAAATAAGAAACCAGTAAAGTTAGCCCAATTTTTTTCCATAATGTGAAAGATAATGTTACGCCGAGTAAATAGATACCCAACATGTCATGTTTCAAAATTGCGCACGCTCACGGAATGGCGACAAACTTTGGTACTTAAAAATCCCCATAGGCGACAATTTAAAAATTTCTACAGGTTGCCATCTTTGAGTTACAGAGGAGGTCTAGGGCTCAAATTATTCCCCTTGCTCTAACGATCGCGGCGATACCTCACATGTGTGGTTTGAACACCGTTTACATATGTGGGCGGGGTTTCCACATGCGTCGCTTCTGCGCGCGAGCTAACGGGGACAGGGTGCTTTAATTTTTTTTTTTTTTTTTTTTACTATTTATTTTATTTATTATTTTTTATTTTTACACTGTTTAACAAAAAAAAAAAAAAAATTGATCATTTTTATTTCTATTACAAGAAATGTAAACATTACTAGTAATAGAAAAAGGCACGACAGGACCTCTTTTTGTGAGATCTGGGGTCAAAAAGTCCTCAGATCTCACAAGTACACTAAAAGATAGAAAAAAAAAAAAAATACTATATAAAATGAAAAAAAAAAAAAAAAAAGGACATTTAAACCGGTTGCTAGGCAACAACATTTTCCGTAGCTCCGGTCCTCCAAGACCATAGAGTCAAGTGAGGGCAAGCTTGCCCTCACTCGACATCCTGTCTGTGAGGATCCGGGATCGGATCGTTTTCCCCGCTGCCGGCGGGTCCGGTAAGCGGGGAAAAGGACCGGACGCGGCGGGAGGGGGGGGGGGCACCTCTTCCGCCATCCCGGAAGGGTGAACCCACGGCGAATCCGCCACTGGGACCACCCTTATCGGAAAGCCAACCGTCCACCGTTTAAAAAAATACCAGGGTTATGGCGGCTATCTGCTGCCATAACACCGGTATTTAGGTTTAAATGGAGGACGTATATAAACCTTTTTGGACTTGGACATGGTGGCTGTATGAAGGGTGACAGGTACTCGGGTACTTTGTTGGGCAGGTGACAGGCAGGTGACAGGTACTCTGGTACTGATGAGCAGGTGGCAGGTACTCGGGTACTCCGATAGGCAGGTGACAGGTACTCGGGTACTCTGATGGGCAGGTGATAGGTACTGATGAGTAGTACTCACTGACTGATAGGTGATACTGTACTGATGGGTACTGATGATCAGTACTGATACGTGATAGGTACTGATGAGTACTGATGAGTAGTGATGGGTACTGATGAGCAGGCGGCAAGTACTCGGGTACTTCAGGCGTCAGGTACTCTGATGAGCAGGTGGAAGGTACTCGGGTACTCTGATGGGTAGGTGACAGGTACTCAGGTACTCTGATGACGGGTACTCCGTTGACAGGTAATCAAAGTATCCGAGTACCTGTCATCAGAATACCCGAGTATCCGTCATCAGAGTACCCGAGTACCCGTCATCAGAGTACCCGAGTACCTTTCATCAGAGTACCCGAGTACCTGTCATCAGAGTACCCGAGTACCTGTCATCAGAGTATCCGAGTACCTGTCATCAGAGTACCTGCGTATCTGTCATCAGAGTACCCGAGTACCTGTCATCAGAGTACCCGAGTACCTGTCATCAGAGTATCCGAGTACCTGTCATCCGAGTACCCGAGTACCTGTCATCAGAGTACCTGAGTACCTGTCATCAGAGTACCCGAGTACCTGTCATCAGAGTACCCGAGTACCTGTCATCAGAGTATCCGAGTACCTGTCATCAGAGTACCTGCGTATCTGTCATCAGAGTACCCGAGTACCCGTCATCAGAGTACCCGAGTACCTGTCATCAGAGTACCCGAGTACCTGTCATCAGAGTACCCGAGTACCTGTCACCAGCCCATCAGAGTACCCGAGTACCTGTCATCAGAGTACCTGATGGGCTGGTGACAGGTACTCGGGTACTTTGATGGGCTAGTGACAGGTACTCTTTATTGGGGGGGGGGCAATCAGTGTGGTTGGGGTGCACTGTATTTGGTAACTAGCTGTTACCACACTCTCTTCCTCACCCAGGATCAGTGTGTGAGGAGGAGAACACGGTGACAGCTAGTTACCGTGTTCTCTGTTGACATTTGTGACCGGCTGTGATTGGACACAGCCGGTCACGTGGTAAAGAGCCAATTTCATTGGCTCTTTACCTAGATTGGGGATCGACTCTGTCCGAGGGACGAGCCTCGTCCCCGATCGCTGCTCTGCGCGCCCCCGGGGGCGCGCATTGCAGAGAGAACGAGCGGCTCGTGCAGGAGCCGCTCATGTGATCGGCTGTGACTGACACAGCCGATCACATGGTAAACAGCCAATTTCTATTGGCTGTTTACCTTGATCAGGGATGGGCTATGTCCGAGGGACGAGCCTCACCCCCGATCGCCGCGCTGCACGCCCCCGGGGGCGCGCAGTAGCAGCTAGAGCGGGCGGACGTCATATGACGGCCGCCCGGAACGGTAAAGCCATCCTGCCGGCGTCATATTACTATGCGCCGGTATGGATGTGGTTAAAGCATGTTATACAGCACAGTGCTTGTGCTGTGTAATTTGGCCCCTTGTATCAGCTAAAATACCTGGCTGATCTTGCCTGGCTATGTCCTCCCCTCTGTAATCTGACCACGATATACCATGGCGGCTGAGCCCTGACGCTGTGGTCAGTTTACGTTCCTCCGTCACCCGCAGTCCTCCTGTCCTCCTCTGTCTTCTCTCCCTCCTCTCTCTGCTGCTGTAGTTTTATTTAAAGTTTCATATCCTGTCTACAGTCTGTTTAGTAATCCTCTGTGCCCCTATGTCTGTTTTTATAAAAATAAGCCATTCTTTACAAGTTTTCAGAGTGCCACTCGCCGCTCACGTGACCCCTCTCTCCTCCTCTCCCCCTCCCCTCCTCCTCCCCTCCCCTCCCGACTGACATCAGTGAGGAATCCTCAGCCCCGCCCGCTGCAGGCAGCTGTCAGACGGGGAGAGGAAAGAGCCAACGTGTCACGTGAGTAGCGCTCAGCCCTCTGAAAACTGGTAAAGAACGGCTTAATTTTTAAAAATACATACTTAAACACACAGGCACACAGGATTATTAAAAAGACCAGACCTGATGGTATAAAGTGGCTCAACAACCACTTAAAAGGGGAAGTTGACATTCCAGGGGGGGGGGGGGCATTTGTCCCCCCTTGCCCCTACCTGTGGATGCCCATGGATGTGCATAGTAACCAATCAACTTCTAGCTTCAGCTTGTTTGATTAAAGTGGAAGTAAACTCTTTTTCTTTTGCACTTGTATCTACAAGTAAACCTATAAAAAGGCTTACCAGTAGGTTCCGTGAATATCTCCTAAAATTGCGCTGTTTATGAGATCTTAACACTGCATTCAGCCTCTGATGTCACCAGCGCATGCGCTCTGAAGGGATGGCATACCCATGCCATCCCTTCAGAGCTCTGTGTCATGGTCTGTGATATCATTGTCAATCAGACAACCCCGAGCAAACGAACCCGAAAGGAAAACCGGGTGAAGATGGAAGCCCTCTCAGCAGTGACAGATGAATGGCTATGCATTTTTTTAACTGAGAAACAGACACCCTAGGTTTTCTCTAATTAACTCAGATGGAGGTAGATGGAAGAATCTTTTCTGCCTGCTATAGTATTCTGACAGCCAGCATAGATATGGGCTACTATACTTTATATGCCAGACCCACTTTTTATCCCCAGTCCAGCACTGCTAGGCCTAATTGCCACTATCTTAAACCTCTGCTTTTTCCATGGTGCCAGATTTAACTTGAATAATGACACATTGCTCACACCCACTTTCATATTACAATATAGGCAACGTTTACTTTTGCCCCCCCCCCCCCCACCAAAAAAAAAGGAGGATTTGGGGAACTTGTAATTTTGTAATTACAATGAAGTAATTTTGTAATTTTTGCCTAGGCATGTTACTGTTATAGTCAATGGACTCCTAATGGAGTGTACTTCGAATAGTTCATGGGCCATTTAAAGTTAATGCTTTGGAAAAAAAACAAAGGGTTATGTGATATTTTATTGACTTTTAACACTTTCCATGTTCTAATAGGCAATATACAGTACATGTGCCAACAAGGAATGATTTGAATTGTGGGCAGTGCTGGAGAATGAGAATCGGAGTATTGTACAATTTGTGTATTAAACTTTACTTGGGAGTAAGACTGCTTACACAGATTTTACAACATGACAGAACATTTTAATTTCAAATTGCTTCCATGGCTCAGAAATGTATGTTATTGCTCCTTTGTAAACCCATATACTTACACATTTTCAGTGATGCTCTAGGCCCCTGATGCCTAGCCTTTGGACCGGGAACTACAATTGGCTCTATTGCACTTACTGTGCAGACCTGAAGACAGTGGCCTGTGTTTTCTTTACATAGGTGCTACTAGGCACTATACATACTGTAGGTGCCTACTCAAACCAGCGTAGAAAAAATATTCTGTAGACTGAATTCTAGTAGCTAGATAGCATGGTTTATTTTTTTCACTGTGTTTTACTTTTTGCTTTGCTGTAAAGCCCCTTTTGCTTTTTTTCTTCTTTTCAATGTCTGCTCTCTCTATTCACTAAATATTATACACTATATTGCCAAAGATATTGGTACACCTGCTTTTACACGCACATGAACTTTAATGGCATCCCAGTGTTAGTTCGTAGGGTTTAATATTTGAGTTGGTCCACCCTTTGCAGTTATAAAAGCAACAACTCATCTGGGAAGGCTGTCCACAAGGTTTAGGAGTGTGTCTATGGGAATGTTTGACCATTCTTCAAGAAGCACATTTGTGAGGTCAGACATTGAAGTTGGATGAGAAGGCCTGGCTTGCAGTCTCCACCCCAATTCATCCCAAAGGTGTTCTATCAGGTTGAGGTCAGGACTCTGTGCAGGCCAGTCAAGTTCCTCCACCCCAAACTCGCTCATCTACACTATATTGCCAAACTTATTGGACTACCCCTCCAAATCATTTGGTGGAGGAGGGATTATGGTGTGAGGTTGATTTTCAGGGGTTGGTTTTGGCCCCTTAGTTCCAGTGCAGGGAACTCTTAAGGTGTCAGCATAACTAGACATTTTGGACAATTTCATACTCCCAACTTTTTGGGAACAGTTTGGGGATGGCCCCTTCCTGTTACAACATGACCGTGCACCAGTGCATAAAGCAAGGTCCATAAAGACAAGGATGAGCGTGTTTGGTGTGGAGGAACTTGACAGTCCAGACCTCAACCTGATAGAACACCTTTGGGATGAATTAGAGCGCAAACTGTGAGCCAGGCCTTCTTGTTCAACATAAGTTCCTGACCTTACAAATGTGCTTCTGGAAGAATGGTCAAACATTCCCATAGACACACTCCTAAACCTTGTGGACAGCCTTCCCAGAAGAGTTAAAGCTGTTATAGCTGCAAAGGGTGGGCCAACTCAGTATTGAACCCTACGGACTAAGATTGCCATTAAAGTTTAAAGTTCATGTGCGTATAAAAGCAAGCGTCCCAATATTTTTGGCAATATAGTGTATGAGACCCTTTGTGGATGCGAGGGGATGTTAGGGGTTGCACTTGAGATCCTTTATATTAAGTAAGTTGATCACCACTGCTAATCCCCTGTTTTACATGTAATTATCTGGCAATAGGTACACTAAATTTGTTTGTCCAGATCTGGTCCTGTGATGCGTCTGTATAGTGTGTGCATTGGCTGTACCAATGTTAATAATGCCATGCCTTTGTCATAGTATAAATCAATTTATATTCTGATCTGTCTTAGTAGGAATATTTGCAGCACACTGTGTGTTCGCCATTTCAGTGGATCATACTGTGTCTTGAAATGAATAAGAAACAGGCAAATGAGAGGAAATGCTGCTAAGAGGGTATTCAATTGAGTTTTCATCCACTAATGTTATGTTTTAATCAAAGTTTGCCGAGGAGTGTTCGGTGATTTGCATGCATTGAGCTGTGCTTGATCTGCACATTCTGTACTGATGAATTTCAGGAAGTGTACATGCTTGGATGCTCCTGTTCAGTGATACTTAAGCTGTTAAGTATTGGCAGAAGGATAACATTATCATACTTATGCTTAACAAAGAACATGTAGCATCGGCAAGGAAAATTAAATAGGATTTTAAAGGACCAAGGAATAGCAGGACTGACTGCAGATACAGTTCAGTGGCTTAATCTGACTACAGGTAAAGTACAGGACCATAAACTAAAATAAATTCACATCTTTTGGAATTAGGGAAGCTTCTTTGTTAAACCATTAAGCGTAAAGAAGATAAAGTAATTTCTTCTCTTCGTTCAAATAAGGGTTTATTTTATTGTTAATTGACAGCTTATATGTTAGGGTGCAGGTTAAAGAGAAAATTATCTTATACATTATAACAAAGGCACCTTTAGAAATTTTTAGTAATGGTAATCTACAAACATATACTTGTAGATGATTGCAGGCTTTTTATTTTTTGCATTCCTTTATTTTTCTTTCCTTTCTCTAAATTCTTTACCATGGCCATTTTTACTAAGGACAGATTAATCCATCTCCCTCTCCTGGAACTATGCCTGTAAATCTCAATCTGCCTTTAGGAACATGTGATAGTGCACATCATCTGAGGGGCAAGGCACTAGTAATATAGCCTTCCCGGCATGCATATGTGAGGCCAGGGTTACATCACCAGTACGCCACTCAACCAGGAAGTGGAAAAACTATATTTGTAAGTAAAGGCAAACAATGTGTGTTTAATGATTTCATAGCAACATGCTACATGCTGTTGTTATTTTTAGTGGAGGAAGTAAACTTTAGGGGCTTTTTTTCCTGGCTAGTTTAGGTATTAGGTTGGGGTTATGTTTTGAAGCAAACCTGTACTTTTCCATTTCAAAGCAATTAAATACTTAACTTTTCATTGCTCCCATGCCCCTTTTTTAATGCTGGGAGTTGAAGGAAATACCTGTTGCTATGCCAATAACCCTGCGTAAACTGAAACTCTGATGATTTATAGGTTACACAGGATTTCCCTTCATTTCTGTCAACTGAACAGAAAGGTAATGATGAGGCAAAGGAAGATAAGCATATACAACTAAGTTAAAGAGAATGTGTTGCTATTTCTGAAAGGTTGACAGGTTCCTTTTAAGAATTATTTTTAGGGTTAAGTGCTAATTTTAAGGGTTAAGATGATAATCATCTGTTAGCGTAAGGACCAAGTAAACATTAGGGATTAGTTAAAGGCCAGTGTGGCTTTTTTAAACCAAATATATACAGGTGCATCTCATAAATTTAGAATATCATTTTATTTCAGTAATTCTATTCAAAAAATGAAACTCATTTATTTTATATAGATGCATTACACACACAGTGATATATTTCAAGCATTTCTTTCTTTTAACTTTGATTATTATGGCTTACAGCTAGTGAAAAACCAAAATTCAGTATCTCAGAAAATTAGAATAATACATAAGACCAATTATAAAAAGGATTTTTAATACAGAAATGTTGGATTACTGAAAAGTATGTCCATGTACAGTTTAGTATGAACTCAATACTTGATCGGGGCTCCTTTTGCATGAATTACTGCATCAATGTCAGAGATGTATAGTAACTAAGTAGAACTACTTCACTACTGTACTTAAGTACCGAAAGGCGGAATCTGTACTTTCCTAGAGTAGAATTTTTTTCTCCTTCTTCCACTTTTACTTCACTACATTTTTTCGATGATTTCAATACTTCTACTCCAGTATTTTTTTTTTGTGCTGCATAGTTACTCGTTACTATTATAAAAATTACCACTGTCAGAACAGTAGATGGCAGGTTTCATGAAGCTCAAAACATGGGTATTAGCAGCGCATACGAAAATAAATGCTACTGTATGTATAAATAAAAGCTGCATTTGAAATAATAAAAAACAATATGATGTTCAAACTTTTGACTTCTTTCTTTAATAACTACATAACACAGTACTTGTACTTTTACTTTCAGTACTTGAGTAGCAATTTTTTTTTCAAAACTACTGGTACTTTTACTCTCAGTACTTGAGTAGCAAAATAAAAAAAAAACTACTTGCAATACTTAAGTACAAAAAATGTTGAATACTTTAGTACTTCTACTCAAGTCACTTTTTGATCGAGCACTTCCACTTCTACTCAAGTCACTTTTTGATCGAGCACTTGTACTTTTACTCAAGTATGGGTTTCGAGTACTTTATACAACTCTGATCAATGTGGAGTGGCATGGAGGTGATCAGCCTGTGGTACTGTTGAAGTATAGAAGCCCAGGTTGCTTTGATAGCAGCCTTCAGCTCATCTGCATTGGTGGGTCTGGTGTCTCTCATCTTCCTCTTGACATTACCCAACAGATTCTCTAGGGTTTAGGTCTGGCAAGATTGCTGGCCAATCAAGCAAAGTGATACCATGATCATTAAACCAGGTAATAGTACTTTTGGCAGTGTGGGCAGGTGCCAAGTTCTGCTGGAAAATGAAATCAGCATTTGGGGAGCCATGCCATCTGCTGGTGTTGGTCCACTGTGTTTTATCAAGTCCAAAGTTAGCGCAGCCCTCTACCAAGAAATTCTAGAGCACATCATGCTTCCCTCTGCTGACCAGCTTTAGAGAGTTGCTGATTTCATTTTACCTGGCTTAATGATCTTGGTATCACTGGGCTTTGTTGGCCAGCAAACTCACCTGACCTAAATCCCATAAAGAATATGTGGGGTATTGTCAAGAGGAGGATGAGAGACACCAGACCCAACAATGCAGATGAGCTAAAGGCCTGGGCTTCCATAACACCCCAGCAGTGCCACAGGCTGATCACCTCCATGCCATGCCACACACCTATATAAAATAAACGAGTTTAACTTTTTGAATAGAATCACTGAAAGAAATTAACTTTTTGATGATATTCTAATTTTATGAGATGCACCTGTACTGTGTGTGCATAATATACATTCACCGGCCACTTTATTAGGTACGCCTGTTTAATTGCTTGGTAACACGAATTGCAAATCAGCCAATCACATGACAGCAACTCAATGCATTTAGGCATGGTGAAGACAACTTACTGAAGTTCAAACCGAGCATCAGAATAGGGAAGAAAGGGGATTTAAGTGACTTTGAACGTGATATGGTTGCCAGACAGGCTGGTCTGAGTATTTCTTAAACTGCTGATATACTAGGATTTTCACGCACAACCATCTCTGGGGTTTACAGAGAATGGTCTAAAAAAAGAGAAAATATCCTGTGAGCTGCAGTTGTGTGGAGGAAAATGCCTTGCTGATGTCAGAGGTCAGAGGAGAAAGGGTAGACTGGTTTGAGATTATATTAAGGCAACAGTAACTCAAATAACCACTCGTTACAAATTAGGTAGGCAGAATACCATTTCTAAAAGCACAACACATAGAACCTTGAAGCAGATGGGCTACAGCAGCAGAAGAGTACATCAGGTGCCTCTCCTGTCAACTAAGAGCAGGAAACTGAGGCTAAGATTCGCACAGGCTCACCAAACCTAGACAATAGAAGATTGGAAAAATGTTGCCTGGTCTGATGAGTCTCGATTTCAGCTGTGACATTGAGATGGTAGGGTCAGAATTTGGTGTAAATACCATGAAAGCATGGATCCATCCTGCCTTGTTTTAACGGTTCAGGCTGGTGGTGTAATGGTGCAGGGGATATCTTCTTGGCACACCTTACTACAAATTGAGCATCCTTTAAATTCCATGACCTGCCTGAGTATTGCTGCTGACCATGTCCATCCCTTTATGACTACAGTGTACCCATCTTCTGATGACTACTTCCAGCAGGATAATGCACTATGTCACAAAGCTCAATTCATCCCAACCTGTTTTCTTGAACATGACAATGAGTTCACTGTACTCCAATGGCCTCCACAGTCACCCGATCTCAATCCAATATAGCATCTTTTGGATGTGGTGGAACTGGACATTTGCATCTTGGATGTGCAGCCGCTAAATCCTCAGCAACTGTGCTATCATGTCAATTTGGACCAAAATCTCTGAGGAATATTTCCAACACCTTGTTGAATCTATGCCACAAAGAATTAAGGCAGTTATGAAGGCAAAAGAGGTTCCAATATGATACTAGCAAGGTGCACATAATAAAGTGGCCGGTGAGTGTATATATACTGTGTATGTATATAAATATATATATATATATATATATATATATATATATATATATATATTAGAGATCGACGGATTATCGGCAAAGCCGATATATCGAGGGCAGATATGCACTTTTCCCAATATTTCGGAATCTGCCCCGGAGGTTACCGATATTGCCGATATTTCGGGAAAGTGCTTGTACCGGAGTGATGCCTGCAGCTAGAGTCATCACCCCGGTATCGGCGTCCATAGCCAACGGTTGGCTGTCTTGTAATGACAACCGATGCGCCTGAGAAGCCGCTCGGCTGTCATTACAAGGAGCGAGAGGGGACGCCCTCCCCCCCGCCGCCTTCCGCAGCTTGCCCGGGTCTCCCGTCCAACCGGGAGACCTGGGCAACCAGCCTGCATGGGCGCCAAAGACCCGATCAAAGCTGCATTCGGCTCTGATCGGGTCTCCATGCAAAAACCCAGAAGTGATGTCATGAGTGACATCACTTCCGGGTACTGTCTGGCACCAGATTTAAAAAAATGCGAGCATTTAAAACAGCCAAACTTGGCGTTTTGAATGCTTTTAATTACAGAGGAGGGGTTTGGGGTCTTGACAAAAGTACCTGCCGCATTGGCCAAAATATCGGTATCGGCAACGAAAAACCGATATTGGTCGATCACTAATATATACAGTATATATATATACATATATAGATATATATATATATATATATACTGTATGTGTGTGTGTATATATGATTCTACTTTAAAAAGCTCACCAGCATAGTAGGTAGCTGTACCAGCAAATATAAAGGCATCTCCTCTGCATAGTGAACATCAGCACTCACTAAAACAGAGTAGAAGCAGACCATTTGGTCAAGGGTGGATTTTCGGAAGGAAAACAAATGCCTCTAATGTATGGATAGTTTGTGGTAGAACAGAGAAGAGTATGAGCCTTGATTATAGCATGGTGACAATGCCAGCAAAATAATTTTGTCACAAAAGAGATATAGACAATGTCAGTGTCTGTCATAGAAGTAAATTTTAAACCACAAAAATAAAATCCTTTTTTTCACCTATAATCGCCTAAAATAAACATTTTCATAAGCTGCAAATGAGAATTTGTTATTTTCTTGCATTTGTTTTTTTTATTCCTCCCCCCTCCGGGGCCCTCCCATGGCACAACAGGTTACATAGTTACATAGTTACACAGTAGTTGAGGTTGAATAAAGACAATAGTCCATCCAGTTCAACCTGTGTAGGTGTGTGTGGCCGTAATCATCTCTTATACCCCTTAATGTTCTGATCCTTTAGATGTACGTTCAAGAGTCTTTTGAAAGTAGCCATACTTCCCGCAGAAACTACCTCTTGTGGTAGAGAATTCCACACGCTTGTAGCCCTAACAGTAAAGAACCCCCTGCGTTGCCTGAGGTCAAAACGCTTCTCCTCTAATCGCATTGTATGTCCTCGAGTCCTCATGCAATCCTTGCGATTGAATAGCTTTTTTTCTATGCTGAGATCACCATTGAGATATTTATAAACTGCTATCATGTCTCCTCTCAGACGTCTCTTCTCCAGGGAGAATAAATTAAGCGATTGTAGACGCTCTTCATAATTAAGGTCCTCCAATCCCCTAATTAGTTTAGTTGCCCTTCTCTGGACTCTCTCCATCTCCAACACATCCCTCCTGAGGACCGGCGACCAGAACTGGGCAGAATACTCCAGATGCGGTCGGACCAGAGTTTTATAAAGTGGTAGGATTATAGTTTTATCTCTGGAATACATCCCTTTCTTTATGCATGCTAATATTCTGCCGGCTTTGGCAGTTGCCGCTTGACATTGCATGCTATTGCTTTGTCTATCCTCTACCAAGACTCCCAGATCTTTCTCCATTTTTGATTCCCCCAAAGTTTCCCCCCCTAAAGTGTATTGTGCTTTTATGTTTTTAGTCCCCAAGTGCAAAACCTTACACTTCTCCACATTAAACCTCATTTGCCATGTCGTTATTTTGTTCAGGTCATTCTGTAGGATATCTGCCTCATGCTGTGCAGTTATTGCCCTGCCCAATTTTGTGTCATCTGCAAAAACTGATATAGAACTACTGATCCCATCCTCAATGCTGTTTATGAATAAATTGAACAGGGTTGGTCCCAGGACTGAGCTGAAGCTTGCTGTCAAAAACTGTCTTAAAGCAAAAAGTCAGTTAGTTAGGGATGAGGGATGAAACATTTTTTGCAATGTTGTACTAGATCTAAGTTAACATATTAACATTTTCAAAATCTATTTATTCCATATAAGCAGTCTAATATGATTATTATTATAATATAATAATTGTAAATGTTGCTTATCAGTTGTGTGACAGTCCCTCAAAGATCTTTTATGGTCTCAAGTGTGGTCTCCGGTGTTTTATGGTAGTTATGATCTCAAGTGTGGCCAATGTGGTGCCTATATTTAAAAAGGGATCAAAGTCTTTGCCAAGTAACTGTAGACCTGTTAGTTTAACTTCTATAGTCGGGAAGATATTGGAGAGTTTAATAGACGAGTTCTTGCTGGAAAAAAATATTTTAAGCAATAGACAGCATGGATTCATGAAAGACAGAAGTTGTCAAACAAACCTGATTTCTTTTTATGAGGTGGTAAGTAAAACTTTGGACAGAGGGGTGGCTGTGGATGTAGTATACTTGGATTTTGCAAAAGTGTTTGACACAGTTCCCCACACACGGCTAATGTGTAAGGTAAAGTCTACTGGCTTGGAAAGATCGGATTATAATTGGATAGAAAATTGACTAAAAGATAGAATTCAGAGAGTAGTGGTTAATGATTCTTACTCTGAATGGTCTAAAGTTATCAGTGGTGTACCCCAAGGTTCAGTGTTGGGACCCTTACTTTTTAATATCTTTATAAATAATATAGGGTCTGGGATTAAAAGTAGAATTTCAGTCTTTGCAGATGACACCAAGCTTTGCAGTGGAATAACTTCTTTACAGGATGTCTCCAACTTACAAGCTGACCTCAATGCACTGTTTGATTGGGCAACTATGTGGCAAATGAGGTTTAATGTTGATAAATGTAAAGTTATGCACTTGGGGGCTAAGAATATGCATGCATCATACATACTAGGTGGAGTAGAACTGGGGGAATCCATAGTGGAGAAGGATCTGCGTGTCCTGGTAGATCATAAGCTTAATAATAGCATGCAATACCAAGCTGCTGTTTCCAAAGCAAGCAAAGTCCTTTCTTGTAATAACAGAGGCATGAACTCCAGAGAGAGAGATATAATTTTGCCCCTGTACAAATCATTAGTAAGACCTCACCTGGAATATGCAGTTCAGTTTTGGGCACCAGTTCTTAAAAAGGATATCGGGGAACTGGAGAAAGTGCAGAGAAGGGCAACCAAACTGCTAAGAGGCATGGAGGAGCTTAGCTATGAGAAAAGATTAGAGGAACTGAATTTATTCTCTCTTGAGAAGAGGAAATTAAGGGGGATATGATCAGCATGTATAAATACATAAGGGGTCCATATAGTGCACTTGGTGTTGAGTTGTTCACTTTAAGGTCAACACAGAGGACAAGGGGGCACTCTTTACGTGTAGAGGAAAACAGATTTTTTCTCCAAATACGGAAAGGTTTCTTCACCGTAAGAGCTGTGAAAATGTGGAATAGACTCCCTCCAGAGGTGGTTCTGGCTAGCTCACTTAATTGCTTTAAAAAAGGCCTAGATTCTTTCCTAGGTGTACATAATATATATATGGGTACTAACATTTTTTTTAGGTAAAGTTGATCCAGGGAATATCCGATTGCCTCTTGGGGGATCAGGAAGGAATTTTTTTCCCCTGCTGTAGCAAATTGGATCATGCTTTGCTGGGGTTTATTTTCGTCTTTCTCTGGATCAACAGCGGGTATAGGATTGTGTATATGGGATTGTATGGTTGGGTTTTCAATACTGTTTGTTTTTTTTTTTTTTGGTTGAACCGGATGGACTTGTGTCTTTTTTCAACTAACTATGTAACTATGCAAGTGTAAATGCTGCACATTTGTCCTGTCAAATCTGATTATTGAAAAACCTCTAATTTAGGTCTTGTTTACCCCAGTGGCAAAGGGACAGTAAAAACAGACGGTTGACCCATGGTTTTACTGCCCCCTTCCCCCACTGCCCATCTAAATGATAGCATGCAGTCTTAGGGGGTTTATTCACATGCCGCATGCTGGAGCTGGAATGCTTTGGCACCGCCTGTCAAACTCTCGCATTGATATCAATAGAATCAAACTACGCCCGCAAGACAAACACTTGGTTTGTGGTTTTTCAATCCAACTTTGGCTGGGAAAAAAAGGCATTTAGCAAATGGCAGAATAACCACTCCAAATGCCTGGATGCTGATACTCTACCATGGATTGCTTTTCAGAGGGGTGGTAGAGATTGCCACCTGTCTAAACAAGTCCTTTGATTGTCAATATCATCCCTGTGTATAGTACTGCTGATTTATAGCACAGATACTGAAAAAAACAAAGAGCCATTTCATTCCAATTTGCATTAAAGGTTTTTTTAGTGCAAGTGAGTTGAAATAATAACTCTATATTTTAGTCTGTATCTTTAAAAAGCAAGTAGGATTTGTTAAAATTGGTACGTTTTTTTTTTCCAGTGTATAGTATATACCAATCGAATAAAATCAAGTTTTAATTTTCGCTTCATGTATTATTTATAGGCACAGTCATAAACCAACGTACTATAAATCTGCATAATATCAACATGAACTTGCAAATAAGGCCATTCAGATAACTAGTAGGTGAATCTCTCATGAGCATGGAATTACCTATTAAAATGCATTTTTAAATTTGTTCTGTGACATAATAAGTCTTATTTTGCTGCAATGCTCCACATGATCATCTGCATTAAAATAAATATTTCTTGGAAAGGTCTTTCACATCACATGCATATAACATTTGTAATATATACGCTTTAATTCTACTCGGTGGAAGAACTGGAAATTCTCACTGAAGAAAAAGAGTAATTGTAACATAATTACTCTTTAATCAGTCCTGCAGGATTTTTAATAGCCATTTAACACCAGACTTAATAGGCAGCCAATTAGGATTAAACAACAGAAAAAAATTATTCAAAATGAGCAAATTAAAAAAAATAAAAAAATGTAAAAGTAAAATAAAGAGTTAAAATGATCTGTTTATTTCACCTCTGTGCATTATTTTCCTAGAAGCTGTTTAGGTCATTTTGTTAATATGTGGCTATAATTATATGGATTACATATCAGGGGAAAACTTTTTTTTTCCATTCCTGATTTTGAACTGCATAGGGTAAAACTGGTCAGACCCTACTGCAACCCACCTTTTGAGTCTTTGTTGACATTACTGTTCTGGTGGCCAAAGAATAGCCAACATTGTTTAAATTCTGTGGCTGAAATCTGGTTTCAGTGCATTTCTGTAGCAATTCTGCATTATAGTGTTTTGCTTTGCGTCTATCAAGCAAGGCTACTTTGCGGTATAATCAAGGAAGCTCAAACCTCTTTGCGGTATAATCAAGGAAGCTCAAACCTCTGCAGTGTTCAAATGTGCTTTTACTATACAAAAATGCTGTACATACATTACGATGTCTATACACAGTACAAGTATGCTTAAAAGTTACTTAATATGGTTACTGTACAGTTCATGATCTCCATTGGCAACGAGGAGCCAAAGCTTCTATAAGCAGTTGCTGGAAATCAGGTATCTTCTTCTTGGCTGGTACAGACTTTTGTGTCTTGATGTATAAGGCATGATGGAGTCCTGTGCAGCTTATGCCTGAAAACCTTTTATATGTGAGGTTGTTTACCATGGTTACCGAACAACAGTCAAACTAAAATACAACAATGGTATCTAAGTTCCCATTGTTTGCGAACAGACTGTGCACTTGTTACCAAGGCATTAGTAGGAGAAGCATCCACTCAACAGTAACCTAATTTCTGTTTCTATGACCAACTACTAAACAGACGCTCCCATGTAATAATATGTCTGATTGAATAAAAAAAAAAAAAATCATATTGTTTATCAAACGCAACACATTCCGCCCTTGATTTTTTTTTTTCTCTCAGACTCCACACAGAAAATAGCTTCATTACTAACAAAACTCATACTAAACACCATTTGTCTTGAATACTACCCCCTCCTATATTTCTGCCACTGAAAAGGTGTTTCAGTCTTTGGCTAAACGTTTATTAGAAAGTCCATTCTAAAGTTCTTTAGAAACAAGTCCAGATTTTTAATACATCAAATGCCTTGTTCTCCACAGCTCTTGCAGTCTTCCATCATTCTATCCATCATGGAACCATTTCCTATGGATCAAATAAGAGACAGCCTGTGGAGTGAAAAACCAAGCCGATCATACAGCCCTTTAGCTACAATCTCTCATCTAACTAGCTTCTTGCCTGGATCTCTGACCAACATTGACAGGGAGGAGAGAAAATATACTGACATTTCCCAGATCACTGCTTTTTATTTTGGAAGGTTTGATGTTATAGAGCCTCACTTTCCACTCTTGCTGAGAAGTATCCACAAACCAAGCCACTGTCCTGAAGCTCACCTGCCAATGCAAACATAACTTTAAACCTTCCTGCCAGATTCCCTCTCATTCCTAGATAGGCTTCAGCTTCAGACATGTCACTCTTTGTTTCTATTTCATGGGAAGCAGTAACTTGGTACCTGTTAACCCCAGTTCTTTCAGGAATCTTGTGTAAATACTGAACCCTGCACTGCAGCTGTGGAATCTGCACCCCAGCCCCAACCAGCCTCTCATATGGAGTGCGTTTGGCTATTGGCCTAGAATTTAACAACATTACTGCCTGTGTGAGGTCCTGATCCCACTTCCTTAGTGTACATGTTGTCACGCCTTGGCTGCGATTTGATCTTGTGGTCTGGTGTGTTCTGGATCGTTTCCCTGCTGCCTTAGCCTCACTATCATCTACCTTTTGGTATGAGACTCTTGCTCCACCCAGTGACCAGCTGTAGTCGGTTACCTTGTCTTCCACTTCCTGCTAGTGCCTTAGTATAGGTTTAGTTTCGTGTTGACTCCTGGTTTGTTTGATCTCCTTTACTGACCTTGGCTGTTCCTGACCTTTCTTTTGATCACCTCTTCGGACTATACTTTCTCTGGTTATCGGACTCGGCTGGCTCTTGACCTTTCCTCGGATCACCCCTTTGGACTATACGGACTTTGGTTATTAAACTCGGCTGGCTCTTAACCTTCCTTCGGATCAACCCTTTGGACTATACGGACTCCGGTTATTGACTCAGCACACCCCTGACCTCTCTCCTGGACTTCTCTTTCTTGGAACTCGGCTTCAGACCTATCTCTCCTAACCGTGAGTCCTTTCTGTTTGTTGTTTCTAAAGTTTTGCTTGCCGCACTCACATTTGTGGTCCCTATATTTTAGCTGCAGGACTCCAGGATAAAAAGACTACCGGTCAGGAATCCGGAGGGACGGGTGGCATTCCTGGCTGGCCTGACACGTGTGGGTGTAAGTTTGTGTATCTGGTCCTTCAATAGCCCCTTGTATCTTTTAATCAAACTAGCTGCCTGTGGATGGTATGGGATGTGGCACAACCAGTACACTCCAGAATCTTTTGCCCACTGCTGTACTGTTGATCTAGTGAAGTGTGAGCTGCAATCACTTTGCAATTGTTTGGGGCAGCCAAAAGCAACGACAAGTTTCTGTAGTAGTTGAAGCGTTGCGGCTTGATCTGCACATTTGCAAGGATGAACAAGCAAAAGTCCTGAATAGGTGTCCACTGCAGTGCAACAATACCTCCGTTTTTTGTTTCCCCGGGGCAGGGGACTAATGAAGTCAACCTACCAAATATCTGCAGGCCCCTCCTAATCGACCCGGTGGCATACTTTTGCAATGGCAAATGTCACACTTCTCCACACACTGTACAGTTCCCTAATACAGTCTTTATCATGTCCATGGATTTAGGCAATCCTTTCTGCTGTGCCCATTCATAATTTGCTCTCTGACCCAAATGTCCAGTTTGCTTGTGGACCCAGTTGGCCAAGTTCATCAAGACAGGATCAATTGGCACAACTGCGTTCACTTTGACAATTTCATCTGCCACTCTGTTATAGTTCTCAAAGTCTGGGACTAGGGGCAAATGTGCATCAACATGCCCCACATTTATGGAGCGGGAGTGCTCTTCCTACCAGATGTAGTCCTAGATTTCCTTGCATCCCCAGACCACCTTTCCATTAATCATCCATTCATTGGACTTCCATGTGGGCATCCAAGTTGTCTGTCCTTTAAAGACCGCCCAGCTGTCAGTGTAGATAGTGACAAGGAAAGAAGGATCCTCCTAAAGAGTCATCACTACAGCTTTTAACTCTGCATACTGACTGGACCCTCCAATTCCGGTCTCCTGCAGGACTCTGTCTGTACTTGGGTTGTAGGCTGCTGCTGTCCATTTATCCCCAGACAAGGTGACTATGGCTGAACCATCAGTGAACCATGCTGACTCCTTCATGTCTTCTGACAGAGACTCAAAGAGTGGAGACTCTTGAATGGGGGATGACTGAAGCACAGGAATTTCTTCTTCTGTCTGAGTGCTGGTAAAAGTGACAAGCCCTGCCAACTGTTTTGAAATGTCTCTGACATCCCCAGCTGCAATACCCACTCTTTCTTGAAAGTACCACTTCCATTTCATCAGTGCCTGGTTCTGGGCTAAAGCTGCCCTACTGGTCAGTCCATTATCTCTCACCCATCCTGATATTGACAATGCAGTATGGATGGTGACTGTGTCCTTTCCTGTAATGGTCTCTATGTGTTGAAGTGCTGTGTAGGCCCCAAACAGGTTCTTCTCTAGGGGCGTGTATCTCTTCTGTGCCCCTGTCAGTTGCTTAGACCAAAATCCAATGGGTATTGCTCTCTGTCCTTTCTTTTCATTTGGTTGACACAGACTCCCAGATATGGTACCATCCCGCTCCATTATATCCTGCTGAAAGGGTACTCCTTGTCTCACAGATCCCTATCCCAGATGGTGAAAAATGGCTTATTTAGCAGCCAGGAATACGGTCCGCTGCTCTGAACCCCATGAGACATTGTATATAGGACTCAGAAACAGTCCAAGATGTGGGATGAACGATCTCCAGAATCCCACAACTTCAATTAACTTCTGTGCCTCCTCTTTGGTAGTAGGGGGTGACAGTGCCTGGATAGTTTGTACAACTATCTTTGGAATTTTCACAGTCCACATCATTCCAAGGAATTTCATCTCTGTGGCAGGTCCTTGGACTTTGTCTCTGTTGATAGGCAACCATCTGTGTATCAGCAGGTGTAGTGCTTCACTTACATCTTCTTTTGACCCAGGGATCATGATGTCATTGATGTAGGGAAACACAGCGACTTTCAAATTCAGGGTACTTCAATCTCTGGCAATTAGTCCATGACAAATGGTTGGAGAACGAATACAGTTCGTATAGTTCGTATCCCACACAAAGGCAAACTGGTTCTGACACTCTGGGTCTATCAAAAAAGAAAAGAAACCATAAATGTCTATCACAGCATATTATTCTCCTGTCTCTATAGCAGTTTTCTCATGATTTACATTATATCATGTACAGCTGACTTCAATGGAGGTGCCGCTTTGGTAAGACCTCTGTAATCAAGAGTTTTTCCATTTGTCCCATCAGGTTTCTTCACTGGGAACACCGGAGACAATGAAGCACTTACAGCAGGTCTAAGGATCCCTATTCTCAACAGATCTTGAATAGTCTCCCCAATTTCTTTGTGGCCTTAGGGAAGTCTGTACTGCTTGAGATAGACTGGCTTTTCTGGTGGAGGAATAAACACAGGGGTCCATTTCGCATGACCCTGACCACAGCCTTAACCACCCTAACCAAAAAACTCTTTATCAGGATACCCACATGTGAATGTACCCTATTCAGTCTGAAAAGACTGACCTTGAAGTACATCTATCGAAAGAATATTTTTGGGTAACTCTGATACCAAAACATTTGTCCAAAAACCTGGTCCCTTGCCAATAGCTAATTTCACCTGTGTCCTAACCACTGGTGTGGTTTGCTCTCCCAAACCTTTTATATAAATCATTTCTCCTTTGTGATGGGAAGGATTTGCTTGCAAAAGTGTAACTTCAGCTACAGTATCAACTAAAGCCATCATCTATGTAGGAGAAGACAACACCCCCCCCACCACATAGTGACAGGTGCATCTGGGTGTCGGTCTCCTGCTGTCACTGCCCTCACTGCTTTTACAGGGGACCAACCTTCCTTTCATAGAAGATAAGAAACCTCCCAATCCCCTTTTCTGGTTCTCTCTAACTCCTCCCCAAGATAAAGGAATTTGGGTTCATGTGCAGTTTTGGGAATTGGTTTGGGTCTAACAGGAGAGGTCTGTTCTGTTTTCTCTAAATCTAGGCAATTGTCTTCATTAGGAGTAGTGTTCCTACCCCTGACAGTTTTCTCCACTAAATGTTTCCACCTCTTCAGCATTTCTGCAGTATAAATCCCATCTATCCCATCTTTAGGTACTCCTGCCTTGAATAGGTCCACCCACATTTGTTTCCTAGAGATAACTAGCCTGGTTTTCTATTCACTTTCTGTTTTCTCTCCCACATTCTCTTCCCACATGACCTGACGCAATTGTGGATCATGGGTTAATGCTCCCATAGCCACTGCTTCCTTGCCTGACAAAACACTGTCTGCCCCTTCATCCCAAAAATGTAGCAGCCAACTCAACAGGGGTTCCCCGAACCTCTGTTTGTATTTTGCCAGCTCATGGAGTTCAGTTTGTGTAAGCTCCCTTACTACTTCAAATTCAACATCTTTGGGGTTTGGGGTTTCGATAATGCACCTCCCCATCTGCCATATCCTCCCTATCATTTGCCTTTTCCTCGCTTAGTAATGAGAGATCTGGCACACTTTTTCTTTCCCATTGGATGATCATCATCAGAAACATCAAACTCTATCTCCTCATTCTCACTATCATTTGAGGAGAGCACATCCTCACAATCCCAGTTTTGGGATGTGACAATGGAACATACCCTGGCTTTATTAACAGGTTTAGAACCCTTCCTTTTCCTTACTTTCCTTATTTGATTTAGTCATGAGGGCTGCACACCGCTCTTGCAAATCATCAGCCCGACTAGCGGTTGAACTTAAAAAACTCGGAAACAACTGCTAACTGATCTTTTATTGCCTTCATTTCTGCCTCTGCCTTCTCCCCCCTTTGTGATTCAATATAGAGAGCATGAATAAAATACCAACCCACTGTGGACACTGTCTTCTTCTCTGCTTTACTTTTTACCAACCCCTTAAGGCTAAAATATACAAAATGATCTGAGACTTTAACACCCCAAGTCTTATTCAAGGGAGAAGCATACTTTGCAAATTCTTTAGCAAGAGTCTCCCACTCATTGTCTCGGCCCAGATAGGTAAGCTGCACTCTCCCCTCTTGACACCAGAATCCTCTACAGCCTTGCTTTTCCTAAACAACTTATGCAGCATTTTTACCTAGCACAAGCTATACATCACACCACCTAAAACAGGTCTGCTTCAGTTGAATTTTAGCGCAATCCTGGCACAAGCCCCCCGTTTTGCTTTGCATCTATCTAGCAAGGTTACTTTGCTGTATAATCAAGGAATCTCAGACCTCTGCAGTGTATAAATGTGCTTTTACTATACAAAAATGCTGTACATACATTACTATTACAATATTAGGAATACAATACAAGACTCAAAGATATAACAATGCCTAGCAAATAAACAGAAACTATGGTCTATACACAGTAAAAGTATGCTTAAAAGTTACTTAACATCCGGTTACTGTACAGTTCATGGTCTCCATTGGGAACGAGGAGCCAAAGCTTCTAAAAGCAGCTGCTGGAAATCAGGTATCTTCTTCTTGGCTGGTACAGACTTTTGTTTCTTGGTGTTTAACCCCTTCGTGCAGACAGAACGCAAATATGCAGCCTTGGCTTGAAGGAGTCGTGCCAGCCTGCAACTAAAGGCATCACAGGTACTGTTTAGAGCTGATGGCCAGCTTTCTTGTAATGACAACCAATGCGGGCGAGCAGCCACTCGGGTCTCCCATCCCACCAGGAGACCTGAGCGACCAGCCGGCACGTCTGCTGGCTGGCCAAAGACCCCAACAAAGCTGAATTCGGCTGTAATTGGCTCTCTGAAGTAAAAACCCAGAAGCAATGTCATGACATCACTTCTGGGTACTGAAACCTTAAAGGCGCTAGATTTAAAAAAAAAAAAAAGACAGCATTCAGAACAGCCAAACTTGGCGTTTTGAATGCTTTTAAGTGCAAAGACCCCAGATTCCACCATAAAGATCACCCGTCACTACCTATTACTGTCACAAAGGATGTTTAACCACTTCCTTACCGAGTCATGTAAAATTACGTCGGCAAGGTGGTTGTCTAGATCCGGGCCGCCGTCATATGACGTCGGCCCGTTCTAGCTGCTACTGCGCGCCCCCGGCGGCGCGCAGCGGCGCGATCAGGGATGAGGCTCGTCCCTCGGACATAGCCCATCACTGATCAAGGTAAACAGCCTATAGAAATTGGCTGTTTACCACGTGATCGGCTGTGTCAATCACAGCCGATCACATGAGCGGCTCCAGCACGAGCCGCTCGTTCTCTCTGCAATGCGCGCCCCCGGGGGCGCGCAGAGCAGCGATCGGGGACGAGGCTCGTCCCTCGGACAGAGTCGATCCCCGATCTAGGTAAAGAGCCAATGAAATTGGCTCTTTACCACGTGACCGGCTGTGTCCAATCACAGCCGGTCACAAATGTCAACAGAGAACACGGTAACTAGCTGTCACCGTGTTCTCCTCCTCACACACTGATCCTGTGTGAGGAGGAGATTGTGGTAACAGCTAGTTACCAACTACAGTGCACCCCAAACACACTGATTGCCCCCCCCCCCCAATAAAGAGCACCTGTCACTAGCCCATCAAAGTACCCGTGTACCTGTCATCAGGTACTCAGATGACAGGTACTCGGGTACTCTGATGGGCTGGTGACAGGTATTCGGGTACTCTGATGACAGGTACTCGGGTACTCTGATGACGGATACTCTGATGACAGGTACTCGGGTACTCTGACGGGTACTCGGGTACTCTGATGACGGGTACTCGGGTACTCTGATGACAGGTACTCGGGTACTCTGATGACAGGTACTCGGGTATTCTGATGACGGGTACTCGGGTACTCTGATGACAGGTACTCGGGTACTCTGATGACAGGTACTCGAGTACTCTGATGACGGGTACTCGGGTACTCTGATGACGGGTACTCGGGTACTCTGACAGGTACTCGGGTACTCTGATGACAGGTACTCGGGTACTCTGATGACGGGTACTCGGGTACTCTGATGACAGGTACTCGGGTACTCTGATGACGGGTACTCGGGTACTCTGATGACGGGTACTCGGGTACTTTGAGTACCTGTCAACGGAGTACCCGTCATCAGAGTACCTGAGTACCTGTCACCTACCCATCAGAGTACCCGAGTACCTTCCACCTGCTCATCAGAGTACCTGACGCCTGAAGTACCCAAGTACTTGCCGCCTGCTCATCAGTACCCATCACTACTCATCAGTACTCATCAGTACCTATCACGTATCAGTACTGATCATCAGTACCCATCAGTACAGTATCACCTATCACCTATCAGTCAGTGAGTACTACTCATCAGTACCTATCACCTGCCTGTCACCTGCCCATCAGAGTACCCGAGTACCTGTCACCTGCTCATCAGTACCAGAGTACCTGTCACCTGCCCAACAAAGTACCCGAGTACCTGTCACCCTTCATACAGCCACCATGTCCAAGTCCAAAAAGGTTTATATACGTCGTCCGTTTAAACCTAAATACCGGTGTTATGGTAGCAGATAGCTGCCATAACCCTGGTATTTTTTTAAACGGTGGACGGTTGGCTTTCCGATAAGGGTGGTCCCAGCGGCGGATTCGCCGTGGGATCACCCTTCCGGGATGGCGGAAGAGGCGCCCCCCCCCCCCCTCCCGACGCGTTCCGGTCCTTTTCCCCGCTTACCGGACCCGCCGGCAGCGGGGAAACCGATCTGGTCCCGAATCCTCACAGACAGGATGTCGAGTGAGGGCAAGCTTGCCCTCACTTGACTCTATGGTCTTGGAGGACCGGAGCTACGGAAAATGTTGTTGCCTAGCAACCAGTTTAAAGGTCCTTTTTTTTTTTTTTTCATTTTATATTATAATTATTATTTTTTTTTTTTTTTTTTTCTATCTTTTAGTGTACTTGTGAGATCTGAGGACTTTTTGACCCCAGATCTCACAAAAAAGAGGTCCTGTCGTGCCTATTTCTATTACGAGGAATATTTACATTTCTTTTAATAGAAATAAAAATGATCAATTTTTTTTTTTTTTAAACGGTGTAAAAATAAAAAATAATAAATAAAATAAATAGTAAAAAAAAAAAAAAAAAAAAAAATTAAAGCGCCCTGTCCCCGTTAGCTCGCGCGCAGAAGCGAATGCATACAGAAACCCCGCCCACATATGTAAACGGTGTTCAAACCACACATGTGAGGTATCGCCGCAATCGTTAGAGCAAGGGGAATAATTTGAGCCCTAGACCTCCTCTGTAACTCAAAGATGGCAACCTGTAGAAATTTTTAAATTGTCGCCTATGGGGATTTTTAAGTACCAAAGTTTGTCACCATTCCGTGAGCGTGCGCAATTTTGAAACATGACATGTTGGGTATCTATTTACTCGGCGTAACATTATCTTTCACATTATGGAAAAAAATTGGGCTAACTTTACTGGTTTCTTATTTTTTAATTAAAAAAAGTGAATTTTTTCCAAAAAAACTGCGTTTGGAAGACCGCTACGCAAATACGGTGTGATAAAAAATAGTGCAATAATCTCCATTTTATTCTCTAGGGTCTCTGCTAAAAAAAAATATATAATGGCCCAAATGTATGAAGAAAAATTTATTTTTTGCAAAATTTCATAATTGAAACTAAAAAAAAGTGTTTTTTTTTCAAAATTTTTGCTCTTTTTTTGCATATATCACGAAAAAAAAAAACCCCAGTTGTGATCAAATACCACCAAAAGAAAGCTCTATTTGTGTGAAAAAAATGATAAAAATTTTGTTTGGTTATAGTGTAGCATGACTGAGCAATTGTCATTCAAAGTGTGAGAGTGCTGAAAGCTGAAAATTGGTCTGGGCAGGAAGGGTGTCTAACTGCTCTGTATGGAAGCGGTTAAATAGATAGTGTAAAAATAAAAAAATAAAATAATTAAGGAAAAAAAATATTTAAAGTCGGGCCCGCATATGTAAAAAGTGTTCAAACCACACATGTGAGGTATCGCCATGATCGTTAGAGCGAAAGCAATAATTCTAGCACAAGACCTCCTCTGCAACTCTGTACATGTAAAATTTAAATGAAATTTTTTTAAAGCGTCACCTATGGAGATTTTTAGGTAACAAAAATTGTTGCCATTCCATGAGTGTGCGCAATTTTAAAGCATGACATGTTATGTATTCATTTACTCGGCGTAACATCATCTTTCATATACATATATATTTCATATCTTATACAAAAAAATTGGGCTAACTTTATTCTTTTGTCTTTTTTTTAATTAATGAAAGTGTATTTCTTCCCAAAAAATTGCATTTGAAAGACCGCTGCGCAAATACCATGTAACATAAAATATTGTAACGATTGACATTTTATTATCTAGGGCCTCTGCTAAGAATATATATAATGTTTGGGGGTTCTAAGTAATTTTCTAGCAAAAAATACTGATTTTAACTTGTAAGCAACACATATCAATAAAAAGCTTGAGCTCCAAAGGGTAAGGCATGACTGAGTCCTGTCCAGCTTATGCCTGACAACCTTTCATATGTCAGGTTGTTTACCATAGTTACCGAGCAACAGTCAAACAAAAATACAACAATGGCATCTAAGTTCCCATTGTTTGCAGACAGCCTAAGCACTTGTTATCAAGGCATTAGTTGTAGAAGCATCCACTCAACAGTAACCTGATTTATTTTTCTATTACCAACTACTAAACAGACTGTCCCATGTAATGTTATGTCTGATTAAATATAAAAAATCATTATCTATCAAATATATAATCAATATTTATCAAACGCAATACACATGGGTAGTGGACAGAAGTGGAGGCATTATGTTGTATTGAGAAAGGAGGTACATAGACTTGTACCACATCCATACTTTCTAAACTAACCCCAAATAGAAGAAAATAAAGACACTGCTCCAGGTGTATATTGTGTGGTGATTGCCAGGAGATAGGATATCCAATAGAGTGCTGGCCCCGGCCCGCCTCCGTGGGAACACTTGTAGGAAAAGAATTAGCCGCACATCCAGGGATTCCAATAGGTTTCAAATACCTTTATTTCCAAAAAGTTGCAAGTGATGACACCAAAGACACCAGCATAAAGTCTCGTAGACGCGTTTCACACATACATCTTGTGCTTAATCATTACCTAATGATTAAGCACAAGATGTATGTGTGAAACGCGTCTACAAGACTTTATGCTGGTGTCTTTGGTGTCATCACTTGCAACTTTTTGGAAATAAAGGTATTTGAAACCTATTGGAATCCCTGGATGTGCGGCTAATTCTTTTCCTACAACCCCAAATAGAGACTGGTGACCCTAGTGCTGCTGGGAGGAAGGGCTAATCACTGTGTATCCTGAAATTAGGCATACTAGAGATACAGTTAGAATATAAGAGATACATTTCTGTTTGCCCTGCCTTTGCCCGAAATCTCTGGCTTTTGATGAATTTGTTTTTCTTGAAAAAGAATTGGCTGCAGTGCACATTTATCATACTTTTAATTAGCCCCTTATCACATCCAAGAATTATCAGCACTGCTGTATTTTCAACATGCTATTTCCCCACACTGATTTTTTTGCTTTGTCTCTCAATCAATTTCAAATCCAGTCTCCAAGTACAGCCATCTCCATAACTAGTAAGATTAAAACAAAGAAATACAGAACAATTGCCTTAGGCAAAAAATAAGTAAGAAGTTTGGTCATAGAAAGTATGCCAAAATCTGCTCCTACACAAAATAATATTTTCCATTTCAGTATTATTCAAAGAAAAACAATAATTCCTGCCGCGCCTATTCTGGAGGCACTTATATGGTTCCCATTAAGCAATTGAGATAATGGAACAAAAAAAAACCTTAAAGTTTAACACATATAAAGTGACTGTAATGAGAGAGGTAAAGGAAGCTGCCATACTTCTGATCTTCTGATAATCCTAGCAAGCTTTAAAAGAAAAGTTTAGCAGTGGAAGAGGTTATCATTCTCTTATTACAGATTCCCTTTAAGAGGCATTCACGAGATTGTAAAAATGTTAGATTTTGTCAGGAGCACAATGCTTCAGCATAAAGCAGGCTGTTCAGCGTGATTGCACACATTGTCTGTGGCTTGGCTGTCAGATTCCCTTTATTCTAGAAAGTCACCAAATTACCACTGTTACAGCTGATAGTAGTGATATTCTAGGAATAATCATAGTATATGAGGGTAAAAGGGAATCTGTTTTCTCAGAGCATGCATGTACTAAGTCCCTGACACTCTATTGCCTGCACTGACCCAATTTCCTGATGGCAGTTTGAGTAGAGCTGGCCATTGCAAAGAAAATGGTGAATGCAGCTGCAACAGTGGGAAGTGCATCATAGAAGGATAAAAAGTTATTGGTTCCTTCAGAGCATGCATATAGTTGGTCCCCAAATCTTTCACTAGGGCATGCACTTTTTCTCAGTTGGATGCTGTCGTTGTGATGACTCTATGGCAGGAGTTCCCAAACTGTTTGGTCGGGACCAACTGGTGGGTCGCAGGCTGCGTTTGAGTGGGTCGCGCTGAGCCGGAAATCACTGAGAGCTGGCCTGCTTAAATTGTACCGTGCAAGCCCGTGAGCCAGAGCAGTCAAATCGCGATGGATTCAGGACCCCGCCCACGCAGTTTATGGAGACTGGTCTGCATTTCCCGCGAGGAGGATGATACTTGCATCAGTGAGTACGTATGTGGGCTGTTATGAAGGACATGTTCATGGGGTGCAGAGCCAGCTCCTCGGTCCTGCTGGCGGCAGCGGTGGTTCTCTCAGCGGCGGGATTCTCTCAGGTATAGCGGGCAGAGACGGCAGCCTCTGTGTCATAGGAGGACCAGGTGGCCCGGCGGTGTCAGGAGTTCATGGCAGCTTCTGTGACCCCAGTAGAGGATCCAAAGGAGAAGAGCCAGGACATTAAGACCAGCATAGAGCTCCTCATCGTGGAGACTCTGGGTGAGGTGTGCTGGGCCCTTAAGAGGGCAAACAGGGGCTTCACCTTCACTGTGGACCGCTGGGAGAGGAAGGAGGGTGAGTGCCATATAGCCTTCTGATCACTGTCCTGGGGTGGTTGATTTCTGTCCTCTGTCTGCCTTATACTGTCTATTAGGGTGCTGATTACTTACAACTCCGCTTATATGCCACACATGCCACAGGTATCTGATCCCTCACTTAGAACATCTGGCAAGTGTATTCAATAATAAATTGAAAAATAGTAAATTGATATTTTTAATTTAACAAGCCACTCCCTTTAAAATATGCATTATTATTATTTGCATTTATATAGCGCCAAAAATTTCCGTAGCGCTTTACAATATTTAATTACAAGCAAGTGGGTCCCGAAAAAAAACTGTATTCAGAAGTGGGTCTCGGCCCAGGCCCAAAAAAGTTTGGGAAGCCCTGCTCTATGGGGATAAAATAGGCTGTTCACTTTGCAAGGGAGTTCCCCTTTTCTTAGTGAAAGTGGTGAAGCTCTGCTGACTTCCATCATGCATTTTTTTTCATTTTCCTTGCATGTGATTAGGTGTTGTTTGCAAAGTAAATTTTCACCACATTCATTAAGCTAACGGGAAATCCCCTTGCAAAGTGAACAGCCTATTTGCCTTTAGTAAACCAACTTATATATATCCACTTGGTATTTTTTTATGTTTAAAATATGAGAACTATAAGGCTTTGTTTCGAAGCCTATAATTATAGAATTTCCATTTCCCAGCTGCTATATTGATTATCATTGCTGAAATTTGATTGGTCTGTTTTCAGCTCACTCAAACAACCATCATTGAAAGACCAACTTACAGTGGGTCCACCATCTGATACTAATCACTAACTTTTCCTCCAGGTAGCGTTAGGACAGTGCTGTAAATGAAACAAGTTATAGAATTCTATAGCTAAAATTCAAAAGGTTTTTTTTTTTTTTTTTCTTTTTCTGTATTTTGCCTTTTTAACCCCTCCTCTCCTTCCACAGCACGTTCATAATAACTTGTGCTTACCTACAACTGTGCTAGTAAAAGTCACAGACAGTGCAGATTAAGCTACCACCCTCAATGGTCAGGCTGCAGAAATGCTCTGAGTGTTTTAATTGTTCCACTGGTGTGTTATTATTCCAAGTATAAGGATGCCATAAATTACACAAAGGTTTAGTTTTTCCATAATTGTAGTTATGTTACCAGTATTAAATAAGCAGCTTATTACACAGCAGGTGAAAACGGCATACAATATCTAATCACTTGCAATTTTTATAAACTTGAGTAAATACAATATACTGTATGTAGGAATTATAATAATTTGTAAATTACTAACCCAAGAGAGTAGGACTGATGTTTAGGTATTTAGTCCTTTAGTAGTAAGGTCTAGATACATGAACATACACAATACTATAGATCATGCATTCCAGTTTCATTAAGTGATATCCTTAGCAAGCTATTATATGGCTCTCAGAAATTCTAAACTGCATTGTTACGTCTAATCTGTTTTGGAGAGGAGTTTGTTGAACCTCTAGGTGGCAGTGTGACATAGCATGTTAATAAATGCTATTTAAACTTATATATAGATATCGAAGCTCCTGTGTGTGAACATACATGGTGGCAGCATGGAATAGTTCAGTTAACAAACAAGAACAGGTCATAATTTGTACTCGATATGCAGTGATATAGTTCGTAGTCTGCTAATATACATTTAAAAATGACAACAGACTGCGGCAGGGTTGTCAAACCATTTTTTTTTTTTTGATGGACAATAGTTAAAAAAAATTCTAATTTTTTTTACTGACATCATTAGACTAATGATCATGTATTAAAAAACATTTAGCAATATTTATTAATATCTTAGTAATGATATTATGTACCAACAAAACAAAAAAAAAAAATTGTGTCCATGGGGAGATGGTGGTCTAAATTTTAATGTGAAAAACCATTTTAAATTCAACCGTGAGGATACATAACTACAGAAATGAGTAAATCTAAGATGATTCATCTGTAGCAGTGGTTCAAAACCCTTGGGCCAGAGTTTGTGACTGGGCTGCAGGCCCCCTTCACCCGTTCTTTGCTTTTATGCTCCAACTGACCATTCTTGACATTGGGTGCATATATGGGTATGTTAGAGTACGCAGTGACGTGGCTTTTTGTGTGCAGGGTGCTGACTGCTGGAGCACAAAGATCATTCCAGTACAAGGCACTGAAAAAACAAGACAATTTCTGTTCAACAGTACAGGTATAGCCTGGTCAGATGGTGGAGAGAGAGTAGAGAGTGATTGGTGCAGGAGCCTGTGATCAGGTAAACACTGACCATTAATGCAAGGTGGGGTGGGGGGTTAACAGTATTGACCAGCAATGGATAGGGGGTTATTAGCACTGACCAACACTGGGGCAGGGGGTTAACAGTCTGCCCAGGAATACAAAGTGGAGGAAAAAGGGGCTAAAAGCACCGACCAGTTATGCAAGGTGGGGTGGTAAAGGAATTAATAGCATGGGCCAGAAATGCAAGATGGGAAGGGGGTTAACAGCACTACCACTGACCATCCACATGGAAGACAAATATATTTAAAATATATTTTAAAAAAACATTCTTATTTTTTTCCCCCAAATATATTAGAAATATATTTGAAATGCTACAATTTTGGCCATATTCAATATATTTCTAAAGTCTTTTACCTAAATATATTGGAAATATATTTTTCTTCCATATGGACAAGTATGCAAGGTAGGGTGGTGGGGAGTTGACAGCAATGCCACTGACCACCAGTGACAAGGGGGTTATTAGTACTGCCTCTAAATCCAATGCCAGAGGTTATTATTGCAGTCACTAACATTTGTGAAGTTCTGGCTGAGGACAGTATACAAAACCTAAATGTTAAGTGGGTTGTAGTAGTTTGGGGGAATATTCCTCCACTGGGGGCCACTCTCCGGCTTTATCCTTGCATTCATTTAAATTAAATTTTCAACTAATTACCCCCCTTTGACACATTTTAAAATCATATTTTGCATTCCCATATTTTATTGTATAAGTATGAGTATAAACTTTTTTTTGTTTTTACTGCTGTAGCATGGAAGGTTTTAAAATAATTTACTGGGACTAGGTCTTGCTAAGGTTGAGAACCACTGATCTACAGGACATCAGTCCTTTAATCTTTTTTTCACATTTCCCCTCTGACATAGGTTTGGCACCTCTGAAAATAGCTATACTGATTGGAGACCCTTGACTTATGATTGGCCAGGTCACCATTGATTCATACAGTTAACATATGCACTTGTCTTAGCAAAACAAAAAATGAAAATAACTGTATCCAGCTACTGCGACCCTTGACAGGATAGTTAGGTCAGACCTTCAATAAATCCCTTTTTTTGTGCAATGCCAGCTGTGTTAGGGCTCATTCAAATAGGTCTTCATTAAATAGCATTTTTTTCACAGAGGGTTTTACAATGAAAATGTTTTATATGTCAGGACCAGATTGATCATGTTGCTCCTTTTGGCTAACTGTCTTTTACTTCCATTCTTAGTACCAAACTTGCAAGATTAAACATCATAGCCATATAAGGGATGCTGATTCAGAGACAAAGAGGCTGGAAGAGACTGCTCTGTGAATGAACTCCTAGAACCAATAATGAGAAGTGTAGTGCAATCTGTCCCACTGCTCTTCTAGCAGTTTGATCTTCTATGGTACTAGTGTGGGTGAATTGTATTTGCACAGCATACTATATATACATATGTATAATATTCCACCTACCAAAAAGCAAATATTATGCAGGTTTATGTGGCCAAATGGACATCCAGAACCAATGGTTTCTAGCACAGAAACAGCTGTACAATTATAGGCCAGTGGTTCTGGATGTAAATTTGGCAACAGAAGCATAAAAAAATTATTTGCATGCCTCCATTCACTATCCCAAAATGAGAAATAAAAGACTTTCAAATATTTTTCTGTTTTAGGAAGTCTCCACCGTGTTTCTCAGGAATTAAATGGGGAGCTTTTTGGTTTAGCCCATCTCATTATAACCTGGTTGTATAGGCATTCAAAAACATGGAAAATGCCGGGAGGGAATGCCTGAACTGTATGCCCACAAGAAAAAGGGGGGCATGCTAAAACTTTCAGTAGGGGTTTGTAGTATTACAGAAACACCAGTGAGCAGTTGGGGGTTTGTACCGGTACAGATATGTGAGAGAAGACAATGCGATATGTAGTAAGAGACCTACACTAAGTGGGCAATTTGGAATTGTGGTAGTACAAAGACATGAAAAATGTGATGTGGTATGGTGGGATTTAAATTAGTACAGAGACAAAAGCAATGTTAAAGTGGTAAAGCCTGAAAGTTTTTACCTTCATGCATTCTATGCGTCAGATGCACGTCGGATGCTGGGTTTCCAGCATGCCCGTTCCACAAAAGTTGTTCGTAAGACTGGCTTCTGTAAAACTAAACACACAGGCAGAAATTTGGTTGGTTCCTGCTGAACAAACCATTTCGGTCAATTTTCTGCTCTTGTGTACCAAATACTGTAGCTGCTGACTTTTACTATAAGGACCCCTACCTGTCCAGGGAGCCTGCGATGTCGGCACCCAAAGCCAATCTGTCCATCGGCTCTGGGTGCAGGCGTTGGCATCCTTACTAAGGAAAGCAGGAAGTGAAGCCTTGCGGCTTCACAGCCTGTTTCCTACTGCGCATGCACGAGTTGTGCTGCGCTTTCTGAATAGTCCCGCTGTCTTCTGGGACCTGTGTGTGTCTTCCAGAAGGCAGCGGGGGAAAGGAGGAGGGGCTGAAAATGACATAGGTTGCCGCGGGGCCCTTAAATGAAAGTAGGGGCGGGTACCAGTTTTTGACAGATATCCGTTCCCCCCCCCCCAGGAAAGCTGCCAAATGTAGTACTGGAAAGAGGGAGGAAGCAGTAAAGCGAAGCTTCCAGTATTGGGTGGAACTCCACTTTAAGGCAAGAACTGAGATGAAGAGATTAATAAGAGGGTAATTATCTCCAGTAAGGAGCTTATTAGGGGTTAAAAAAAGAAAATATACAAACAATTGCTAATTTACTAACTTTATTGTCACAAATGTGACTAAAATAGAAAATGTGATAGCTAAAATCATAAAAATGATGTACAGTGTAAATTTTGGAGAAATGATTTTGCATCAAGAACTGTATCTAATATAACTCGCTTGGTATTGTTACAATTTCATCAGAATTACAAATCAAAAGAAATATAATTTACCTCAATGTGAATGAAACAAATGAACAGCCTTTATAGATTTTCAGTGTGCTGCCTCAATCACACTAATGAGATTTAAAATAAGTAAGTTTTATAAGTATTGCTTAACTGCAACAAAAACAGAACCTATTCTCTTGCACTGCTAGATAGGGCTATGTTGTGTAAAAAGGCTGTGTAAATCTTAGGACTGGATGGCAGGTAAAATGGCTCCTACTTCTGTATTTTATGTACAGTATGTTTCCAATTGTTTCATGAATCTATAAACTAAGGGTCCATGCACATTGGCTTAAAAAAATGCTAGTGCTCTTGGCTTAAAAAAAACGCTAATTTTGAGCGTTTTTTGTACTAGCGTTTAGTAGCATGTAGTGTTTTTTTCTGACAAAAAACTGCTCTCATAAACAGAATAGTTTTTTTCTGTCTCTAAACGCAAAGGATAACATTAGTTGCTTCTACAGGCAAAACGCTACACTGCTCTAGGAGCAGTGTTTTTTTTTTAACCACTTCTGGACCTAAAGGTTTTCCCCCTTACTGACCAGGCCATTTTTTGCAATACGGCACTGTGTTAATTTAACTGATAATTGCATGGTCGCGCGACCCTGTACCCAATTAAAATCAATGTCCTTTTTTTCCCTATTTGATCACCTCAGCGTTTTTTTTTTTTTTTTAACGCTATAAACAAAAAAAGAGCGACAATTCTGAAAAAAAAAAAAAAACATGATATTTTTTACTTTCTGCTTTATAACATTCCCAATAAAAAAATATAAAAATCAAATTTTTTCATCATTTTAGGCCAATTTGTATTCTGCTACATAGTTTTGGTAAAAAAAATCCTAATAGGTGTATATTGATTGGTTTTCGCAAAAGTTATCGCGTCTACAAACTAGGGGAAATATTTATGTCATTTATATGTTTTGTTTATTTTGTACTAGTAATGGTGGCAATCAGCGGGATGGCAACATTGCGACGGACAGATTGGACACCTTACTGACATGTTTGACACTTTTGGGGGACCAGTAACATTACTACAGTAATCAGTGCTAAGAATATGCACTGTTACTGTAATAATGACACTGGCGGGGAAGGGGTTAACACCAAGAGCTATGAAAGGGTTAAATGTGTCCCTAGGGGGTGCTTTCTAACTGTGTGGGACATGGGCTTGCTGCAGGAACACTAAATAGGAGGAACACAGGATCCCTGTGGTCATAACTGACAGAACAGCGGACTGCCGTTCTGTCTCCACAGGGATCGATTGCGGATGCAATTGCGGGTGATTGCGGGTGCCAGGGTCCCCCTGTAGCCAATCGGCATGCGCGCTCCCACTAGCGGTCTCGAGAAACAGTTATGACGTTTGCGGGACAGAGCCGACTTGCCGCAGTATATGTACTGCTGGCGGTTGGCAAGTGGTTAAACCAGTGTGCATGGACCCTAAAAGAGATCCAGGGATAATAATACAATTAGAGTTCTCTTCCTGTGTTTTTCACTTTTTCGACATTTTGTTATGTTACAGCCTTATTCCAAAATGGATAAATTAATTATTTTCCTCAAAATCCTACGAACAATACCCCATAATGACAACGTGAAAGAAGTTTGCTGAAATCTTTGCAAATTAATTAAATATAAAAATGAAATAATCACATGTACATAAGTATTTACTACCTTTGCCATGACACTTAAAATTGAGCTCAGGTGCATCCTGTTTCCACTAAGCATCCTTGAGATGTTTTTACAACTTGATTGGAGTCCACCTGTGGTAAATTCAGTTGATTGAACATGATTTTAAAAGGCACACACCTTTCTAGATAAGATCACACAGTTAACAGTGTATGCCAGAACACTAACCAAGCCATGAAGTCTAAGGAATTTTCTGTAGATCTCAGACAGGATTGTATTGAGGCACAGATCTGGCAAAGGGTACAGAAAATGTTCTGAAGCATTGAAGATCCCAATGAGTACAGTGGCCTCCATCATCCATAAATAGAAGAAGTTTGGAACCATCAGGACTCTTCCTAGAGTGGGCCACCTGGCCAAACTGAGCGTCAAGGGAGAAGGGCCTTAGTCAGGGAGGTGACCAAGAACCTGATGGTCACTCTGACAGAGCTCCACGTTTCTCTGAGGAGAGAGGAGAACCTTTCAGAAGAACAACCATCTTAGCAGCACTCCACCATTTAGGCCTGTATGCTAGAGTGGCCAGACGGAAGCCACTTCTAAGCAAAAGCCACATGACAGCCCTCCTCGAATTTGCCAAAAGGCACCTGAAGGACTCTCAGACCATGAAAAACAAAATTCTCTGTTCTGATTATACAAAAATTGAACTCTTTGGGCTGATTAGCAAACGTCATATCTGGAGGAAACCAGGCACCGCTCATCACCTGGCCAATACCATTCCTACAGTGAAGCATGGTGATGGCAGCATCACTCTGTGTGGATGTTTTTCAGTGGCAGGAACTGGGAGACTAGTCAGGATTGAGTGAAAGATGAATGCAGCAATGTACAGCAACATCCTTGATAAAAACCTTCTCGAGTGCTCTGGACCTCAGACTGGGGTGAAGGTTCATCTTCCAACAGGACAACGACCCTAAGCACACAGCCCAGATAACAACGGACTGGCTATGGGATAACTCTTTTAATGTCCTTGAGTGTCCCAGCCAGAGCCCAGACTTGAACCTAATTAAACATCTCTGGAGAGATCTGAAAATGGCTGTGCACTGATGCACCCTATTCAACTTGGTGGAGCTTGAGAGGTTCTGCAAAGAAGAATGAGAGAAACTACCCAAAAATAGGTGTGCCAAGCTTGTAGAATCATACCCAAAAAGACTTGAGGCTGTAATTGGTACCAAAGGCTTGCTCAACAAAGTATTGAGCAAAGGCTGTGAATATTTATGTGCATGGGATTTTTTCCTTTTTTATTTTTAATAAATTAGCAAATATTTAAAAAAAAAAAAAATCTTTCATGTTGTCACTATGGGGCATTGTTTGTAGAATGTTGAGGAAAATAATGAATTGAATGCACTTTAGAATAAGGCTGTAACATAACAAAATGTGGAAAAAGTGAAGCGCCATGAATACTTTCCGGATGCAATGTATATATTATATAAAAAAGAGAAATAGGGATATGGGCCCACCTTCGAGAATTGCTCTAAAAGATATACAGTACTTTATTGAATAGAAAAATATTTTTTGAAAAAAGTTATCCAGGTTCATGTCCCCAAGGCAGTGTTCCATTGTTCTCTAAATTGGGGCAAGAGCATTGTTCAGCTCGAAGGGCATGCTTTTGAACTGGCACAACCCAATGGTAACTATTAAAGTGGTCTTCAGCCTGTCTGCCGTTACGACAGGGATTTGCAAATATCCACTAATGAGATTGCATGTGGAGAAAATTTTGGCTTGCCCTAGGTCCTAGGACAGCAAAGGATTCCTTAAGCCATGGGGGATAGTCATCCCCCATAGTAACAGCATTTGGATGTCTATAATCCACATCAAATAGGAGGGTGCTATCCTTCTTCCTTACAAAGATGATTATAGCTGCCCTGGGGGTCTTGCTCTTTTTGATCCCTTCTTGTTGCATTATCTGTTCTATCATCTGCTTCACTTCTTGGTAAAGATGCGGAGGTATGCTTTGATTACTTTCCCAGTTCGGGGGGGGGGGGGGGCTCTTTCCTTTGGTATCTTGTGTTTATTCACATTGCTACAGCCCAGGTCATAGTTCCTCAGGGAAAACACCTCTGACTACGTATTCAATATTTATCTTACAGCTTCTAACTGAGTAGGTGTTGGTTCCTTGGTAGTCAATCTTTGTGCTCCTGCCTATCTCGATTTGTTCTTGCTGCCACATAGCAATGACCATGAAACACTTGGAGCTCAATGCTCCCCCCTTTAGGACAATCACATCCATAACAAAGCCAGTTCCCCACTGCTGTCCCATGGAGCAGGTAGGGTAGAAGAGTTTTGGTGATACAGATTCTAAATAGTACTGTATCTTGCTGGACCACTGTAAGGGTCCTTATGACAAAGGGATCCATTTCCAAGAAAAGTATGAGCTCCTGATTATGTTGTACTACAACCTCTGTACCAAAAGGAACCCTGGTGATGTCAGCTTTTTCCAAGATGTTTACAAATAATATAGTATTAAATGCCTAGAGTAATCCACTTGTAAATGGTACCATCTTCCAGATAGTAGGCAATATCAAAAGACGGGGTAATGGGATAAGAGAGACCTCAAACTCCCCAGTTAAAGAGGTACTCAATAGGGAAAAGGGATGAGGAGAGGTGGAAATATTCTGGATTTTGGGGTACCGATAACTAATGGTTATAAATTTAAATATCATTGTTTAAAAAGACATATCTTTATTTGGTATAAAAACAGAACCAACAAATATGCATAATGACAGAAATTGCCAACAATTACATACAATCAAAATTACTGATAATGGTTTAGGAATAAACAAAACTGTGGAGAGTAGTCGGAATGTCTCCACGATTTTTTCTCTACATGTTTCGCGGACTGAGCCACTTTTTCCAGGAGAAACAACAATTTTTTAAAAAACGATTCTATAGAGTAAAGCAAAAATTAGGTGAGCCAAAGAGATAATTTCATAAACATTTATGCAGTATCAGAGACATTTAGCCATATGTATGGGGAGAGATGTTCATA
Organism: Pelophylax lessonae; assembly: GCF_965119305.1. Taxonomy (NCBI): domain Eukaryota; kingdom Metazoa; phylum Chordata; class Amphibia; order Anura; family Ranidae; genus Pelophylax; species Pelophylax lessonae. Next base: position 372,317,843 of record NC_138770.1, read on the forward strand.
TTACCTGAAGTCACCATAGAGCAAAGTATGCCTAGTGGAGAAAGCAGAATCATAAAAAATGTCTCACCAGCGGGTATGGGAAGGTCTCCCATACCCGCCGGTGAGACATTTTTGATGATCCTGCTTTCTCCATTTATTTGTTGGTTCTGTTTTTATACCAAATAAAGATATGTCTTTTTAAACAATGATATTTCAATTTTATAACCATTAGTTATCGGTACCCCAAAATCCAGAATATTTCCCACTCTCCTCATCCCTTTTCCCTGTTGAGTACCTCTTTAACTGGGGAGTTTGAGGTCTCTCTTATCCCATTACCTCGTCTTTTGCTATTTACAAATAATATGTCATAGCCCTCTTATTGAATACCAGCATCCTTGAGATGTTTTTACAACTTGATTGGAGTCCACCTGTGGTAAATTCAGTTGATTGAACATGATTTTAAAAGGCACACACCTTTCTAGATAAGATCACACAGTTAACAGTGTATGCCAGAACACTAACCAAGCCATGAAGTCTAAGGAATTTTCTGTAGATCTCAGACAGGATTGTATTGAGGCACAGATCTGGCAAAGGGTACAGAAAATGTTCTGAAGCATTGAAGATCCCAATGAGTACAGTGGCCTCCATCATCCATAAATAGAAGAAGTTTGGAACTATCAGGACTCTTCCTAGAGTGGGCCACCTGGCCAAACTGAGCGTCAAGGGAGAAGGGCCTTAGTCAGGGAGGTGACCAAGAACCTGATGGTCACTCTGACAGAGCTCCACGTTTCTCTGAGGAGAGAGGAGAACCTTTCAGAAGAACAACCATCTTAGCAGCACTCCACCATTTAGGCCTGTATGCTAGAGTGGCCAGACGGAAGCCACTTCTAAGCAAAAGCCACATGACAGCCCTCCTCGAATTTGCCAAAAGGCACCTGAAGGACTCTCAGACCATGAAAAACAAAATTCTCTGTTCTGATTATACAAAAATTGAACTCTTTGGGCTGATTAGCAAACGTCATATCTGGAGGAAACCAGGCACCGCTCATCACCTGGCCAATACCATTCCTACAGTGAAGCATCTTGCTGGACCACTGTAAGGGTCCTTATGACAAAGGGATCCATTTCCAAGAAAAGTATGAGCTCCTGATTATGTTGTACTACAACCTCTGTACCAAAAGGAACCCTGGTGATGTCAGCTTTTTCCAAGATGTTTACAAATAATATAGTATTAAATGCCTAGAGTAATCCACTTGTAAATGGTACCATCTTCCAGATAGTAGGCAATATCAAAAGACGGGGTAATGGGATAAGAGAGACCTCAAACTCCCCAGTTAAAGAGGTACTCAATAGGGAAAAGGGATGAGGAGAGGTGGAAATATTCTGGATTTTGGGGTACCGATAACTAATGGTTATAAATTTAAATATCATTGTTTAAAAAGACATATCTTTATTTGGTATAAAAACAGAACCAACAAATATGCATAATGACAGAAATTGCCAACAATTACATACAATCAAAATTACTGATAATGGTTTAGGAATAAACAAAACTGTGGAGAGTAGTCGGAATGTCTCCACGATTTTTTCTCTACATGTTTCGCGGACTGAGCCACTTTTTCCAGGAGAAACAACAATTTTTTAAAAAACGATTCTATAGAGTAAAGCAAAAATTAGGTGAGCCAAAGAGATAATTTCATAAACATTTATGCAGTATCAGAGACATTTAGCCATATGTATGGGGAGAGATGTTCATATTACCTGAAGTCACCATAGAGCAAAGTATGCCTAGTGGAGAAAGCAGAATCATAAAAAATGTCTCACCAGCGGGTATGGGAAGGTCTCCCATACCCGCCGGTGAGACATTTTTGATGATCCTGCTTTCTCCATTTATTTGTTGGTTCTGTTTTTATACCAAATAAAGATATGTCTTTTTAAACAATGATATTTCAATTTTATAACCATTAGTTATCGGTACCCCAAAATCCAGAATATTTCCCACTCTCCTCATCCCTTTTCCCTGTTGAGTACCTCTTTAACTGGGGAGTTTGAGGTCTCTCTTATCCCATTACCTCGTCTTTTGCTATTTACAAATAATATGTCATAGCCCTCTTATTGAATACCAGCATCCTTGAGATGTTTTTACAACTTGATTGGAGTCCACCTGTGGTAAATTCAGTTGATTGAACATGATTTTAAAAGGCACACACCTTTCTAGATAAGATCACACAGTTAACAGTGTATGCCAGAACACTAACCAAGCCATGAAGTCTAAGGAATTTTCTGTAGATCTCAGACAGGATTGTATTGAGGCACAGATCTGGCAAAGGGTACAGAAAATGTTCTGAAGCATTGAAGATCCCAATGAGTACAGTGGCCTTCATCATCCATAAATAGAAGAAGTTTGGAACTATCAGGACTCTTCCTAGAGTGGGCCACCTGGCCAAACTGAGCGTCAAGGGAGAAGGGCCTTAGTCAGGGAGGTGACCAAGAACCTGATGGTCACTCTGACAGAGCTCCACGTTTCTCTGAGGAGAGAGGAGAACCTTTCAGAAGAACAACCATCTTAGCAGCACTCCACCATTTAGGCCTGTATGCTAGAGTGGCCAGACGGAAGCCACTTCTAAGCAAAAGCCACATGACAGCCCTCCTCGAATTTGCCAAAAGGCACCTGAAGGACTCTCAGACCATGAAAAACAAAATTCTCTGTTCTGATTATACAAAAATTGAACTCTTTGGGCTGATTAGCAAACGTCATATCTGGAGGAAACCAGGCACCGCTCATCACCTGGCCAATACCATTCCTACAGTGAAGCATCTTGCTGGACCACTGTAAGGGTCCTTATGACAAAGGGATCCATTTCCAAGAAAAGTATGAGCTCCTGATTATGTTGTACTACAACCTCTGTACCAAAAGGAACCCTGGTGATGTCAGCTTTTTCCAAGATGTTTACAAATAATATAGTATTAAATGCCTAGAGTAATCCACTTGTAAATGGTACCATCTTCCAGATAGTAGGCAATATCAAAAGACGGGGTAATGGGATAAGAGAGACCTCAAACTCCCCAGTTAAAGAGGTACTCAATAGGGAAAAGGGATGAGGAGAGGTGGAAATATTCTGGATTTTGGGGTACCGATAACTAATGGTTATAAATTTAAATATCATTGTTTAAAAAGACATATCTTTATTTGGTATAAAAACAGAACCAACAAATATGCATAATGACAGAAATTGCCAACAATTACATACAATCAAAATTACTGATAATGGTTTAGGAATAAACAAAACTGTGGAGAGTAGTCGGAATGTCTCCACGATTTTTTCTCTACATGTTTCGCGGACTGAGCCACTTTTTCCAGGAGAAACAACAATTTTTTAAAAAACGATTCTATAGAGTAAAGCAAAAATTAGGTGAGCCAAAGAGATAATTTCATAAACATTTACGCAGTATCAGAGACATTTAGCCATATGTATGGGGAGAGATGTTCATATTACCTGAAGTCACCATAGAGCAAAGTATGCCTAGTGGAGAAAGCAGAATCATAAAAAATGTCTCACCAGCGGGTATGGGAAGGTCTCCCATACCCGCCGGTGAGACATTTTTGATGATCCTGCTTTCTCCATTTATTTGTTGGTTCTGTTTTTATACCAAATAAAGATATGTCTTTTTAAACAATGATATTTCAATTTTATAACCATTAGTTATCGGTACCCCAAAATCCAGAATATTTCCCACTCTCCTCATCCCTTTTCCCTGTTGAGTACCTCTTTAACTGGGGAGTTTGAGGTCTCTCTTATCCCATTACCTCGTCTTTTGCTATTTACAAATAATATGTCATAGCCCTCTTATTGAATACCAGCTGTTTGCCTGTGTTAACTTTGGTTGCTTGTTTAATGGACTTTAGTGCCTATTTAAAGCCTTACTGGACTGCAGAGTGGTCGTCAGCTCTTTCTGCTTGTGACCTGATCCTGTGTTCATCCGTATCTTGACCTGAACTTCTGTTGCTGACTTTGGCTTGTGACCTTTCCCTGCTTCCTGCCTGATGTTCCAGTACTTCTTCTGCTCACCTGACACTGAGCTTGACGGGGCTCTGACACTGCTCATAGTTCCTAACTCTGTACATCTGCTGCCTGGTTGTTGTTTACCACTCTCCATCCAATTACACACTGGGTATCCAGAATTTGCCTGCTGCCAGCTGGTCTGCTTGAGCTCCCTATCAGCTATCAAGATCTCCTACAGGCATCCGTGCCACTCTGTGCCCTGTTTTACCCTGTCATCTTCCCCAGGGGCAACAGAGAAAGAGGTTAAGGGCAGCCCTCTCGTCAACTTGGCCTTGTCAGGTACGTGACAAATGCTGACTAAAAGTTTTTTAATAAAGGAGTTTGTCATTAACTATGCTGCTCTAAATACTGACCTCCTGTGATTCGTCTGGAAAGATAATTTATAACCCCAGAAATACATAGAGAAACTCCACCAGCTTTATAAGTGATAATTGGCAATATTATAATAATGCACATAGTATGCTATGTATAGGTTAGGTCTTATAGGTAGGAGAGGAGTTTAAGATACTTTATTTCTACTTGAATGCAAAGATTTAAGGCATGGATGACAATTATGAATTATTGGAAGATTTTAAAGATACATTTTTAACTTAAAATTAATAAAAATGTATATATTTATATTTGATTTATATTAATTTTCTGAAGAATTTGTACTTAATGTGGTAAAAATTGGTCAAAATGCAATGGGGATTATTAAGAAAGTCAAAATGTAGCCAATAACTTTTGTGTGGCTACCTAAATGCATTTTGAGGTACAAGCTTTTGAAAACACTTATTTTCTTTCTTCAGAATAGCACCATGCTGGCAACAGTTAAAGTGGAACTTTACCCATAACATCTTGATAAAAAAAAAATGTTCTTTAGCAAGAAACAGACATTCTACATTAATAATTATGCTACCAAAATTAGTGTGTGCTGTAAATTGCCTATTTCATCTTGCAGGAGGCTGCCATTTTGGTGAAGTCCAGAGCCCTTGAACAGCAGTAAATCATAAAGCAGAACTAAACCCATCGATTTAATATTTTCAAAAAACAGTTACATTCCTGGAATGCCGGGATTGCTAACTGTCAAATTTGCTTGTGTCCTCAACCAAACTGTAAAACCATCAAATGGCTGGTGGATACTGGTTTATTGGTGTCACCACAGGATGACACTGTGGACACCAAGATAATTCTGTGCCTCGTCCTGATTAATATTAAGAGAAAAAGTATGGACCAATGGACTTTGTTGGCACAATGACAGGACAAAATGTCATAAAAAGTATTTTTTATTATGAAGCTATTAAAAAATGTATATATATTGTAGCAGAGCGTCCCAGAGAGAGCCAGGAAAAGTCCTGTTTGGGGTTTATACATCTCCCAGGCATCTCTCGTATACCTTTAGGGATCTCTGATCCATGATCCAGTTCAGGTCTTGGTCCTCTTCCCCAGGCCAATTTAAACTCACCTGAGATAGACAGCCAGTGCTCTCTCAGCCTGGGAAAACAGACACCGTTTGTCTATGAGAGCGGAAGGTCAGTAAAACTACCAGTTTGTGTCTTTGGAAGCTGACAAGCTGTAGGCTTGCTCAGTCTGTGTTAGTGAGGGACTGCATTGTGTGTAGTAAGTGCCAGGACACGGCTAGGCTTTTGTTTATTATTATTATTCCTGCTTGTTTTCCTTAAAGCACTGTACAGCACCTGTATATAAACTTGTATATAGCACGAATAAACACCGCACTGTTTGTCACTACCATACTGGATTTGGTATCTGTGCCTGAAAGACTGCTCATCCCAGGGAGCTTTGCACCTGCTACCTGTTCCCCAGCCTACAATATATGTATATATACAAAACAGACAAAAAGCAAAAACAAAAAACATGATCTTTAAAAACAATTTTTGCTAATAATATAAGAATCAGTATGTATGGAAAACCATACAACCACCTAGTTGAAAATATAAAGCATCTATATAATGTATAAGCAAAAAAAGACCGTGACTACTCAAAAAGAGCTTAATGGTGACAAATATGAAGAGTAGTAGGTTCCAACGGAGGTGGAGGGTTCGTTAGATCACTGAAATGCGCTTCTTTTGGAGAATATCGTTATATGGAAAATTTAAGCAATCATAAGGTGAAGATATTGATTTAGGGTACATAAAGGAATTTCATATATAACAGCAGTTGCTAATCATTGCAGCAGAGGGTCAGTATAGGCCCAAGGTCCAGGACCAAAAAAGTGGAGGTGGGGGGATATTTAAGATATAAAAGTAGACCAGTGCATGAGGAGAGAAGTTGAATTTGAGGTTATAAAGGTCTCCAGCCAGCAGGTTTTTTTTGGCATGGCAAAAACAATAGGGGATATATATTTATTTATATCCAAGGGGCTGGGACAGTTGATGTTGCCAGAAAGGTATAGGTATATAGATGTATATAGAATATGTGTCTCGGGTTATAAACTACAGTGGCAAATAGTAAGTATTCTGGCACAGTAGCAAAAAAGATTTTTTTCAATAAGTCAGAAATCATCCTATATTTATTTTATTTTTATTTTAAAGTTTATCTCTAGCCAAAATGTTTTTTTTTTTTGTCTTCAATAAAGTATATAAAGGTTAGAACCCCTGATAGGTTTTAATTGTTCCAACTGAGGAGACTTGACATTCTCTATTTGTCCTAGTGGTCATTTTCATTTGACAGAAAATGGTGTTAAAACCATATTTTAATATCTGTCACCAGAACATTAAAGCGGAGTTCCCAAAAGTAGAACGTCTGCTTATATGCTTCCTCTCCCCCTCTGGCGCCACATTTGGTTTGTGACAGGTACCCTTCCTTACTTCAAGGAGACAGGGCCGTGGCACCATTTCTCTGAAGTTTGGCTCCCCTCCTTCTTCCTACACTGCCAACTAGAAAGTGCAGCACAGTAGGGAACTAGCTGTGAAGCCGAAAGGCTTCACTGCCGGGTTCCCTTACCGCGAATGGTGGTGGCAGCACCCGAGAGCCGATACGAAAATTGGCTTCGAGTGCTGACATTGTGGGAACCCTGGACAGGTAAGTTCTAATATTTAAATGTCAGCAGCTTCAGTATTTGTAGCTGCTGACTTTTTAATTTTTTTTCCTGGGGGCCGGAACTCCTCTTTAATAGAAGGGAACTCTTCTAATGGGTATACCTGACACCAGACAACAGTCTGAGAGAAATTTCCTCTCCTTTAACATACAGGAAGCGAAGAGAAATCTCCCCAAAAGGACTGAAGCAAAAACTCATGACAGGTGATTTAACTATTCCACGTAAAAATCTGATCATCTGAAAATGTTAGTCGCTTAGCGGTTACTTTGTTCAGTCACTGACCTGTAGTTTTTCTGACTTCACTATGACTTTATTTGCTGCATGCTTGTTTTGGGCCTAAACTAGAAGGAGATAAGCAATGGCATCCCTCATGTTTCTATCACCACTGTTTTTTTTTTTTCTCTAACTCTGATTGATCGTTTTAATTTGCTGAACATTGTAGATGTTTTCATCATGCCATTAAAAAACTCCCAGAGTGAATTTTGGAAGTCAGCTTACCTGTATCCTCATTAAAACGACATCTCATATAGTGTTCCCTTGATAAACATACCAGACCAGTTGCAAAAGAAAATATAAATATAGAGACGTGTCTGTGTCTGTCAGTGTCCCCCTTACAAGGAAATCAGTTAACTTTGAATCGACTGTGTACTTTAAGAATCCTGCATAACAGACAAACTGTGTCTGTCTGTTTTGGAAACATAGTTATACGGTATTCCCCTGTGTCTTCTTTATAATTCATGTAACATCTTGTGCTGTGCAGCTACCGTTCATCAATAAGCCATGAGTAACTACCAATTAGGATTTTAGTGTTTTAGCCAGCCACTCACACTGTTTGAATTCACTTGCCTCAGGAGTCTATCAAAGACACATATTTCTGTTTGAAAGTACAGCCAGAAATGAGTTTACACTGCATTTTAAATACTGTTCATCCTTCCAGGGACTGTCAGCATCTGCTCCCACCACAGAAGATTAAGACATCACTTTCACAATCACAAAAAAAAAAATAAAAAATCTATTTTGGAAGTCAGTGGAGACTGTATAGTTAATTCCGCTGAACTATTTATTTTTTTCACAGATCAAACCTAAAAATGCCTTTTAAATGAGTTAATCAAACCACCCATCTAGTGATTAAAACTCAATTCCATGAGATGTATTTTTTTATTTGTTAATAGTTCAAATACTTATGTTGCAAGGAAAATGGCATGAGTGGGGGTGTATAGTGAGCACCACATCCCTATCAATCTGGAAGGAATACTAGAAACAGAAAAAGATGTGGGACTTTTTAGGTGCTCACAGGCTCACAACATTACAATAATAATAATTCCATATATTTTATTATATTTTACATGTTAACCACTTCAGCCCCGGAAGGTTTTACCCCCTTAATGACCAGGCCATTTTTTGCGATTCGGCACTGCGTTATTTTAATTGCGCAGTCACGCGATTCTGTACCCAAATAAATTAATGTATTTTTTTCCCCACAAATAGAGCTTTCTTTGTGCGATCTTTATTTTTTTGCACTATAAACGAGCGACAATTCTGAAAGAAAAACATCGGCTCCTGCTGCTATCAATCTATCCAATGATGTCTCGAGACAGCAGATGGAGCTGCTGGGCTCGTGCTCGTCGCTAGAACATTCGGGTTCAGGTAATAATAACGGGGGGATTGGGGGTCAGCTGCAACCAAGACGGTTTTTCACCTTAATGCATAAAATGCATTAAGGAGAAAAACCTTGAGACTTTCCAACTCCTTTAACCACTTGCCGACTGCCGCACGACTATTTACGTCGGCAGTCAGCCCCTCACAGGCAGAGCGACGTAGTACTACGTCGCTAGCCTGTGAGGGTCTAGGGAGCGAGCGCGCGCCCCTGTAGGCGCGCTCCCCCTCCCGCGCGGTCACGGACCCCCCCGCGCGTGTGTCACTCGGCGATCGTCGGTGCAGAGGGAGAAAGGCAGGTGGCTGATGTAAACAAGCCGCCTGTCATTCTCACTGGTAACCCCAAAAGTGTCAACAATGTCAGTCAAGGGTCCGATCTGTACGCCGCAATGTCGCAGTACCGCAAAAAAAATTGCAGATCGCCGCCATTACGCGTTAAAAAAAAAACAACAAAAATGACAAAAATCTTTCCCTTTGTTAGTAAACGCCATAATGTTTGCGCAAACCAATCAAAATACGCTTTTTGTGATTTTTTTTTTTTTTACCAAACATATGTAGCATAAAACAAATTGGCCGAAAATGTTAAAAAATTTTGATTTTTACATTTTTTTGGGGGGAATTTCATATAAAAAAATGTGAAAAATATTGTTATTTTTGCAAAATTTACGCTCTTTTTTTGTTTATAGCGCATGATCAAAAAATCGCACAGGTGATCAAATACCGCCAAAAGAAAGCTCTGTTTGTGGGAAAAAAAGGACGTCAATTTAGTTTGGGTACAGCGTCGCACGACCGCGCAATTGTCCGTTAAAGTCACGCAGTGCCGAATCGCAAAATAGGCCCTGGTCAGGAAGGGGGTAAAATCTTCCGGGGCTTAAGTGGTTAAAAAAATATATGGAAGTTTTAATATGGTAGTGCTTTGTGCTTGTACCTGAAGCTGTGAACACCTAAAAAGTCCCTATTTCTCTTGATAATAATGCTTCCAAATACTCATGTTAAGTTATATCATATGAACCATTTAACACTTAAGTTTAGCTTTATTTTTTGGGATGCAGCGCCCCAAAAAAATTGCCCAGTCACCCACCCTCCTGTCCTCTCCTGAATTCATAGAACTTATCTTACTACTATTACACAATGCATTGCCTTCTGTGAATGGAGGAGGAGTTGAATGACAGCACCTCCTCTGCCCATTCACAAAACATGATGCATTGTGTGATAGTAGTGAGATGAATTCCAAGGAGAGGGCAGCAGGGGGCAGGAAGCTGACGCAACTTTTCTCAGTAGCAGCAGCTCCCATAGACAGTCATTTGGGACAACTTCTGTCAGCTGTGAAGGAGTGACTGCATACAAATTGTTACCTGAAGCAGCTGCCTGCAGCTTCTGGGATACAAATCAATTACTAATGTTTTTTGGTGATGTATTACCAAACAAATCCATAATTTCAGTTTTAATTATATTTTGCATAAAAGATTTCAATTATATTTGTATAGTAGGCTGGTAATATAATCAGGAGAGTGAAGTATGAATGCGCAAAACACCAATGTACAAACTTAGATAAAGCAGAAACTGACCTATTGAACTTTTTTTTTTTTTTTGCATACCAGGCAGTGGAATCTTCTGGGAGCTCGTAGACAGTTTTCTAGTCAGACACCATAAATAGTTATGCACATAAATATGATAATGTTGAGGGATTTGATAACAAAATGTGGGTATGTTATATAAATTATAGGTTGGAAAATAAATATTTCAGGAACACGATTCAAATAAATGACGTGGCAACAGATATAACAGATGATAACTGCCAATCAATAGAGGCGAGTAAACTTTTGAAAATTCATTTCAATTCTGAATGAAATTCAGTGCAAAATGCTCACAAAGCTGAATTGATTGGGCTGTGCCAGGAACTGTAATTAATAGGATGTTGTTCCTTTTAATATTCCCATAGAGACTCTAAATCCGCATACATAAAATAATGCTACTAAAACACTTCTTTTTGGTTCTCACTGATTTCAAACTATGTAAAAGTACAGTATCAAAAGTGTGATGTAAGTAAGTAAGAAAGCTATATTATTGAGTAAAGTGCTGCCATTTTTCTAGTATTTTATCATTACATAATTGATGATGGTAAATGAACCACTTTAGCGCCGGAAGGTTTACCCTCGTTCACGACCAGGCCATTTTTTGTGATACAGCACTGCGTTACTTTAACTGACAATGTAAAACTGTACCCAAATAAAATGTACGTTCTTTTTTCCCATATATAGGGCTTTCTTTTGGTGGTATTTGATCACCTCTGCGGTTTTTATTTTTTGCGCTACATACAAAAAAACTGTCAATTTTGAAAAAAAAACCAAAACAATATTTTTTACTTTCTGCTATAAAACATTACCAATAAAAAAATGTAAAGAATACAATTTCTTCATCAGTTTAGGTCAAACATATTCTGCTATATATTTTTGGTAAAAAAAAACCCTATACATAGTTTGCACAAACCCTATAGCATCTACAAACTATGGTATATGTTTATTTATTTTTACTTTTTACCAGTAATGGTGGCAATCTGCGATTTATGGCGGGACTGCGATAATGCGGACAAATCAGATACCTAACTGACACTTTTGACACTTTTTGGAGACCAGTGACACTAATACAGTGATCAGTACTAAAAAATATGCGCTGTTACTGTACTAATGACACTGGCAGGAAAGGGGCTAACTTTAGGGGCGATCAAAGGGTTAAATGTGTTACCTGGGACTGATTACTAACTGTGGGGGATGTGCTTTGACTGGAGAAATGTAAAGATGCTTAGCAGGAACACAAGATCAACACATTCCCCTCTCACAGAACTGCGGTCTGCCTTGTGTACATATCAGAACACCGTTCTGCCTTTCTCCCGAATGATCAGCGGATATCACTTCTGCCGGACCTGCTAATAGGCTTCCGCTGTGTCCCGTCACAGTGGGACCAGGTTGCCAGACCAGGAAGTGTCAGATCACGTACTAGGTACGCGATTATGGCACAGAGTGGCCACTCTGCCGCAGTATATCTATGGTGGGCAGTCTCTAAGCGGTTACTAAGCGAAAAAGTAAAAAAAAAAAAAAAAATTTGTCTTCCTTCTTGCCTTTCACAAACTGGTCTATAGGCCATTGTTAGTTTCTCTCTCTAGTTCTTTGCTGTCATACTGTCCTAATGGCTTTAATATTTTCCGAATTCCAGATCTAGAATGGGTGTGGAGATCAGGAGTTCAGACCTACCTCTGATTTTACTTGCTACATACTTATTCTGGAACAATGAGAAAATATTAGCCCATGGATCAACATAGAAAAATTTCAGTGGGAGGTCAGCAGTAGGGATGATCGAACTTTTGAAAAGTTCGGTTCGGCCAGAACATCCGAACTTCCTGAAAGTTCGGCCCGGATTTCAGAACCCCATTGAAATCAATGGGACCCGAACTTCGGTAATCAAAAAACACAATTTTTAAGCCCTAAAACCCAATAAATGCCCCTAAAAAGTCCCTAGGGTTCTGGGTCATACCCCATTAACTATTAATCACACAAAAAAAAGTTCTTAAAAATTGTAATTTTTGATAAAAAAAGCCAATTATTGAAAAAAAAAAAAAAAAAAAGAGAGATTTTTTGATTTTGACTTTGGATTTAGTATCGGGGGGGGGGGGGGGGGGGGGTCTAAAAAGTGTACATGTGAAGTTTCAGCTCTGTAGCATATCCAGAACCATGAAAAAAAAAGATAATTTTTCAGTAGAACAGGGATGTGGGACCCTCCTTTTACACCTATATGATCTTTTTTTTCTGGTTCTGGACATGCTACAGAGCTGAAACTTCACAGGGACACCTTTTAGACCCCCCATACACAAAATCACACAAAAAAGTTCTTAAAAATTGTCATTTTTGATAAAAAAGCCAATTATTGAAAAAAAAAAAAAGAGATTTTTTGATTTTTACTTTCGTATCTGGGGGGTCTAAAAAGTGTACATGTGAAGTTTCAGCTCTGTAGCATGTCCAGAACCAGAAAAAAAAAGATCGTTTGTATTAGAACACTTTCAGCACAGGAGTTTTCACACCTTGCCGGTTTAATAGCAGGCATTTTTTTGGATTCTTTGCAGTCAGGAAAAACATCTGAACTTGTGTATAGTGGTACTGTGCACAAGTTCTGATGTTTTGCCTGCCTCCGAAAACCCCCAAAAAATGCCAGCAAAAACACACCTGGGCATTTTTTTTTTTGACGCTAGCGTTTTTTTTGGCATTTTTTTTGGGTTCTTTTGAGGCAGGCAAAACATCTGAACTTGTGTATAGTGGTGTATATACACACATACATATATTTATATACACACCTAGACATATATAGGTGTGATAGTAGCAGAAATATATTACTGTAAATGATTTCATTAGCGCAAGCATATATTTCTGCTACTATCACACCTATATATGTCTAGGGGTATATATACAGACATATATGTGTATATATACCCCCTATACACATGTTCAGATGTCATGTCTGACATCAAACATGTCCTCAAAAAAGCACTGGCAGTGGCAACCCCTGCAGCATGAAAAATGCTTGCTGGTGAGAAGCCATATTCCTGTCCCGAAGCAACTCAGAGAAATGATCATTTCTCTATAGCGGTCACCCTGCTATGGAAGGGTTTTGTCACCCTTCCATAGCAGTCACTGTCAGTTAACCCTACACTACACTACGGTCCCCTTACACTTAACACTTTCCCTACAGAAACTAAATTTTTGAAGCTAACTTAAGTGTAAAGGAGCACTCTAACTACACTAGATATCCCTTTCCTCACACTAATAAATGCTAAATGACACTTTTAAAGTAAAATTAACAGAACTGCTTCCACTCTCTTCCATGTCCAGTATAACAATGCTAGGAATATGGCGGGGGCTATCTTATATACTGGGGGGCGTATTCACTAATGATTGATCTAGGGACCCCCTATTCACTCCAATCACATTCCTAGCATTCTCCTGCCCCCTCAATTGGCTTTTGCTAATGGTTCTGGTCCAATCACGGGCTTTTAAAGCCCATTTCCTGAAGCATTGCATTTTGGTCGGTTCTGGTTGCCGAATTCCGAACTTTTTGGGCAAAAAGTTCTAAATTCGGCCGAACCTCGAACACCCATTGTTCGGGCCGAACCAATGGTGGACCCGAACCGTTCGATCATCCCTAGTCAGCAGTGGTGACCTTAAAAATATCATGAAAGCATTGGGGAGGAAGAACACCAGGAGAAGGTACACAAGGAGAAGAAACCTGCAGCTCCAAAGGTAGAGCTAACGCACATCTGGACAAATTATCACATAGTACAATTTTCCAGGTTCTCACAAGTTGATATGTATGGTTGGATAAGAGAAGAGTGAGCATGCACTTTGTCTATCATGTTCACGGGAAAATTTTGTCAGTCCTGGCACTTATGAAAGAGAGGACAGGCTATCACTTTCAGTAAATACAGTATCTCACAAAAGAGAGTACACCCCTCACATTTTTGTAAATATTTTATTATATCTTTTCATGTGACAACACTGAAGAAATGACACTTTGCTACAATGTAAAGTAGTGAGTGTACAGCTTGATTAACAGTGTACATTTGCTGTCCCCTCAAAATAACTCAACACCCAGCCATTATTGTCTAAACCGCTGGCATCAAAAGTGAGTACACCCCTAAGTGACATTGTCCAAATTGGGCCCAAAGTGTAAATATTTTGTGTGGCCACCATTATTTTCCAGCACTGCCTTAAACCTCTTTGGCATGGAGTTCACAAGAGCTTCACAGGTTGCCACTGGAGTCCTCTTCCACCGCTCCATGATGACATCACGAAGCTGGTGGATGTTAGAGACCTTGCGCTCCTCCACTTTCCATTTGAGGATGCCCCACGGATGCTCAATAGGGTTTAGGCCTGGAGACATGCTTGGCCAGTCCATCACCTTTACTCTCAAATTTTTTAGCAAAGCAGTGGTCATCTTGTTAGCATACTGCCCTGCAGCCCAGTGTCCGAAGGGAGGGGATCATGTTCTGCTACAGTATGTCAAAGTACATGTTGGCAATAATAAATCCCTCAATGAACTGTAGCTCCCCAGTGCCGGCAGCACTCATGCAGCCCCAGACCATGACATTCCCACCACCTTGCTTGACTGTAGGCAAGACACACTGGTCTTTGTACTCCTCACCTGGTTGCCGACACACACGCTTGACACCCTCTGAACCAAATAAGTTTATCTTGATCTCATCAGACCACAGGACATGGTTCCAGTAATCCCTGTCCTTAGTCTGCTTGTCTTTAGCAAACTGTTTGCAGGCTTTCGTCTTTCATTTTTAGAAGAGGCTTCCTTCTGGGACGACACCCATGCAGACCAATTTGATGCAGTGTGCGGCGTATGGTCTGAGCACTGACAGGCTTACCCCCCCACCCCTTCAACCCCTGCAGCAATGCTGGCAGAACTCATACATCTTTTTCCCAAAGACAACCTCTGGATATGACGCTGAGCATGTGCACTCAATTTCTTTGGTTGACCATGGCGAGGCCTGTTCTGAGTGGAACCTGTCCTGTTAAACCGCTGTATGGTCTTGGCCGCTGTGCTACAGCTCAGTTTCAGGGTCTTAGCAATCTTCTTATAGCCTAGGCCATCTTTATGTAGAGCAACAATTTATTTTTTCAGATCCTCAGAGTTTTTTGCCATGAGGTGCCATGTTGAACTTCCAGTGACCAGTATGAGAGAGTGAGAGCGATAACACCAAATTTAACACACCTGCTCCCCATTCACACCTGAGACCTTGTAACGAGTCAACGAGTCACATGACACCGGGGAGGGAAAAAAGCTAATTGGGCTCAATTTGGTCATTGTCACTTAGGGGTGTACTCACTTTTCTTGCTAGCAGTTTCGACATTAATGGCTGTGTGTTGAGTTCTTTTGAGGGGACAGCAAATTTACAGTGTTATACAGGCTGTACACTCACTACTTTACATTGTATCAAAGTGTAATTTCTTCAGTGTTATCACATGAAAAGATATAATAAAATATTTACAAAAATGTGAGGGGTGTACTCACTTTCATGAGATACTGTATATAAAACGCAATGTGGTTGGTCTAACCCTTTCGCTGCCAGAGCCGTTTTTTGCATTTATGTTTAAAAAAAAGCCATTTTAGGCCTAAAGATTGCATTAATCTTCCCAAACATTATATATTTTGTGAAAGCAGACACCCTAAAGAATAAAATAGTGGTAGTTCCAATTTTTTATGTTGCATGATATTACTGCAAAGGTCTAGGAAACGCAACATTTCAGTAAGAAATACGCTAAAGTTAATTTGAGAGCACACGAACGCAATAAATTACCCAATTGTTTGGTCAAATATAAAGGATGAGGTTGCACCAAGCATATAGATACCCAACATTTCAAATCTTAAATTTGTATGTGCCCATGGCGACAAACTTCAGTAACCTATATTTTGTATAGGCAACACTTTAAAACCCCCCTATAGGTGATAAGTTTAGCATTATGGAAGAGGTCTGGTGCTTGAAAAATTGTTCTCACTCTGGCGTGCAAAGCGATATGTAACATGCGTATCGCAATTTACATTTTAATGCGTAGACGCCCCCAGGCAAGTGTTTATATTCCTATGTGCATATGTATGGGGGTGGGGGGGCATCAGCAATTTTTTTGGGGTGGAGGCATTTTATGTGCTTGGGTGCGACTTTATTTTTATTTTTTCATCACCTAGGGGACAAAAAGCCTCCTATGTGGTGATTTATGGGGGACAGTTTCTTTTTAATAAGACATGCAGGGTCTTTCTCCCCTGTGCTCCACTGGTTATAATGCAATGCAGATCTCTACAAGCCATGATGGCCGACCCAGACGAGACATCAAACACATCACTTCCGGGTCACCAAGAAAAAGGGGAAGAGTGGATTTGTCCACTCAGCTTCCTCCCCCCTACCTGGCGGCACCCAATATACATGGGAGGGGGGGGGGTTAGCACATGGGGGGGCGTTATTAACAGGGGCGCTGGACTGCTTTCATCTGACAGGCGGCAGATTTACACACCCTGCAGCTACCTGGAGTATGTGTAAACCCCCCCCCCCCGCTGTCAGGTCCATATGATCCTGGCAGCAAAAGGGTTAACAATTAGCTTCTTCACGTTGCAAGGGAAGTTGCACTTTGTAAAGGAATTTTCCCTAGAGCGTAATAAATGCAGTAACATTTCACTTTATATATCCAGTATACATGCAAGGAGCATAAAAAACAAACAATATTTTTTTTCTTGCACATGTATGGATGATAGAAGTCAGCAAAATTTCATCCTATTCACTAAGTTCTGGGGAAAATTCTCTTTCAAAGCACAATTTCCCTTGCAACATAAACAGTATATTTGCTTTTAGTAAATCAATTCCAATGAGTACAAACTGTTGGAGAGCCTATGCAAACTGTAAGCCAAAATGAGCCAAGAAAAGTTCTAATGCTTCTGGCAATAACACAATACAGTGGATGCTTTGTAAAGTATACTATTTATTGCAGTATGCCTGCTAAGTTTTTAGTATCTTTAACCTTTGCTTTATTCTATAGTCAACTTTCTTCTTCCTTATCTGGGAAATGACTTGATAACATTTGTATTTCTAAATCCTTCCTTTCTATAAAATTGTTTTTCACTGTGCTATGCCTTCTGGATGTATGCTGATATTTGTCTAGCTGCTTATTAAATCCGAACAGTCTATGTGCTTAGGCTAATAATATTTAGTCTGTTTCTCTCCTTTTTCCATTTCTTCTGGTGCATTGTACATTCGTCTCACTGCCTATAATTTATGTGGTACTTTTCATATTCATAGAACATATAGTTTCTTTGAGAGGCTGTGAAACTACTTGCCCATGTTTGTACAAATTAAATATATCTTATATGGTTAAAAAAATGAATCACTAAATCTAATGTATTCATTTAATATTCTGACTGTTACACTAATAAATAAAGTAGGTTTAATAAGGCTTTAAAGCAGATATAAACCTGTATAATGAGCATTGACATAGCCATGTATATTCTCCAATAGAAGCACATGTGACAAGGTGACAAAGGAGAGTAGCAGTCAGTTGACAGCATCGGAGCATTGTTCCTCTATAGCAGAGGTGCATGAACAAGGACCCTTATGGGAGGATCAGCGGGAATTTTTTATTTTTTTTATAAATCTATTTTTAAAACAGAGATAGTGTAGCAAATATTAAAGCGGGGCTCCTGCCAAAACGGGAAGCTCCACTTGTTTGCTTCCTCCCCCACCCCGCTACCTCATTTGACACCTTTTGAGGGGGGGGGAGGGGGAACCTGGTTTTGACAGGTCCCCGCTCCCACTTTCAAGTCACTTTTGCCGCGGCGAAGTCACCCTGAAGTGCAGCACCCCTCCTACTTCCCCCGCCACCAGGCCAACCACGAAGCGCAGCGAGCTTCGTGCATGCACAGTGGGGAGCTAGCTGTGAAGCTGTAAGACTTATGCCTCGTACATACAATCAGATAATCGGACAAATTATCGTTCGCATTTTGGTGCATGATACTAGTTATGATATGAATTCAACAATGCGTACTAAACGTATGATTTTTTTTTCGTACGATTCGGGAAAAGCTTCCTTGTTGTGTAGCTACGTTTCGGATATTGCAAAACAAAAACAATGGCAGCCAGACTTTTTCTGGGTTATTTTCATGTTTCTGATCATGCGTGGTCCTTGTCTATCGATTTTTAGAAGACGCATACTGTACCGATTAAACGGTTGTCGTTAGCTAGGCTATCATACGACAAAAGTTTTTGTGTTTGTCCCTTCGGACTTTGTTGGATGAAATGTTGTGATCGGCTGTCGAAAGCTGTGTACTAACAATCAGATTATCGTGCGATCAATTCGAAAGCGATTTTTATTTTGTACCATTATCTGATCGTGTGTTCAAGGCATAACAAGAAATGGCAGCAGGAGCACCTGAGAGCCGATTGAAAAATCAACTGGGGTGAAGACACTGTTGGATTCGTGGACAGGTAAGTGTTCTAATATTAAACGTCAGCACCTACAGTATTTGTAGCTGCTGACTTTCAATTTTTTCTGAAGGAGTCTGGAGAATATAGCACATACACAGTGGCTAAGTGGTTGGCACTTCCACCTAGCAGCACTAGGGCTGTCGGTTCAAAGCTCAACCCTGGCATTACCTGCATGTTCTTGCCGTGCTTGCGTCGGTTTCCTCCCACAATCCAAAGACATGCTGGTAGGTTAATTGGCTTCTGTCTAAATGGTCCCTAGTATGTGTATGAATGTGAGTTAGGGACCTTAGAATATACAACATATATGTGAAAGTGCTGCATAAAATTGATGGTGCTATTTAGTTACCTGTAATAAGTAAATAAAGCATGTGTCCGGAGTCTAGTAGCACAGTAAGTAAGAATTAAGTTCTGGTTCACACTGGAACATGGAACACTGTGCATGTTTCCCTGCACTGCATTCCAAACGCACTGGGTTTTCGATCTGCTGCAGGCATCAATAATTTCCTAACGACATCACAAATGCAGTGTGCTTGTCTGCACTGGATTGCATGGTACTCCAATACCTTGAAAACCAGTTGTAGTGTGTTTTTAAAGTAGTGCATGGTCTACTTTTGATGTATCCAATCCCATTGCACAGGAATCACATAAGAAAACAGAACACAATCCTGTGCAATTCCATTGTGAACTTGCACTTAAATTGGGAAAGTGAAAAAAAGGGGCCTCAATTTGGGGTGGGTGTAGAATGATAACAATACAGCAATAGTTATTTTTGATAATCCAGTATAAGCTTACTTGAAAAAACTCCTTTCATGTTGTGAATGCTGCCTGTGTGCTGGTCATCTCTTTCCCCACCGTACTGGATTCCATGCTTTGCAGCTTTTCCTCTGCTGTTTACGCTCTATTTCTAAGGACTACATATCCCATGGTACCTTGCTGCCTACAGATTGTGTTTCTTGTACTGACTCTGCTCCCTGAAACTCCTCCTCTCAGCATCCCTGTTGCTCTGAAGGCAGGCTCTGGGAAATCTATGACACAGCAGTGCCTACACACAGGACCTAGTGAATACAAGTAAATATTCAAGAAAGTATATGTGTGAGGATTTTTTACAAGGTCAGTTTACAAACTTGAATATTGTTCAGATTAACCCATTAATGCTTCATGTTACATTATTGGAATGGTAGTCATTGTTGAGGTCTGATTTTTCACACGTCTGCCTCCTGAGAGTACATGTTATCACGTGTTGCACAGTCACGAGTTAGTCACTGCTGCAGATACTGGCATGCTGGGAGCTTGTCAAAAATGTATGTGAATTTTCAGAAACATTTTTGAAGAACCATCCAAAGACAGATACATTTGTCTTTACTGCATAGTTACATAGTTACATATAGTTACATAGTTAGTGAGGTTGAAAAAAGACATCAGTCCATCCAGTTCAACCTATGATGTGTGTGTGTGTTTGCATTTAACCGTACATTGTATACCCCTGTATGTTGTGGTTTTTAAGGTGCCCATCTAATAGTTTTTTGAAACTATCAATGCTCCCTGCTGATACGACTGCTTGTGGAAGAGAATTCCACATCCTTACCGCTCTTACAGTGAAGAACCCCTTACGCACTTTAAGGTTAAACCGCCTTTCCTCAAGTTTTAGTGAGTGGCCACGTGTCTTATTGTATCTCCTATCTCTGAATAGCTTGTTCCTTATGCTCGGGTCGCCAGTACAGTATTTGTACATTGATATCATATCCCCCCTCAATCGTCTCTTCTCCAGAGAGAATAGGTTCAGTGCTTGTAGTCTTTCCTCATAGCTGATGTCCTCCATTCCCCTAATTATTTTTGTTGCCCTTCTCTGGACTTTCTCCAGTTCCAGCACATCCTTCCTGAGGACCGGTGCCCAGAACTGGACAGCATACTCCAGATGTGGCCGGACCAGAGTCTTGTAGAGCGGGAGAATAATCTCTTTATTTCTGGAGTGAATCCCCTTTTTTATACAACCCAGTATTCTGTTGGCTTTGCTTGCGGCGGCTTGGCATTGCATGCCACTGCCAAGCCTGTTGTCTACCAGTACCCCCAAGTCCTTTTCCATCCTAGACTCACCCAGAGGTTCCCCCCCTAGTGAGTAGCTTGCTTTCTGGTTTCTGGCCCCCAAGTGCATTACTTTACATTTTTCAACATTAAATCTCATCTGCCTTGTAGTTGCCCACCCCGTTATTTTGTTCAGGTCCGCTTGCAAGGTTTCCACATCCTGCATAGAAGATATTGGCATGCCTAATTTAGTATCATCTGCAAATACCGAGATTGTACTTGATATCCCCTCCTCCAGATCATTTATGAATAAATTAAACAGGATTGGTCCCAGGACAGAACCCTGGGGGACCCCACTTTCCACACCCGCCCAATCCGAGTACTCCCCATTAATCACCACCCTCTGTACTCTCCCCTGGAGCCAGTTCCCTATCCAGGTACTCACCTTATGGTCCATACCTACCTTCCTTAGTTTGTACAGTAAGCATTTGTGGGGAACGGTGTCAAAGGCCTTTGCAAAGTCCAGATACACCACATCCACAGGCTTACCTTTATCTAGGCGGCAGCTCACTTCATCGTAGAAGGTTAATAGATTGGTTTGGCACGAACGATTTTTCATGAATCCATGCTGATTACTACTTATAATACCGTTTTCATTACTAAAGTCTTGTATGTGGTCCCTTAACATCCCCTCCAAAATTTTGCAGACTACTGATGTTAGGCTGACCGGCCTATAGTTACCCGGGATATATCTCGGCCCCTTTTTAAATATTGGTACCATGTTGGCTTTTTTCCAATCAGCTGGCACCATACCCGTCTGTAAACTATCCTTAAAGATCAAGAATAATGGTCTGGCAATCACCTGGCTGAGCTCATTAAGAACCCTCGGGTGCAAGCCATCCGGTCCCGGGGATTTATTTATGTTGAGTTTCTCTAGTTTAGCTCTAAGTCTATCCTCTGTTAGCCATGGCGGCACTTCCTGAGGTGTATTATTTAGTTCGGCCTTACAAGCAAGGTTCGTGTAGCCCCCCCGATTCCTTTGTGAAGACTGAAGAAAATAAATTATTTAACACTTACGTCTTTTCTCTGTCCTCAGTGGCCATTTTTCCTTTATCATCTTTTATGGGGCCAATGTGCTCTGGCCTTGCTTTCCTACTGTTTATATACTTAAAGAACTTCTTGGGGTTCTTTTTACTCTCCTCCACTATATGTCTCTCGTGTTCTTTTTTAGCCGCCCTGATTTCGTCTTTACATTTCTTATTACACTCTTTTAGTGCTTAAATGCTGCCAATGACCCCTCAGTCTTGTATTTTTTGAAGGCCTTTTCTTTAGCTCTAATATACATTTTTATGTTGGAGTTTAGCCACCCTGGGTTTAGTTTTGCTCTTTTAAATTTATTTCCCTGTGGAATGCACTGGCCCACCCCCTTGTTAAGTATGCTCTTGAAGCACTCCCATTTTTCCTCCGTGTTCTTTGTTCCCAGGGTTCTATCCCATTTGATATTTTCTAGCAGCGAGCGCAGTTTAGGGAAATTGGCTCTTTTGAAATTCAGTGTCCTTATATTACCCTTGTGTTTCCTATTACTGTAATTAATACTGAAACTGTTTCCTAAGTTCTCCCGTATTTCTATATCCATGACCAGGTCTGTATTGTTGGTAATCAGTAGGTCAAGTACCGCATTGTTTCTTGTCGGTGCATTCACCATCTGACCCATGAAATTGTCCTGCAAAACATTTAGGAACTGCCGAGCCTTGGCTGAGTGCGCGGTTCCTTCTGCCCAGTCTATATCCGGATAATTAAAGTCCCCCATTATAATGACATTTCCCATCCTTGCTGCCAATCCTATCTGTAACATGAGGTCCGCCTCCCCCTCCTCCCTCTGGTTGGGGGGCCTATAGCATACGCCCAATATTACCTTCCCCACCGTGCCTTCCCTTTGAAGCTCTACCCATAGGGATTCTGCCTCGTCCATAGCTCCATTATTAATATCATCCCTCATATTTACCAGTATACTGTTCTTAATATACAGACATACCCCTCCCCCTTTTTTACCCTCTCTATCCCTGCGATAAAGGGAATACCCCTAAATGGTCGCCATCCAGTCGTGAGAGCTGTCGAACCAAGTCTCAGTTATCCCCACAAAATCTAAGTCCTCCTCAAACATCAGCAGCTCCAGCTCTCCCATCTTGTTGGCCAGGCTTCTGGCATTGGTATACAAGCCTCGTAATTTTGACTGGTTACATTTATCCTCATTTGATGTTTTTAGGCTGCTCTCTTGATTTTTCCCCGTACCCACCCTGGGTTTAGGAGCTCCGAACACCCTACCGCTAATGCCCCCATTTCTGCCCTCTGAAACTTGCTTTCCACTGGCTAATTCTACATGTGTACCCTCCCCCCCATTCCCTAGTTTAAAAGCCCCTCTAACTTTTTGGCCATCCTCTCACCCAGTACGGCTGCACCAACCCCATTTAGATGCAATCCGTCCCTACCAAAGAGCCGGTGACCGACTGAGAAGTCGGCCCAGTTCTCCAGGAACCCAAAACCCTCCTTACTACACCAGCTCCTCAGCCACTCGTTAACTTCCCTAATCTCCCGCTGCCTCTCTGGTGTGGCTCGAGGTACAGGTAGTATTTCGGAAAATACTACCTTGGAGGTCCTAGTCCTCAACTTAGCGCCTAAGTCCCTGAAATCGTTTAGGACTCTCCATCTTCCTCTGCCTATGTCATTGGTACCCATGTGTACCATGACAGCTGGGTCTTCCCCAGCCCCACCCAATAATCTGTTCACTGCAATACGTTCTATACTAGTAATTATTTTTATATTACTTCTCTATTAGTTATGCTATTGTGCTGTAAAAAAGAAAATACCAAAATTATTATTGTTGTATTAGTAATGGGTTTTGACATTTTGCATGTTCCATTTTTGGAGCACTATGGAAAACCACTACCATTAGGACTAATAAAATCAATAACTTTTTCACCAGTATTGCACTTCTTAATAAGCTCAGTTCAATAGGAAATCAGGCAACTTGTACAGTGAGAAAGGATTGCATTGACAACGCTTCAATGGAATCAGGTGTAACTTGAAAGAAAAAAGAAAGAGGCACATTTGATTATCAAACTGATGGCAAAGGCAATATTGTCTGCAGATAAAATGATAACAGTGTTGTTACTGTTGCCTCATCTGGTGCTGGTATCGATCCCCTGTGCCTTGTCAATCGTTATTCCCAGAAACTGAAAAAGAAAATCCAAGCCCAGCAGCCAAACGTGATCCAAGTGTATAACCATTTCATGGGAGGCGTAGACAGAGCTGATGAAAACATCAATCCTTGGAAAGAAATGGTATTCAAGCCTTCTTTTGTTCTTTTTCGATATGGTATTACAAAATGCTTGGCAACTGCATAAAACATATGATGAGAAGCCAATGGATTTTCTGGAGTTTCGTGGAGGGGTAGTATGCCATTATCTGGAGATCCATGGTCATCCTCCAGAACCTGGCTAAAGAGGAAGACCTTCTCAGAAGCGTAACATTAACTCACGTTATGATGGTATAAATCATGTGATAGTCAAACAGGCAAAGCAAATGGGGTGTGCTGAATGTCATAAGAACACCACTTTCAATGTGAAAAATTGATGTTGCCTTACATGTGAAGTTTTATGTTAAATATCACTCTGAATAGCAGGTGTCACCACCTCCTGAGACACGCAGTAGCAGTGGTTTTGCCTAGTGTTCCATTTTTGGAACGTCACATAACTCAACAGTGGAAGATGATAAAAAAAAAAAATGTCTCTTGAAATTCTTGTTCCTTGAATTTTTCTAGGTAAGATGAACGAATTTCATGCACAAATTCAAAAAAATTACAACCAATTATAGGAGTAGGTTAGAAATAATTGAAATACAATGTGTATATTACTATATGATTTTAAATTTTGACTATAGATATGCTTTAATTCTCTAAACTCTAAACCATTTTTTTACCTTAATGCATTCCCTACATTAGGGTAAAAAATATCCTATTACCTGTCCCCTCCCCCCCTCCCCACTGTCCCTAAACACTACCCTGACTCCTCTCACCAATCCAGCACTGTCCCAGCTCTCTCTGGTCTCACAGGAGACAATGAGGGCAGTGAGAGCCATAGCCTCCTGCTGCTGTCAAGTCAAACTCCTGTGAGGAGGGAGCAGGTTGTGGCTTGCCGGCACTGCGTGTGTCTATGGATGCACAAACCCCAGTTTGAGAGCACACATGCACAGATCCCCCCTTAACACACAGCTTGCTATGGGGGCATTTAGAGAAAGTAAGGGGCAGACAGTGCTGGAGGGACTGCCAAATAGGAGGTAAAGGACCACTCTATGCAATATTGTTGGACAGAGAAGGTAAAAATAACCTTTTTTTTTTCATTTTAATAATTTTTTTTCATTTTACTAATAATAAAAATGGCCTTTAATATCACTTTAATTTCAAACTTGCAAATTACTCAGACTCACAAATGTTGTGTCACCACCTGCAATCACCTGGCCATTTTAACAGTGATTATCAGGTTTGTTCAGATCCAACTGATTGTGTTCCCGAGAAATATCTTTTTTTTATCATATCACAGAAGTTTTAAACATGTTTGAAATGTGTTTGCAGCAAACACTTGTATGTTAAAGCTGAACTTAAGCCTTGCTGTCAGTCTTGCACAGTTGTACATGCTCCTCTCCTCACTTAAGTTGTTTACTCTGATACTCATGAGCCTCCCATGGTGTTCATACTGTTTGCATTGGCAACAAGTCAGATAAAGCCGGCCTTATTTCTAGGCTGAAGGACGTACAGCATTATCTAGACCGTTACCAGCTTTTCTGACCCTGGCCCACCTCTTTCATTTATTGCATTACAGTTCTTTACATCTTGCAGGCTCAGAATCACAATGAAACAAAGGACAGAAATATTGGATTTTTCCTTTTCTTTTGTTTTATGAAATTGGCAGTTTCCAGTCCAAATGCAGTTTGTAACGCAGTCAACTTATCTGCAGCAGGAAAGGGCAAGACACTTCCGTGTCAGTGGGGGACAGAGGACCTGATGGCTGCAGGTTTCACTAGGAGGCTAGAAGAAGCATGGAACTGCGGAGAAAGATAGTTCTGTATGGGCTGTGCTTTGCTTCCTGCACTGCCACGACTTGTAGTTCTGCATTGTCTGTGTGGCTTTCTTGACACTGGGACTTTACTCTATTTTCTGCCCTTCCTGAAACTGCTGTCTGTGTGGTCTAGATGCTGTGGCCAGAACACACCACCCTCTGAGGACCCGTGATGTGCCTGTGAAGGACCTCTGCCCGCCAGACCTCCTTTTCCCTGCCAAGCTCCCTGGATTTCCTCTGCTGAGGTCACTGTTGGCTCTTGAGTTCCCTTAACACTTGCTGTGCCTTACTGTGCCCCTTGCTGAAGTTTTTACCCTGAGAGCCCTGTGTTATAGACTTAGCCCTGATCCTGCCAAACTCCTGCTATCCCTGCTGTGTGCCCTGCCTGCATACAGATTTAACCTTTTGCTCACTAGCACTCTGCTAGCCCTGCTCTGGACCCAGTCCTGTGTTACAGACTTAGCTCTTTGCCTACCAGAACTCTGCTACCCATGCTGTGTGCCCAACCCTGTATTATGAACTTAGCCATTTGCCTACCAGATTTCTGCTATCCCTGCTGTGAGCCCACTGCCTTTCTTTCATTAAAAGCCTTGTGTACCTGCTTGTGTTCTGTTCCACCCACACCTACGTCACACACATGTTGGAATTACCTAGGGTAGTCTGTATCCAAATGCAGTCTGCCCATGAATGGCCACTCTTCTGATATCCACCAAGTATTTTGATATTTGCATAACTTATCTCAAGAGACAGCCCACTGCTTGCATTAGGGCTAAAGGCTCTTGAGAGGAATACTAAGACAGGGTGCTGTGATGTTTTCAGGTAGTTATGTACAGCATCCTGCTGTCCCTTTCCACCAGCATGTTATGCCTGCATTGCATGGATGATGTCAGTGGGTTTATAATAAGGTTTGTAATGAGTTCCAGTAGCATGTTGATGGGGAGGGGGGTTGGACCAGGGTAGACTAAATATGAACATATTAAACTTGACAGAGGAGTAACTAGAACCTGCAGGGCTAATGTGCAAAAAATCATAAAGGGCCCTCCTTACCCTTTTGAAGGACTGCAGGAGGAAAATGGAGGGCATTGGTTCCTCCTAATGCCAGCCCCACTGCCTCTCCCATCCAGGTGTACAGGGGAGCTACATGGCCCCCTGGAGCATGTTGTCAGATTGCTGTATGTGGGACCCTGAATCTTGAGCTTTAACCCATACACTATCTGATAATTGCTAATGATGCTTAAACCAGGTATATTCCTGGCATAACCTGAATACTGTATGACTGGCCTAATGCATCTACTGTATAAAAACCTTTACCTTAAAGTGGAGTTCCAGTGATTTTTTTTGTTTATTAAAAGTCAGCAGCTACAAAAAGTGTAGCTGCTGACTCTTAACAAACACACACTCACCTGTCCCAGAATCCAGTGATGTGGCTGCCCAGACTATCAATTTTCTCCCTCTCCTTTACCTGGCATTACAACTGTGGGCACCCGGCTGTGACAGCTTGCAGCTTCACAGCTGGGTGCGCACTGTGCATGTACGAGTCGCGCTGTGCCTCCTGAATGGTTGAGCAATCTTCTGGGACCTGTGACTTGTCCCAGAAGATTGTACGGAGGGAGGGGGAGAGGAGAACTTCCGCTCGGATGGCCTAGGTGAGCTGAGCGGAAGTGGGAGTGGGTACCTGTCAAAACTAGGTACCTGCTCCCCCTCCAAAAAAAATGACATGCCAAATGTGGCATAGGAGGGGAGGGGTCGGAAGGAGTGCTTAAAGCGGAACTTCACCTTTTGACTGGAGCTCCGCTTTAAATGCTGTATTTCACTGAATATGGTATAAAAAATTGTTAAATTCTGTACAATTTTCTGCTTTTGTATTCTGTCTTGCTAGGTTTCGATCGGCAAAGTGCTAGGAAAAATATCATAGTCCACAAAAACCAATAAAAAAAGATTGTAATGCATTTATCTTAGTATTAAGTACAGAATGAAGGAGTATAAAACATCTACTTCTATTAATGATTAGTACAATTTTATTAAAGTTTAGGGCCCTTTCCAGAAAGCAATATAACTAAGGCTTTGCTAGTCTTTTGGGAGTCATTGGAGTGTTAATGAGAACATAAATTAACTTTACTTTATAAATCAATTGCATAACACCTTTAGGACCGCAAAAAACATACACAACAAATGCAGTGTATTTGTTTTATAATAGGTTATTAACAAATTGTATAGTCACAAGCTTTTGGTTTATTAAAATGGTCATTTTCTATAACAATGCTGGACAGCCAGTCATCATTTATAGCTTTGACCAGTGAACTCTTCTGGTCATCCGTTCAAAGACTATAATGCTGCAGAGAGCTGCTGAGTATTTGCCACTATTGTTATTCTAGTCTCTGTACTGGTCTAATGTTACAGATGGAAAAGATGGCAATTGCTTTTGTTTTGTCAATAATCACCAATCATGATCTATCTCTTATTTTCTGCTTTTTTTCTTGCTTCTTTCTCTGAATTGTATTTGTATATATATATATATATACATATATATATACAGTATATATATATATATATATTTTTTTTTTTTTTTAAATAAAGCTATGTGATTCTCTTACAAGGCAATCACGTGACTTTGTTTATAAACATAGACTTAGTGTTCAGGTTGGTTTTAGTCCCGGTGTTCCGTGAGAATTACCTACCCGTGAGAAAAACCTACCCTCGTCACTTCCGTTTGCACGGCAGTGTGTTTAATGCGGCGGTTACATTAAAACAGCTGGCCTGCAATACGAGTCATCACCGCTCCTGTCTCTGTCACTTCCCTGATCTCGGCTAGTAAATATAAAAGCGGCGGCGGCTGTATGAAAACATAAATCACGGAGCCGAGAGCCGCTTTTATATTTACTAGCCAAGATCAGGGTACTGACAGGGAGAGGAGCGGAGATGACTCATAGTGCAGCCCAGCTGTTTTAATTTAACCGCCGCGTCGGTAGGTTTTTATCACGGACACCGTGATAATTTTCTACTAGTGCGCATGCGCACTAGTCTGATCCTCAGCTGCTCCATTACGTATCGGGGACTGTGAGCATGCGCACTGCGGCGCTGCTCAGCTGTTTCTGCCCGGAAGTGACGAGGGTAGGTTTTTCTCACGGGGTAGGTAATTCTCACGTTACACCGGTTCACATTTGTGCAATGCGGGAACGCTGAGAATATGCAGCGTGTTCCCGCATCGCATCCGCACCCCTGGCAGTTCACACTGCCATATGCGATACGCTGGGGGTGTCAATTAAGGGTTAACGACACCCCCAGTTGAGATCGCATATCGCAGTGCTTTCTGCAAGTTCGTACAGAACCGGATCGCACTAGTATGAACCACCATGCAATCCGATTCTGCTGCGGATTAAAAAAAGGGTCATGTGTGTGTTTAGTGCGATTGCGGTGCAAATTCGGCAAACTGTATGGCTGAAATTTGCACCGCACAAAGATCGCATGTAATTTAGGAGCAGTGCGCTCCGAATTATATGCGATCCCTGTGATCACACTAATGTGAACCAGCACTTACGGTTAGTGTTAGCCCTTATATTGTTATAAAAGAAAGTGTTGCCTTGTAGTCTGCATGTCAGAATTAGAGGCTTTGTTAACATTTCAGTTTGACATTTGGTAATTTCAAGGCTAATATACAATTGGCGAAATGCCAGATCTTGACCAATTAATTTTCTCCACTGCAGTGAATGCAGCACAGCTTAGACAAAACTTTGATTGGATAGCGAAAAAGCAGCAGATCACAGATAATGCTATCCATGTTTTGTAGGCTCCATTTGTTAGATCCATAGAATTATGCAACGCAGTAAATAATGACTGACACACTCTAGAACTGAATGTTGTTCTGCAGGGGATTGAAAGCTCAGATTGAGATAATATTTTAAACTAGATTTAATTTTAACAAAAGACTACATAACCACATTAAATTGGGATCTTTTAAATCTGCTTAAAGCTGTGTTCCAACCTGTATTTAAAAAAACTATTAAAAAAAATTAAAAGTCAGCAGTTACAAATACTGTAGCTGCTGACTTTTAACCACTTCTGGACCAGACCCTTTTCTGACACTTGTTGTTTACAAGTTAAAATCTGTTTTTTTTTTGCTAGAAAATTACCCTCAAGCATTTTATATATATATATATATATATATATATATATATATATATATATATATATATATATATATATATATATATATATTTATATATATATATATTTTAGCAGAGACCCTAGAGAATAAAATGGAGATCATTGCAATATTTTCTATCACACCGTATTTGCGCAGCGGTCTTACAAACACAATTTTTTAATAAAAATTTACTTTTTTGAATTAAAAAATAAGAAAACAGTAATGTTAGCCCAACTTTTTTCTATAATGTGAAAGATAATGTTACGCCGAGTAAATAGATGCCCAACATGTCATGCTTCAAAATTGTGCACACTCATGGAATGGTGACAAACATTGGTACTTAAAAATCCCCATAGGCAACATTTTAAAATTTTTTACAGGTTACAGTTTAGAGTTACAGAGGAGGTGTAGGGCTCAAATTATTGCTCTTGCTCCTACAATCGTGGCAATACCTCACATGTGTGGTTAAAATACCATGTACATATGTGGGTGTGACTTGCGTGTGCGTTCACTTCTGTGTGCGAGCTAATGGGAACGGGGCGCTTTAGTTATTTTTTTTTCATATTTATTTTATCTTTACATTTTTATTTTTACACTGGTTTTTTTTTTTTTTTTCATTTTTGATCTCTTTTATTCCTTTTACAAGTAATGTTAACACCCCTTGTAATAAAAATAAGCAAGAGAGGACCTCTTTAATGTGAGATCTGGGTTCAGAAAGACCTCAGATCTCACATCTACACTAAAAAAAGAAATTAAAAAAGGTCTTTTTTTTTCATCCTGAAAAAAAGTGGGCTCTTTAAATCTGTTGCTAGGAAGCAACGCATAACATTGCTCCAGTCTTCCAAGGCAATAGAGTCGAGCTCTCCCGCTGCCCATAAGGATGATCCTGCTGCGAATTTGCCACTGGGACCACCTTTAGGTTTAAGTGGACCGCCCACAGTTTAAAAAAATACCGGGGTTATGGCAGCTATCTGCTGCCATAACCCTGGTATTTAACGTCAAAGGACCGACTTAAACCTGCGACGGGCGGTCCGTAAGTGGTTAATATAAGGACACTTACCTGTCCAGGGAGCCCACAGTGTCAGCACCCGAAGCCGACCCGTCCATTGGCTCCAGTGCAGACGCTGGCATCCTTACTAAGGGAAACAGGAAGTGAAACCTTGCGACTTCACATTCACATGCGAGTCACGCTGTGCTTTCAGAATGGTCCCGCTGTCTTCTGGGACCTGTGTGTGTCTCCCAAAAGGCAGCGCGGGGGGAAGGAGGATGGTCCGCAAATGACGCAGCAGTGTTAATTTTGGCAGCAAATTTCAATTTAGTTTTAGTCTTAGTCTTAGGACTAAAATGGCATTTTAGTTTTAGTCCTATTTTAGTCTTCTGCAAGTGTTTTAGTTTTAGTCGACTAAAACTCCAGTATGTCCGGCGCCTGATGAGCTAGGCGGTTGCGACGGCGGCTCCGGACACACCTGCTTAAAACATCGGCTTACCAGCTCCCGGGACCAGAGGCTTGCACCCCTTCCACCTCCTAATCCTCAGGGGACATCCCAGGTATGGACCGATTTGTCATCCACGGCGCTCCGAGCCCAGGAGAGACCCGCTCGGATGCGGATCCTCCCGCCGCACCAGCAGACAATATGGCCGCGGCAGCTGCACAGCACCTCGCGGGTTCCCCGCCCCCCCCGGCACTGATGGCCGCAGCTCTCCCTTGTTCGGAAGATCAGTATACCCGCATAGCCCAGGCAGTAGCTGCTCTGCTGCTTCCCACCATCACGGCTGCAGTGGACAAAGCTGTCACGGACGGCATCACACAGATACGCAGGGAGGTGGGGGAACAAGCTCGGAGGCTCACAGACTTAGAGCACAGGCTCTCTGAAGTGGAGGATGAGGTTCAATCGAATCTCTCCAATGACCAAAAAACGGCACAGACTCAGCAATACATATTGGACAAGCTGGAAGATCTCGAGAATCGCTCACGCAGGAATAATCTGCGAATCATAGGAATCCCAGAGTCTTTTACTGCTGCTGCCCTGCCTGACATGTGCTCTAACCGCATCCCCCAGGCGTTGGGGATTACAACGCCATGCACAGTAGAAAAGGCACATAGACTGGGTCCACCTTCGAATGATAGGCGCACACCGCGCCCAGTGATCGTGCGTTTCTTAAACTATGCTGACAGGAATGCCATTCTCAAATCGTACCGCAATGCCAAAGCGCTGCAATTGGAAGGCCACAAATTGTTATTGTTTGCGGATTATTCACAAGACGTCGCAAGGCGACGAAAAGCATTCCAGCCACTTTGTTCCGCACTATACCACAAGGGTATTAAATTTACTTTGGCCTACCCAGCGATCTTGCGATTTAATACACCAGCGGGAGACTCTAAATCTTTCACGCATCCTGACGAGGCTTCTGACTTCCTTCAAGCACACATGCAAATGGCTATGGAGACCCAAGAGTCCTCTCCAGTCTCCCCGTTCTTGGGCGCCAGGGACACACGTGGTCCACGGAAGGATTCCTCTAAAAGGGCAAGATACGCGCATAATTCTAATGGAGACCGGAAGCGCTAACAGCACAATCTACTCTCTTTCATATGAGTTGGTCGGTTGCAACACTTTTGCTCCACTACCCCCCAGGTATATAGTTAAGTCTTTGGGAATATGCCCGGGTGATCCCTACTCTGCACCAGGCTCCTGAGTTATCATTGCCAGGGCAGAGTTTTTCTTTCTTTATATGTCCCCCCCTAGGGGGTTATTGCGGTTTATCCAAAGTTTTCACACGGCTCTAATACCAAGCAAGGGAAAAACTGAGGTTCATTCCTGTTGTTTTATTGATTTATTGCTGTATTGGTTCAATGTTTTAATGTCTTCTTTTCTTATATCACTCCTGGTTGCAACCAGCATCTCCCCTCACCTTACCGGCCAAGCCTCACTGGCGCCACTCTTACTACCAGAAGGTTTGCTACTTTGGTTAGGTGGAGGCCTCAGCGATCATGTCATTTTCAGACATGGGACCCTGCGACTCCTGATTCACCCACAAGAGGGTGGCGTCGTGGGAGCTGGGCTAGTGTCTGCTCGATCCGGTAATGCCGTGCTGGTGAGATGCAGCTTGTCAGGAAGAAAGCGAAGTCCCAGACTTCTTTGGTATGTTTTTTTGTACTTCTATCACGGTATATTGTATCTACATGTTTACTCCTTCTTGGGAATACCTATCTACATCTATCTCGGCAGAAGACAGGCACTGCTTCTCCGCTAGGCACTCAACCTACACATTTACATTTCACAGACTCCCCCCTCCCTCTACTCTTACTAATAGAACCACTATGTACTCCCCTTCTATTTGATCCTCCTTGATGTTAAAATAATATCATGGAACACCAAAGGGCTCAGGTCCCCTCACAAGAGAATGGCAATACTACGTCATTTGAAAAGACTTAAGGCGGATATCGCTATTTTGCAGGAAACCCACTTACCGACTTCAGATTTCCATCGTATGAAAAAACTATGGGTAGGACAGGTACGCGGTTCAGCGGCAGTAAATCATAAGGCGGGAGTTATCACGCTGATTAATAAAGCCCTACCTTGTGAAATTGTGGCGGAGGAGGCGGATACCGAGGGCAGGTTGCTGACTTTGACACTCAAGATTAGGGACACCACGCTAGTTGTAGCAAATGTGTACGCCCCAAATTCACCCTCCAAATCATACTTTCAATCACTTACCTCCTCCTTAGCCCCCATGGTTCATCTACCTCTATTGGTGGGGGGGGACTTCAATTCGGTAATGGATACCCTAGAAGACAGATCTAAGGACAAGGGCAAACCATCCCCCCATCAGTCCCAGCCGCTATACCTACCTGATTTTGCGGCATCTCTAGACCTAACTGATGTCTGGCGTCAAGCCAACCCATTAGGCAGGGAGTATACCTTCTTTTCCCACCCCCACGACAGTTTATCTCGCATTGACTATTTTTTTTGCAATCACTTCTTCCTCCAGAGGTCATCCAATCCCCTCATTGGGGATATGGTGATTTCAGACCACGCTCCAGTATCTCTTCTGTTCTCTGACTACCAATCACCCAACACCACTAGAATCTGGCGGTTCCCCTCCTTCCTGGCCAACAACGTAGAATTACAGTCCCTGCTAAAAAAAGTCTGGACAGACTTTTTGAGCGACAACGCTCAACATACACATGACCCGGCTCTCCTATGGGAAACGGGAAAAGCAGTGCTGCGAGGCCACATCATCGCCTTTAGTACGGCTTATAAACCTTATAAGACCTCTGCCCATCTTTGCCAAGCCAGCGACGCATTACGACGAGCACAAGTAAACCTTTCTCGTTCGAATACCGCTACTCACAGAACCGAGTGGAAGAAGGCTAAACAGGACTTTGACCACTGGGCAGAAATGTCCGAATGTTTCCGTCATTCTCTTCGGGACCTTGCATTTCATAAATTTGGCAATAAATCGGGGAAATTGCTGGCACAGCTTTGTAAAACTCAATACACCCCAACGCACATTGCTTCAATCAAGAACTCTAGAGGCGAGATCTGTACATCGCGGGAGGACATCTCCCAAGCGATGCATGACTTCTACTCCTCTCTTTATGGCCGAGACCACATCGACCTACAGAAAGCAAATGCTTTCCTGGATGGGGTTTCGCTCCCCAGGATAGACCCTACAGCCTTATCTGACCTTAATGCCCCGATCACACTTGCAGAAGTTTCTGCCACTATCCACACTTTATCCCCTGGCAAAGCACCTGGCCCGGACGGGTACACCTCAGATTTTTTTTTAAACTTACCTCGGACGTAATCTCCCCGACTTTGACCTCGGTTTATCAAAAGATCTTAGATGGTGATCCATACTTGCCCTCGGGCTTCCAAGCCCATATTAAACTGATTCCCAAACCGGGCAAAGATCCCTTGGAACCGGGTTCCTACCGACCCATCTCCCTTTTAAACTTAGATTCCAAAATACTCTCAAAAATCATTGCTAACAGACTGGCGAAAATTATGCCGAGCATTATCCACCCAGCCCAAGCAGGGTTCACAAAAGGACGCTCGGCGACCTCTAACATCAGGAAAGTCTTATCTGTACTGGAAATGGCGAAAACAAATCCACTACTTGACATGGCCATTATCACGCTAGATGCAGAGAAGGCCTTCGACAATGTCAACTTCACATGGCTCCTTAAAGTGTTGGAGAGATTGGGCTTCGAAGGGCCTTTTCTGCATCTCATACAATCCATGTATTCTGCCCCTAATGCCACGGTCATCACGAATGGCCACCCATCTCCATCTTTTTCCCTTTTCAAGGGAACTCGTCAGGGATGCCCCCTATCTCCCCTGTTGTTTAATTTGGCCATTGAGCCGTTATCCCGATTATTGACATCCCACCCTGGTCTCCATGGGGTACGAGTGGGAGATCAGGAGGTGAGGTCGGCCATGTTTGCAGATGATATCCTCATCTTTACCTCGGATCCGGCCAAGGACATCCCTCTGATCCACAACATCTTCAACACCTTTCGCTCCTGCGCGGGTTTGAAAATTAATTTTTCCAAGAGCGAAATATTACCTCTTGGACAGATCGATCCCCCCTCCTGGGAGTCAGAGTCAGTATTTAAGATCGCCAAAAGCCACATCAAATACCTTGGAATTAACATAGGTAAAACCCCCTCTTCTATATATACTTTGAACTTTCCGCCGGTACTTAGGGACATCACCAAAAAGTTGGAAGCGTGGTCTGGGTTGCCTTTGTCTTTGCTGGGTAGGTGTCATCTCTTCAAGATGATGCGCTTTCCAAAACTCCTTTACCCTTTACAAACGATCCCACTATTGTTAAAACACAAAGATACACAACTCTTATATCAATCACTCCAAAAGTTCCTCTGGAGAGGGAAGCGACCTCGAATAGCCCTCAAAAAATTGTTTTTACCAAGGGGTGAGGGTGGGGCGAACATCCCCGACATCAGACTTTATAATATAGCCTGTCTTCTCCGAATAGGTTTGGATTGGGTGTCAGGCCACTCCCACTTCTCTAATTATGACATTGAAAAGCAAATGGTTGCTCCATTTACCCTGGGAGCCCTCCTGCACTGCTCCCTTTCCTCTTTGCCTGCTGCACTCAAAAACAATCTGCTCCTCAGAGACACTATAATTGCTTGGAGAGAAACGTGTAAATTTCTCACCCTATCTCCCAAAATTACAAGATACCTGCCCATAGTAGGCCACCCTCTGTTCCATCAACCTCTCCAATATGCTGCATACTTGCGCTGGCCTTCACACAACCTCAGGAACTTTGCCCAACTGTTTGATACGTCCTCGGGCCGCCCTCTCCCGCTACAGGAGATCTGTTCGAAGTTCAACATTCCGCTTGCTGACTTTCTCCATGTTCATCAGGCCACTGATTTTGCTACCCATCTCTGCCGAGATATCGCCAAGAGCCTCAAACCTTCTCTATTGGATACCCTCGTGAGCATTCCCAAGCCGAGCATTTCAAACATATACAAGCCACTCCAACGTCACCGGCTTCTGCAAAAAGCAATGCCTCTTACATCACCCTGGGAAAAAGACTTCCACTTTTCAAACCTTCCATCCTGCATTCTGGCAGGGTACAGGTCAACATGCTCAATCATCGCAAATGAGTTCTGGAAGGAACAGCAACTGAAAATAGTTCACCGGGCATATGCTCCCTTTACTTTTTCACCTACCGCTAATGCTCCACAGCAATGTGCATGGTGCTTGAAGAACAGACCAACTTTATCCCACAGGTTTTGGTCCTGTCCCGTCACCTCAAAATTCTGGATAGAGGTGGAACTGTTTGCCCAACGGATCACAGGTCTTATTCCAACTGGACACCCACTTCTACTACTATTTGGCTATCTAGATGGACGATCACTGGGTTTTGACAATTCCCAATCTGCAATTCTTGCTGCAAATAAAGCATGGCTGGCAACTCTATACATGATAGCCAGGAGAGCCATACTTCATAACTGGATAAATTACAGCCCTCCTACCCTTCAAGAAGTTACTTCAGAACTTGCGAAGCTTCTCAATAGAGACTCCATCGATGCTCGGATTTTCACTGGCCTTACTCGTAAATTCTACATGAAATGGGACACCTATATCTCTATTACATACCCAACATTCTCCTGCTCATCCTGGATTGACTCTCTTTTTCATGCATCTTCCCCCAAGTTTTCATCCATTTCCTGTACGCCTACCCGACTCTCTACACTTGCCATTCCGCAATGCCTTTCGGTTAATGTGCTATAGCCCTTGAACATTTCCCCTCTTCGAGTCTGAGTTGACCTTACAAACAATTGTCTTTCACTGCTAGGTACTTTAGATTGAGTGCCCCACCACTGCCGTGTCTTATGGTGCGGGTGCGCCGTTCCGTGCACCGGTACTTTCCCCTTTTGATGCAGAGTGTCTCTGGGAATGCTGTTCATGCCTCTTTATCTATACACGGTGAACTAAGACATATAATGTTTATGCTATATATTGTTTTTTCTCCAGACGTGAACGTGCCTCCCATATATTTTCTCATAGGTTTCCCTCCCTCTCTCTCCCTCTCTCTCTCTTTCCCCCTTCCTCTTTTTACCAGCCTACCTTTACCCTAATCTCTCTCTCCGCCCCACACCTCCCCCCTTCACCCCTACCCCCTCTCCACATGATATCCTATCCCAGTCCCTCTTGCCATCTGATTTGATTTTACTAGATTTTACTGGTACTCTGGATATCTGGTTTAACTGCAGTATATATTTGCTCATTTGAGTTTGTTTACTGAACTTTCTGCTACTTTGTTAATTGCAAAAAAATTTTCAATAAAGTTTATTTAAAAAAAAAAAAAAAACTCCAGTATATTTTAGTCGACTAAAACGCCCTACATTTTAGTCGACTAAAACTCATTTTAGTCATCTATAATCAAATGGGTGTAGTTCAATTGTAATTTGTAATGCATTATTTAAGCATGTCTCTACAATTTCCAAACTCATTATATACTACTGCTGGTCCTGGAGTGAAAAATCTAATATGTTATTATTTATGCTTTGAGCATGCACCAGTGTTAATTTTTGGCAGCAAATTTAGATTTAGTTTTAGTTATAGTCTTTTGACTAAAATGCCATTTTAGTTTTAGTCGTATTTTAGTCTTAAGACTAAAATGCCATTTTAGTTTTAATCGTATTTTAGTCATCTGAATTGTGTTAGTCGACGAAAACGTTTTAGTCGGTTTTAGTCGACGAAATTAACACTGTGACGCAGGTCGCCATAGTGCCCTTACACGGAAGTGGGAGTGGGTACCTGTTTTTAAGGAAGCAGATAAGTGGAGCTTTCAATTTA
Source organism: Pelophylax lessonae (assembly GCF_965119305.1). NCBI lineage: Eukaryota > Metazoa > Chordata > Amphibia > Anura > Ranidae > Pelophylax > Pelophylax lessonae. The sequence continues at coordinate 372,356,222 of NC_138770.1, forward strand.
CACTTTATTTAAATACAGTTTTCAATGTGATTTAACCCATTTCCTGCCATGACAGAAGAAATAATTTCAGATAACAGCAGAAGTTCTATATGAATTTGACCCCCTCCCTTCACCTGCTACTCTCCCCAGTTCTGGGCTCACCTGCCATTCTTGGAAGTCTGGCATCCCTGCCACTAGTTTCAGGAGGTTGGGACGAGACCGGTGAATGTCAGTTTACCTATCCCCTCTGCAGAGATCAGTGCAGCTTCCATCACTGTTAACCTGTTTCTTGTCCTGGAGCTTTTTTTCCTCTCTTGGAACTGAACAATCACTGCTGTTTTTACAAAAGAGAATGGGATATATCCACCTCAAATGTCAGTTCTGCTAAACTTGCCACTATTCAACTGATTGCAGCAGCAAAGATTCTGGGCTGCAAGTACCGGATTGTGCCCAGAAACGCTTCTGCTGCAGTTAGGATGCAGACTAGACTATATTGCAAATACCATTCTAAAACTATTCTGCAAAGAATAATTTCAGAATGCCAACTCTGCTATCAGCTGGGGATGCGGTATCCCAAAATGCATCCAATGTGCAAACATGTATTAAAGTGAAAAAGGAATATTGAGAAAATTATTTAAGAAATCATACCCATACAACATATACATGGATGCAGTATACATGTAAACACTTGCAGCTTCACAGACTAAAATAAGTCTCCACGTGTGCCAAATTATAACAATATATGAATCATTTTAAGGCATTCGATTAATTTTATTTTAATTGATGAGCAATTAGTAGTTCACCTAATATTTTTTTTTGCTGTTTTGTCAAGCCTGTATTTCATATTTATTAGCAGGACACCATCTTTTACATTTATTGGAAACTCTGAAGATTGTATTTTATTTGTACACACTAAAATTATTGTCGGTGTATTTTTCTTAGTATGCATTTAATCAGCATTATCTCACTGTTTTTGGTTTAGAAGAATATATTTTCATATTGTGTATTTTGCCTAATTTTATCCATGCATGTAAATATTTGTAATCTTAAAGTTGAACTATAGGCAAGACTTCCTTTTTTTTTTTTTGGATAGTGTAAGGGAGGGTTGTAGCCATGTCTGATTTCTTTTTTTTTTTTTTTTTTTGGGATAGTGTAAGGGAGGGTTGTAGCCCTGTCTGATTTCTTTTTTTTTTTTTTTGCCATCTGTGTCCAATTGGAGAGATTTTTCCTCACTTCCTGTCTGATACCCAAACAAGAAGTGAGATTAATTCCTTGCAAATTAAGGGAATTCCTTGGGGACCCCCAGGTCACCAGAACTAGTGTCCCCATTGGAGGATTTCTCTTCTACTACTTTTCTGGGGACAGCCCAAAATTTGGGATTTTCTTTTACTTTCACTTTCAAGGATATTGATAAAACAGGACAAATAGAGAGGGGGGGGGGGGGGTCTCCTTAATGGGGACACAGACAGCAAAATAAACTGACAGGTGTTCCAATCCCTCTCCAGTCTCCAATCCAAACTTAAAAAAAAAATTGCCTTTAGTTATAAATGTATAAAGTAAAAATGAAAAAAATGTTTCTCTCTCCCTTTTTTGTTTGCAGATTTCTCATAACCTTACATCATGCAACCCACAATTAAAGCAGGGATGTGTTTCCTAGTAGTAGTTTTAGAACCTTCTTCCTCCAATATTTTTAAACTTCTTTAATTTTATAACTCTTTTAATACTAATGTTATACCATTTTTGATTGCATTTGTTAATCTTCTTTTTTGTGTATATGTTACCGGTATGTATAACTTTAATTTTCACTTTTTATATTTAGTTATTTATAAGACCTCTGAAATGTAAAATGGAATGTATACAATTATTTTGAGATAATATTAAAGTAACAATGTAATATTAACAGTACAGAGTGTGTTTCGTGCATTATAAATGAGATTTTTGTTTTAAGGTATGTCTACAAAACATTCCTTCTTTTAGTGCTTCTAAGTGTCATCGTGGGTTCAGTGTATGCTATGTAAAACTAGTCAGTGATTTGGGTATTAAACCATAGCAAATATACCCTAGTGTGTTCTGATTAAGGTTTATTTGGATGCTGCTGACAACACAGCAGTTTGATGACATGCTGGCATATTAATGAATGCAGAGAGACAGCATTTCGTTCTCTAGATTTCTTTTATACAAGTCGTTTTCTAAAGTAATTTCACAGTACAAACCTCACTCCTAAAAACACTGTTAAATATCAGAACCAATTTAAAGGGTGGCACAGTTGCCTTAAGGTGCCATAAACCTGCCAAACACTTTAAAAAATGAGACAAATAAGTGAATGAATTATGTAGCAATACCGGATTCATTACCGGTGGTGATAGCACTAGAAGATTTCCTCTGGTTATTACATTTTCAGTAGGATCATGTATCAAAATTCATAGAATGAGATGTTTTCAATGTCTTATTCTCCAAAGATTCATTCATATCTTCCTGATTGCTTATGTGACTTTGCAGTTTAATTGCAAGACCAGAATACTTGTAGAGTTCTTGTTTGCTAGTGGCAAAGGAAAAATGTTTTCAGTGATCATAACCACAGACAGTCCATTGTTCCAGGGGAGCATACACTCCCTCTCACTACTTAAAACCTTTAGCTGATTTCAGGTCCCCAGATCAGCATAGCTTGGAGCCCTTGGAAACTTTTAAAGTGGAAGTATAATTTTTTACATTTTGGAAAGAGTGGGGAAGGTATAGAACCCCTGCGAGATTTTAACTAGGGCATAATTGATTATAGTTGTCAACTATTTTCATAATCAGTTGGTCAGCCGATTAGCTGTCCTGCATACATGCAATATCATTATCAGTACAACGTCCATACATGTCAGTAAGTGCCTGAGAACTTTTGAATGTGTGAGGAGCAATGCCTCAAGGAACATGTAGTCCTGGGCAGGAGAAGGAAGTGAGTGATCTAAAGGCAAACTTTTTTTCCCCCTGCTATATGGGCACTCTATACTATATTTTGCAGCTTGCTATAGGGGGCACTCTGAAGGCAGGAGGAGACAGAAGCACCGGTGGGCGACCCCAGAAGAGGAGATACAAAGCAGGTAAGTGTGACAAGTTTGTTGTTTAAAAATACAAAATCCAATGCAGGGTAGATCATCGTCTGAACCCAGAGAAGGGGGAGGCTGGTAGACTGGAGGTAATATAAGGCATTACATTACATTTAAAGAGTTCCTAAATTCAGGTATTTAGGGGTTGAGATTTAGTTGCCACATTTAAAGTAAAGGTTTACCAGTATTGGGAATTATATTTAAAAAGATTATATCCATGAAAAAGTCTCAACCTTCAATACTACTTTAATATAAAAAGTTTATATTCCCCCCTCCACCCTTCATGTAGCTTCATGTCTGACTCCAATTTAAAATACCCTGTATATCCTACTTCCAGGTATATTTATTATCTATGAAATAAGTTATCGACAGTATCTCACAAAAGTGAGTACACCCCTCACATTATTGTAAACATTTTATTATATCTTTTCATTTGACAACACTGAAGAAATTACACTTTGCTACAATGTAAAACAGTGAGTGTACAACTTGTATAACAGCGTAAATTTGCTTTCCCCTAAAAATAACTCAACACACAGCCGTTAATGTCAAAACCGCTGGCAACAAAAGTGAGTATACCCCTAAGCGAAAATGTACAAATTGGGCCCAATTAGCCATTTTCCCTCCCCGGTGTCATGTGATCCATTAGTGCTACAAGGTCTCAGGTGTGTTCAATTTGGTGTTATCGCTCTCACTCTCTCATACTGGTCACTGGAAGTTTAACATGGCACCTCATGGTAAAGAACTCTCTGAGGATCTGAAAAAAAGAATTATTACTCTACATAAATATGGCCTAGGCTATAAGTAGATTGCCAAGACCCTGAAACTGAGCTGCAGTACGATGGCCAAGACCATACAGCAGTTTAACAGGACAGGTTCCACTCAGAACAGGCCTCGCCATGGTCGACCAAAGAAGTTGAGTGCATGTGCTCAGCGTCATATCCAGAGGTTGTCTTTGGGAAATAGACGTATGAGTGCTGCCAGCATTGCTGCAGAGGTTGAAGGGATGGGGGGTCAGCCTGTCAGGGCTCAGACCATACATCGCACAGCACACTGCATCAAATTAGTCTGCATGGCTGTCATCCCAGAAGAAAGCCTCTTCTAAAGATGATGCACAAAGCCTGAAAACAGTTTGCTGAAGACAAGCAGACTAAGGACATGGATCACTGGAACCATGTGCTGTGGTCCGATGAGACCAAGATAAACTTATTTGGTTCATATGGTGTCAAGCGTGTGTGGTGGCAACCAGGTGAGGAGTGCAAAGACAAGTGTATCTTGCCTACAGTCAAGCACGGTGATGGGAGTGTCATGGTCTGGGGCTGCATGAGTGCTGCCGACACTGGGGAGCTACAGTTCATTGAGGGAACCATGAATGTCAACATGTACTGTAACATACTGAAGCAGAGCATGATTCCCTCCCTTGAGAGACTGGGCCACAGGGCAGTATTCCAACATAACGAACCCAAACACACCTCCAAGATGACCACTGCCTTGCTAAAGAAGCTGAGGGTAAAGGTGATGGACTGGCCAAGCACGTCTCCAGACCTAAACCCTATTGAGCATCTGTGGGGCATCTTCAAACGGAAAGGTGGAGGAGCGCAAGGTCTCTAACATCTATCAGCCCTGTGATGTCATCATGGAGGAGTGGAAGAGGACTCCAGTGGCAACCTGTGAAGCTCTGGTGAACTCCATGCCTAAGAAGGTTAAGACAGTGCTGGAAAATAATGGTGGCCACACAAAATATTGACACTTTGGGCCCCATTTGGACATTTTCACTTAGGGGTGTACTCACTTTTGTTGCCAGCGGTCTAGACAATAATGGCTGCGTGTTGAGTTATTTTGAGGGGACAGCAAATATACACTGGTATACAAGCTGTACACTCACTACTTTACATTGTAGCAAAGTGTCATTTCTTCAGTGTTGTCACATGAAAAGGTATAATAAAATATTTACAAAAATACGGGGGGTGTACTCACTTTTGTGAGATACTGTATATTATTACTGTCTTACATAATGAATGAACCCCTTATAGTAGGGATTATCTGCTGTTTTTCTACTATAAAGGGCTAATTTGTATTTATTTATAACTTCCTCAAGACATGTAAAAAAAAAAAAAAAAAAAGCATGCTGCTGTTACTAAATGTCTTTTGCTGGCAATACACGTATCTATTTTCAGACAAGAATATTCATACGAATATTCTTTGTGCATTCGAAAAATTCTCTTTTTTTAATATTCAGTTTTAAAATGAACCCAATTTCTAAACGAAAGTCACATACACTGTCTGAAAATTTATTCGACCTAAAAGTTTTATATTCTGTTTCTTTGAATTCTCCTTTCATTGTGGTTGCAAACGAACGTCGATTTGACCCCACTAATGATTACAATATTGAACGATTGTTTTTAAAATGAAAATTTTTAAAGTAAAAAATTGTTTGTGTATGGCCAGCATAAGCGACAGCAGGTGCAGGTTGTATCCAGCTACCTGCCTGTGACAAGGGAGATTGACATGCATAATATTATATTACAGTCCTGTCTGGAAATCTGCAAAACAGCGTTTTAGGTCTTTTTAATTTTTTTGATCTCGGAGTCTGATGATTTGTACCAGATTCAACTTATAATAGTATATATACTGTGCAAAGAGGAAAATACCAAGCAAGGTATGCCAAGTCAAGAGATGCCCATTACTCCATGGAGAGTTGGCTAAAAAGAAAACTTAACTTATGGCAGACCCAAGTTTGAGCTGTCATAGTTATTAATACAAATGATTTAGTGCTGTTATATGTAAAGTATTTTTATTTCTATCTGTGTTACTGTTGGAGCGTATCTCCAACACAAGAACAGATCTACTATTGGCTGGAGTAATGGTGCTGCTGGAACAGTAAAAGAGTAGCATTTTATAAACCTATTACAAGACAATTTTATAGTATAGTTCATAGAGGCCCCCAACTAGAAATTATGCTCTACTGGACCTGTTATTCTCAAACCATGCAGAGCTTATTACTACTGTTCATATAAGGGAACATCTGGGTAGCAGTGACCATAAAATGATTTATTTTACTGTAAGCTGTGAACAATACACACAGAAGCCGAATGTATTTAATACCTTCTTCAGCTCTGTGTATACAGAGGGAAATGGGCAAACTCAAATCCTTGGTGGGGGGGGGGGGGGGGGGAGTACTGCGCTTCTAGGGTGGTAAATGCATTTTGTGATCTCGAAGTAAACTCTTAGATATTCAATAAATATTCACTAATAAATATGTGCACTAATGAGTCTTAAATATAAAAAATCAATAAATAATCAATAATCAATATGATTTAAACTGTAAATAAATATGACAATTGATGATGTGCAATTCTAATTGATAAAATACATAAAATGTGTACCGTGATTAATATGTGACAAATCTTGTATCTTAAATAAATATGAAGTGCAATAGTATCCCTTATGGATAAATAATAAAGTGCTTAAAATTCAAAACAATGTGGGATTGTGCAATAATGCCAGTATAATATCTAATAATCCTGGTGCAAATACTAGTGATTCTTCCAAGTACAGGTGCCAATAAATAACTTATAGTGTCATCATTCCAATTAATTTTACATATTATTAAAATCAAAAATAGAGAAAGGTGCTTCAGTGTCCAAATAAAAATGACAATGTCCCAGTTTTCACACTCCTGTGGATTATAATAGATCTCTTCCACCTCTCAACCTTGTGATTAATAGTGCTCTTCAGTACCAGCCACTTCTAGGTGTGCTAACTGCTCACCTTAATGCTGTAAATAATACGCTTCTGGTATCATAAGCCAGACCAATTTTCCACTCCTGTCTCAGCTTAGTACTGGGATGTGAGTGGTCTTTCACCTCTCCGAGGTACCTCAGATCCTTGTACACTGCTATCACTTTTCCACTGCCTCATATCTCTAAATAAAGGGGCCATCATGGTGTAGTATTTCAAACATTTATTGCTTCAAAAACATAGTAACTTACAGTTTAAAATCACTCTCTGCTGCCTGTCTGTGTGCCGCGGGACTCGCATCTGTGTCCCGTAACGTCACTTTCGGTAGTGTGCTTCCGTGTACGCCCTACTTGTTACGTCACTATACCACGTGACTTCTTCAGGGGATCCTAACTGTTTTCTATCCAAAACTAAAACAAAAAGTTTGGCCTGGACATAAAGCCTAATTAAAAACACAATACAACTGTATTTTTAAACTGCATCATTACTAATGTTAAAGCACCATACATAATAAGGTTTTTTTTTATTTGCTTTTGGGGTCTTAACTGAAATGCAGCATGAACGTATTTGTAAGTATAGGCAATTCTTGAAGCTTGCTTTGAATTTTCAATATTAATATAATGTTACAATGAATTGACCATTACATTAACAGGTTTCCAGAAGTCTTATTTTATAGGAGATCGTTACTTGGACTATTTTATCACATAATTTGGAGTGAAAAGTTTGCTCTGCACATGAGAGGCATGCTTCTACTTTGCTCATCATTAGACATTTTCAGTCTGATACAGAAGAGTATTTCTATTCCATTTACATTCAGAGTCTTATTGCTAGTTAACTTAATGAAGCTGATCCAGTAACGTCATTGTCACTATCTACCTTTTCTAAGTCAGCCAAGTTAAGCTGTGAAGATGCTGATGATCTTTGTTAGAATGAGCTGCATGGCTCTGCTAGAGAACACATAATGACTTCCTAAGAGACAGCAGATCAGCTCAGTCTCATAATCTATAATTGAAGGAATCAAATACAGCAATTATCTCACTGCTATTATTGCTCACACAATTTGTGCCCTCCACATGATTCCTGCTTTTCAGATTTATCAAATAATATATTAAAATTCTTATGCAAGTATTAAAGCTGGGGCTTTAATGTTTCATTACTTTATAAGTTAAAATGCTATTTTTCTTTAATTATTTTTTCTTAAAGTCAGAATGCTAAGTTGCAGGGTGTTTTTGATACACGTTAGATATTGGAAAAAGAAAAAGAAGACACAACACAATTAGGTAACAAACATCTAAAGTGTATCTAAACCTAAATACAAATATATAATATAATATAATAACAGTAATAATAATGATGATATTAATAATATAATATATTGCAACTTTCCAGTCCTTAGAGGTAGAGGCTGAATTGTCTTCTTTTTTCCAGACTGTTTCAAGAACACACATCCTGTCCCAGTGACAACACTCATCCAGTGTATTGCATCTATAGAGGAGAAGCATGGTGACCCTATAACAGGATTACAGAACACCTATCCCTCTTGTCTTCTCCATTACTTGGGAGAGGGGGTTTGTATTCCACAGAGATAGCTAAGAACAATGCTAACTGATAATAGACAGCAGAGGCAGAGTGCGCTGGTTGCAATTAGCTCACAAAATTTCTGGCAGGATCAACACTTTTACTGGTAAATTGGACAGACCAAAAGGAGAAAATAAGATACATTTATTGTTAGGGTTTGAATACACTATCAATTGAAAATGAACTTTTATCTGTCTAATTTGTGTTGCATTGTTTTGATAATTAAGAATAAAAAATTAAAGCTATAGGCGGTGTTATGAAGTCTTCATGAACGGATCTATACAGAACAGATTGATGCAGAAGTGACCCCCTCTTCCTGGCCCCCTATGCAGAGCCAATTATATTAGGAACAAACTCCCACGGCTGCAACTCACAACAAAACAAGAAACATAATTCAAATAATTACTGGCAATAGTCTTTCTTTGGACTAAATTTTCTTGTAATGCACTTATAGGGGTTGATATACTAAGGCAGCGCATAGATGACTATTCAAACTGTTCAACCAGCGAGTTGAATGAAAATACTGACCTGATTCCCCCATCCACACATTTAAGGCAAATTAGGCAATCCGCTGTGCAACATTGTATTCTGTATTTCTGCTGAACTGGATGAATTTCTATCCATGTATGTCTGGCTTAAAGGAGATGTACAGCCAAAGCTCATTTGGCTGTACATCTCCTATGAATCACATGAGTGCAGTTCGTTCTACACTCCTGTAACCTGTTTTCAGCAGAGAGCGGGCTGAAGTCTGCTCTCTGCTGACGTCACATTTGTAGGTCCAGGCACCGCGTCATCACGATCACGGAGTCGGGATCCGCCAGGTTCCTGGACCGACACCCAGTCTTAGCCTCCTAGAGAGCCGCTGAGAGCCTGAGCTGGCAGCTCCCCGCCCCTCCACAGCCCAGCGCTCCAGTGAGTGAGGAGGGGGCAGAGCAGAGAGCTGCTGACTGATAGTCAGCAGCTCTCTGCTCAGGGAGCTGTCAGAACCGAGCGAACGGCTGTGTTTGATCCCTTGGTTCTCAGTGTCAGGGGACAGATGCACCATCAGACCGATACTGCATCCACCTAGGTAAGTATACATGGGGAAAAAAAGGAAACCTCATACTTCTCATACTCTCAGATAGGCTGTTCACTTTGCAAGGGAATGAGGTAAAGCTTAGAGAAAATTTATTTGTAAACTGTACAGCCCAATTGCCTTTCCTAAATCAACTCAACAGCCTTATAAGTATCTGATGTTTGCTTTGATTAATTGTAAAAAGAATAAAAAAGTGAATGCAAAATATTACAGACTTTGTTTTATGTTTAACAAGGTGGTGATAATACCTATTTTGGATATCTTAAGAATTTGCACAGGCACAATGAATGATTGCCGTATTGTTTGTAATATAATTATCTTCAATTATTGTCAGCTCTATTTAGTGGGCATAATGTGCTTTTTTTTTTTTTGTTTTTTTGATTGAGATTGTTCAGAGAAAAAACACATTATGGCCTCTAGGTGGAGCTGACGATCATAGGAAATAATCATATTACAAACAAACTGCAATCATTTGTTGTGCCTTTGCAAATGCTTAAGATTGCTTGAAAAACCGCTGCATAAATACTGTGTGACATAAAAAAATTGCAACGATCACCATTTTATCATCTAGGGTCTCTGCTAAAAAGAAATATGTACTGTTTGGGGGTTCTACGTAATTTTCTAGCAAAAAATACTGTTTTTTTTTTACAAAAAGCACCAGAAAAGGCTTGGTCTTCAAATATATATATATATATATCTACATCTATATATATGCTGCCATAATTCAATTTAGGTTTTAAAAAAGGGCATAGATAACAACTGTTAGTGTGTGTGCACATTTTATGGGCCCCTCTGTAAATATATATATATATATATATATATATATATATATATATATATATATATATATATATTTACAGAGGGGCCCATAAAATGTACGCACACACTTTAACAGTTGTTATCTATGCCGTTTTTCTAAAACCTAAATTGAATTATGGCAACAATGTGTATTATTATGTTTCCCCTAAAGGTGTTAGTAGTCGCACCATTGTTGATGTCATCATGTGACTGTCAGGCGAAAGTCAATGAAAATTAGCAATTTTACTTCCAGCAAGATGGTGCACTACCTCACTACCACCAAGACGTGTCTCTATTGCATTCTGGCAGGACGTTGGATAGGACATAGAGGTGCTGTTGAATTCCAATCCACTTTCCCTGGACTTAACACCCAATGATTTCTATCTGTGGGGAAAACTAAGGGATGTGGTATACTGTAGAAAACCACCTACACTGACTGCACTACCGGTAGAAATTGAAACATCATGCAGAGTCAATGTTGTTCATGCAGTAGTTCATGGAAACCAGAAGTGTCTGGATGCTAATGGTGACCACTTTGAGCACCTAATGTGATTGCATAATTCAAACATGACTTACAGCTACCCTTTGATGTTCATATAAATCTAGTAATAAAAATGTTTATGCATATATTATTCATTTTGAAGTGTGTATACATTCTTTGGTCCCCTCTGTTAATATACTATATACTGTATGTTATACTATAGAGTATATGTGTGTGTGTGTGTGTGTGTATATATATATATATATATATATATATATATATATATATATATATATATTCGTTTTCGCTGTGGTTTTGTGCTTTATTAACCCTAATAGTCAACATAATGAACCCGATAAGCCTACTTCTAATTTGTAATACAAACCCATAAAATTATTTTCAGATTATATGTAGAAGCCGTCATGTCAACCATAATACGTTCTATAATTGTAAATATATATTTATTTTTATCTAATGCAACATATTGTAATGTACATTTTCTTCCAAAATACTACATGCAAGGTTCACTTGGGTTTGCTAGGGTTTTCCAGAAAATTAATTCCTGAGTGTTTGACAGAGGTATACAAATATGCTATTTATTTTAATAAAATATATGCAATTCCAATTTTCTTGTGTCATATATTTATTTTTACCAAATGAAGTGTTATGAAATTGGAAATAAAATGTAACTTGCTTTTCTAAATAAACAGGGAATAAATGACCTTAATTCTAATTTATACAAGGTAAGTGAAAACCCAAAGCTTATTTTTACAGCTGAACTTGAGGTTGGATGTCTATAGATTTACATACGTTGTAAATCTTAACCAGTAGATATACTGCATTTTTAAAATAAGGGGTCAAGGTGTTCATCAATCAATTCGGTTCTATGAGCTGAATCTATTATTCACACGGCTGTTTGTGTTTGTCAGGGACTCAACAAAAGTATGTAGGATAATACTATTAAGCGAGATCTGTTTTGGGAATTGTTTTAATCTTAGATTGTTTTTCTAGGTTTGGCATCTAGAGATTTAAGTGCGCCATTCCACTAGATGTATTACAGGTAGTGTTGTGGTTGAGGCTGACCCTTTCTATGGCTATACTCTGCTTCTTCTGTCCTATTCTTATTACTGATCTGCCAGCTGTACAGACTCTAGGGATGAAGTGGGTCTTCTACATAATAGTTTGTGATGAACTGACATATACAGGATGCATACAAAATATAAAAAAAAAACATATACAGTACCTTCTATTGTTATACAAGACTGATGTTATGTGACAAGTTTGCTTGTTTGCATTTCAGTGTTAGATATACATTTGTGGAATACTGAGTTTCTGTGTAGTAGATAGATTTTTCCTATTCTGAAATTTAGATCCATGGAATGGTAAAAAGCTATTTCATTTTTATTTTATTAGTTTGCAAGATCATCCTCCTCTGCCATTACCACTAGAAATGTAAACATGCCTATCCCAAACCTAACATTTAACATCATGATACTTATTTTACATTTTGCAGGCCAAATTGTGTATTCTTCCAAAGCTCCCGGAGACTTGTTCTAGCAATATCTACTGCCAGAAAGTAAAGGCAATGTAAATCGGGGGTATAAACTATCAATAAACAAGTATGGGATGAAAAACCTATTGAAATTATAATTATGATTAAAATTACACTCTTGGAAGCAATCTGAAAAGCTCTTGTGATCTGCAGAAACATGGCATTAGGGTACAAATCATTGAAAGAATGTTAATTTTGCAATGCTCTTTTGTCATTTCTGTTCCACTATGAAAGTTTTCTTAATAAATGCCATAAAAGCGTGACCTTAAATAATTTGTGAGATGTTTGAAGATTGCTGCAATCAGCTAAACAAAATTCCTCCTCATTGGTTTGTATTCAGATCATCGATGGATCTGAATATAAATCGAAATCTGATTATTATATAATATATTATAAAATATAATATAAAAATAATTTATAAATATTATAAAATAATCTTATATTAAAATATATTATATAAGATTAGGCCAATCACTATTCCTATCAATCATGATGAAAGTTACTAGGGAAAAAACTGTGCAAATGATGTATACATAGTCACCGATGGCATGAACATGGCCACGGATGACTTTAATTGCTTATGAAGTTTATGCTTTATGCACTGCTAGCATGGCCACTACTGGTAAAACAGAACATCAGAACACAACTGATGCAAAATGGTTATAAAAGGGTGATTAACCACTTAACAACCACCCACCGCAGATACACTGCGGCAGGCAGCCGCTGCTGGGCAAAGTGACATATGGGTACGTCACTCGCTCAGCCGCCTGTGGGGGGCGAGCACGCGTGGCCGGAGGCACGCTACCTCCCCTGCTCGTTCACAGGCATCCCTGCGCGAGTGACCAGCGGCTCCGATGTCCACCGGCTACTCGCGATCTCCCGCTGGAGAGGGAGAAAGGCAGGCGGCTGATGTAAACAGAGCCGTCTGTCATTCTCCCCGGTGTAACTACAGAGACTGTACGATCCTGCTATGTAGGATCGTATGTTTCTGTGGTTACATCACAAGCCACGCCCCCCACAGTTAGAATCACATCACTAGGGATACATTTAACTCACTGTTTACCAATAAAGTTAACCCCTTCCCTGCCAGTGTCATTTTTACAGTAACAGTGCATATGTATAGCACTTATTATTGTAGTAATGTCACTGATACCCCCAAAAGTGTCAAAAATGTCAGTCAAGGGTCCAATCTGTCCGCCGCAATGTCGCAGTCCCGCAAAAAACCATCCCAGATCGCCGCCATTACTAGTTAAAAAAAAAAACAATAAAAATGACATAAATCTTTCCCGTAGTTAGTAAATGCAATACCTTTTGCACAAACCAAGCAAAATACGCTTATTGCGATTTTATTTTACCAAAAATATGTAGCAGAAAACAAATTGGCCTTAAATGTTAAAAAAATTTGATTTTTACATTTTTGTTTTGTGAATTTCATATAAAAAATGTGAAAAATATTGTTATTTTTTCAAAATTGTCGCTCTTTTTTTGTTTATAGCGCAAAAAGTAAAAATCACACAGGTGATCAAATACCACCAAAAGAAAGCTCTGTTTGTGGGGAAAAAAGGAAATCAATTTCATTTGGGTACAGTTTTTCACGACCGCGCAATAGTCCGATAAATTTAGCAGTGCCAAATCGCAAAATAGGCCCTGGTCTTTGAGCAGCCAAATCCTCCGGGGCTTAAGTGATTAAACAAGCTACAAAGTCTGTTTTATTTTTTGAGACAGAGAGAAATGTGTAATATTCAATAATTCATGATTACTGAGGTTGTTTTGGTTTGCTGAACCCTTACACAATATATTTTTGTACTATATAATAAGTCTAGATATGTGTCATATGGGATATTCAGATTCTGTGAAATTGTTTTACATGGTGTTGAGATATCTGTAAATAAGCTAGCTGTAAGTAAAAAAAATATGTGAAACAACAGAACAACATCTTAATTAGGGAATGGATAGAAAATCAAAGTATAGCTGTCACAAAGTAAGAATGTTCGCATATATACAGTATATATATAGTGAAAAAATGCTGTAAATTAAGAATAAAAAAACTTCAGAAATATAAGTGTTAATAGTTTATTTGATTTAACAAAATGTAATATAAATGAACATAAGAGAACTACAAATCAAATTAATATTTGGTGTGACTACCAGTTGGCTTCAAACCTGCATCACTTCTGCTAGGTACACACCAAAGGGTAGTCACACCAAATATTGATTTGATTTAGATTTTTCTTGTGTTCGCTCACTTAGCATTTTTTAAAATTGATAAAAATAAACTAAATATATGTATGCTTTTTAAAACATTCTTACTTTCTAGCACTTCTTCACACCTGCCTAAAACTTTCACAGTACTGTGTATAAATGTATGTGTGTGTGTGTGTATATATATATATATATATATATATATATATATATATATATATATATATATATATATATATATATATATATATATATATTATACACACACACACTAAAACATTTGAGGAAGATAATATACAGTATTTTAGGATGGTTTGGGTTTAAAATGGCTCTCGGATTTCTATGCTTACGCAGACAGTAAGTGCAGTGTGATTTTTTTCCACTGTTAGCTTTGTTTAAAAAAATATGTTTGGAGGCAATGCTCACAAGTCTTGAGAATTGATAATGAATGTTTTATACATTAGATGTGTGTTTTTGATTTACCTATGTGAAAACATACTTCATAATGTTTTATTTCTATTACATTTAGTCCCCGTTCACACTAAGGCGACCTGTGAGGCGACCTGGTCACCTCACAGGTCGCCGTAGGTCGCCTTCCATAGGGAAGCTGCGGACCCGTTCTAATAGGAGCGACACAAGTCGCTCCGACTTAGAAAAAGGGTCCGGAGCTTCTTTGGGGCGACCCGGCGCGACCGTCATAGACTTCAATGTTATGAAGTCCGTGGCGGCCGCTCCGAGGTCGCGGCGCACTGCTCGCACCGCGACCTCGGAGGTCGCCCCCCCAAGTCGGATCGCCCCTGCGTGAATGGGGCCTTAGACCTCATTCAAATGGGCTTAAAAAAAACAATTTACCAACTATTTTTTATTCACAGATCTGAATTTAGCTGCATTGTTTTCATTGGGGGCATTTACACAGGTGTGTAAACGTACTGCATTCAGATCTTAAACCAAAAGTCCAAATTCTGCATCTGAGGACATGCATATACACGTATACCATTGAGAAAAAGAACATGACATTTTTTATGCATTAAAATTAATATTTACTGATCATTTATGCAGGGACTTTTGTTCCTTGCCTTATGATCAGTCGGGGGCCGTGTGAATGTTGCCTTATTGTGAAAACTGTTTAGTCAAGACCATATTAAAGAGGAAATGTGCTTAAAAAATTGTCCATAGTGACTTACCATACCTTGTTCCACACTGCCTATGTGTTGAGGCTGCAATCTTGGTAGAGCCTCAAACAAGGAACAATAAACAGGACAGTAGTGACATTACCAGATCTCACTTCAAATCTCCTTAAACTAGCAGTCAGAGGCAGCAGTGTCTTAGCTCTCGCAATGTGGCTATACAGCTAGTAGGCACAGGAGTGCCAATAAGTTTATTGGCATTAACAGGAAGAATTTTAGGCAAAAGGTAGATTTTTCAGGGGGCTGCTTAAACACAATTCAGGTTTCTAAATGTTCCCTATAACATAGCATATCTTAACTTTTTGATTTCAGTTCAATTTTATTTCATATATTTTAGCAGTAAAACTCTGCAAAAAAATGTATTAATAGAGTGTTCACAGATTCGAGTGAAAATAATAAGCCCAAAAGTTTTTTTCTTCAATAAAGGCCCTCCATTGAGAAATGTCTACATTTGTTTGCTTTTTATGTGAACGCTTTCCAGTAAAGAGATAATACCTGCAGGTACTCCTGCCAGCTAGTTTTACTTACCTATTCTTGATGGCCACACTCTACAGCATTATCATCAGGGTGCATATGCACCCATTTTTCTCTCTCCAGAAGATTCTGCGCTTGCACACAGTGTCCTCTGTTTCCTATATCTACAAGGTGACTATATCACAGTCAGGAATGTCAGTGGGAATGGCTCAAGCTTAGTAACTCACTGCTCCTCTAGAGAGCCTTGGTGTGGTTGAGACCTAGCCCCACCCATAGATTGTGGCCAAGCAGTGCAGAGGAGAATGAAATAGATCATGTGACCTGGATTAAAAATAATAAAAAAGGCATTTCTGCTTTTAGATTTTCTTTT
Source organism: Pelophylax lessonae (assembly GCF_965119305.1). Classification (NCBI taxonomy): domain Eukaryota; kingdom Metazoa; phylum Chordata; class Amphibia; order Anura; family Ranidae; genus Pelophylax; species Pelophylax lessonae. The sequence goes on from NC_138770.1 coordinate 372,372,751, forward strand.
TTTTCTGCTTTTAGATTCTTATGCCTAGAGCTGTGTAAAAGGGGTTTCTTACAGTTTAATCTCATAATTAATGCAAAGGTTCATTATATTCTTATAAACTGTAATTTACAAATTCACGATCAAATAATATGTATACATGAAGCTAAAAATTAGATTATATTAAAAAGTTCACCATCACAAAAATTATTTTATTTTGATAACTATGTGTGGTTAAACCCTGTGTTGATAAATTTAGCATGTGAATATGCTTTTATTGATGATTCCAGTTTCCGTTTCTCAACATTTACATGCTGACCAAGTTGTTCAGGAAAAGCACAGATTCATCAGGTGATAAACAATCATGAAGTAAACCCTCTCTCCTCCAGGGCCATCTAAAGTACACAGACAGAACGATATGTCTCAGCATTCAGAGCTGGGGTGGGGGGACGATGACTTGATGTCACACTCCATAGCACAGAGCTGAGTGAGACACCAGCATGGAGAACATGGACACCCCCCCCCCCCATCCCTCTCCTCTACACAGCCTCACTAGGAGCACTGCCTGGTGTTAGAGAAAACTGCCAGATATTACAATTGCAGTTAAAGGAGGGATCAGCCAGGATTTACACTAGGTCCTATGGATTGACATACGCACTATATGAGGATATGCTTTGTTCATTTTGCATTTCGAAGGTTTACAACCACTTTAACCACTTGTCTACTAGTGCCGTTTATAAACGGTGACTGGTAAAACAAAGGTGTTTTAATTTGTTCAGCCAGTGATGAGCTCCTTGATAGAAATGATTTGGGTGGAAAAAGCCACCACATTACTTCCATATAAAGAAAAAAAATAAAAAATAAAATTTCCTGTCTGTCTCCATGGCAGCCTACGTGTGGGTTAACCCCGCCTCCACTCCAAGGGTATAGGACCCCCCTCCCATAAATTTCAGCTCTCAGGTACAGCAGGTGTTCATTTTTTGTCCTCCTCCAAGGACCTACACTTCTGATGTCTTACTACGTCCAGCTTACCTTAGGATACTTTGGATGGTGTCTGCATGTCCAGAGCCCAGCCACGGGCGGGTGAGTGACATTTAAAATCCCCTGCTCTCTGCGGTTGACTGAAGCTTGATTGGCATTCTCTGACATGGGTCTGAAGATTCGCATTGCTTCCCTTCATGGCAGCGGTATTTGTTATTTATGTACACTTTGTTTGTCTCTTTTTCTATCACTGTACAATTTGTTTGTTTGGCCCAATGGCGCTGGAACGCTTCCTGCGTTCCAGCAAACCCTTCCTGCGTTCCAACAAACCCTTCCTCTTCCTCCTCTGCTTCTAGCGTCCAATCGGTAGACGCTTCGTGGTCCCGCGCATGCGCAGTGCGCCGCGAGCGAAGTCGAGGCTTGGTTCGCACATGCGCATTAGCGATCGCGGCCGCATCACCGCTGACGTCAGGGAGATTTAAACAGCTGACGATTCCCCTGTACTTTGGGAATGTACTGTGGGCGTTGCGGCAGCTTCCCAGTGTCTCTGGATTCCTTGCTACAGGTATGTGCAATGGAGACTTGACTGCAGAGGGGGGGGGGGGCGGAGGGTTGTCACCTCACAATGTATCACTGACATGGTGTCTGATATGTATTACCTTTCTTTATCAGTCTGGTTGTTTGGCCTGAAGTATGGATCCTGCGTCACCGCCCTCCTGTGGCCAGCCCTCTCACAACAGGTGGGTGCTGGCATTTTTCAGAGGGGGGGGCGGGGAGGGCTTGCTGGTCCCTAGGTCATGGCTAAATCCAGTGTCTCCCCGATTTTCTCTTTTTTCCATCAGCTCTCCCAGGCCTGATTTACCACAAGAAAGAGACCCTGTCAGACCTCGTGGGAGTTCATCCTCCAGATCTAAACGCCGTGAATCTCCATCAGGGAGTAGGCAACAAGGGAGACGCTCCAATTCCTCCCCCAGACACCATACACGATACCAGAGTCACCGCACACACCAGAGAGCCTGTTGGGGTTGTGGGGCGCATGTCCCGGAGGACAAGTCCCTATGTGAGCCATGTTTTGCTCATGCAGCCGGTGAGAGGGGGCAAAAGGATCAAAGATTGGAATCTCTAGTGAAAAGAATAGTACAACAGTCCCTGAAAGAATGGGGTACAGTCCCACCACTTGGTCCCACCACATCCAGTTCTCCAGGGGAAGTGCAGGAAGATCAAGGCCCCTCTCAACCGAGTATTACTTCTGCAAAGTCATCTGACAGCGATTCGGAAGAAGAAGGGGCTGTAGGCGGCTTTGAGTTCGCCCTAGTTTCACCCCTGATCAGAGCCATTAAAGAAGCTCTCAGATGGGAGGATCCTGTGTCTCCTCAGAAAAAGCAGCGGAAGTTCTTCAAGCACCTTGGTAAGGAGCGTATCAACTTCCCTTCCCTCTCTGAATTACAAGAGGTGATTACTGAAGAATGGAGTAAAGGGGATAGTAAGTCTTCCTTATCCTCCAAACTTGGGAAATTATATCCCTTTAAACCTGAAGATGTCGCCCGTCTGGAATCTGCTCCTCTTGTGGATGCGGCAGTTACAAGATTAGCAAAGCATGTCACTTTGCCACTAGATGACGCGGTCTCTTTCAAAGACCCTTTGGATAGGAAGATAGATCTGGACCTAAAGAGGATCTTTGTGACGGCCGGCGCGGCCTGCAAACCTGTGATGGCATTAGCAACAATGTCTAAAGCCATGGAAGTCTGGGTTTCCGATATAGAATCCAAACTTGGAAGTCTCTCGGAAGAAGCCGTAGAAAGTTCCCCTATTCACGAACTCAAGCTGGCTTCAGTGTTTTTAGGAGAAGCATCTATTGATGTTCTGCGTCTTCTGTCCAGATCGATGCTATCCTCAGTAACAGCAAAGAGGGCCTTGTGGCTTCGCCCGTGGATTGCAGATCCAGCTTCTAAACAGGCATGGTGTAAGATCCCTTTTGAGGGTACTTCCCTTTTTGGAAACAAACTAGACAGCGCCATTGCCAAGGCTACTGGCGGAAAGTCAGGTTTCCTCCCGCAAGACAGACGACTATTCGGTCAGAAGAAGCCTCAACCTAGGAGGCAATACACGGAGAGATCAAGAGATGCACGCTCTTACAAGCCTAATAGAGATTTCCGAAGAAACTGGAGAGGTGGTCAATCCTCTACTCGGAGGTCATCAAAAAATCCAGCGCCTGCTGGACAAGATTCCACTAAATCTTTTTGAGATTGGGCCCGTCCAGGCATGTCAGGTGGGGGCACGTCTTCTCCATTTTCAGCATGTCTGGGCGGCCTCAATCACGGACTTTTGGACCGTCAGGACGGTCTCTACAGGCCACAGATGGTCATTTCTGGCAGATCCAGTTCCAAGATTCATCTCAACTCATTTACCCTGTCTAGAAGAGAGAAGAGAAGTCTTGCTCGCCTATGTAGACGCCTTGGTGGCTCAAGGAGCGGTAGCTCCGGTTCCGGAACAAGAAAAATTTCAAGGGGTTTACTCACCCCTCTTCTTAGTCCAGAAGAAGAACGGGGCCTGGAGACCTGTTATAGATCTCACATACCTGAACAAGTTCATAAAGAACGAAAAATTCAAGATGGAAACACTCTCAACTATTCAAAGGGCAGTACTGCCGGGAGATTGGCTCGCCTCAATAGATTTAAAGGATGCGTATTTTCATGTACCTGTGGCAACCGACTTCCACAAATATCTTCGCTTCTGTGTTCGGAATCAGCATCTGCAATTCATTTGCCTACCCTTCGGCCTGTCTACCTCACCCAGAGTATTCACCAAAGTTCTTCTAGCAGTGGTAGCCTTCATAAGATTGAAAGGTATACGTCTACATCATTACTTAGACGATCTTCTGCTTCTGTCTCAAGAAAAGGATCAGTTATTGGCACACAGAGATCAGGTCATATCGACCCTCAAAGAGTTTGGCTGGCTGCTAAACCTACAAAAGAGTCAGCTGGAGCCTACTCAGCGCCTAGTCTATCTTGGGGCGCAATTCGACACCGTCGAGAATTCAATCTCTCTCCCATTAGAGAAGATACCGGTAGTGAGGGAGAGAATCCTTCCGGCTCTTTCCTCTCCTCGGCTGAAAGCCTCTCAGTGCCTCAAAATCATTGGCACCATGGTGTCCACGGCTCCAGTGGTCAAATGGGCTCTCTGGCATATGAGGCCCTTCCAAAAAGGGTTCCTACAACAATGGAACACAGAAGAGAAAGATCAGTACATTCATATCTCCTCCAGCATGAGATACAGTCTTCTTTGGTGGCTGCAACGCAGGAATCTGCTCAACTGTCATTCTCTGGTTCCAGTCTCACGGACTATAATCACAACAGACGCCAGCAACTCAGGTTGGGGGGCTCATTGTCTGACAGAGATGACACAGGGGAGATGGTCTTTTCAGAGACACACTCCAGTCTCCAATATACTGGAACTCCGAGCAGCCTACCAGGGTCTTCGATCTTTCCAACACCTGCTAGAGGGGAAATCTGTAATGATTCGGATGGACAACACCACGGCAGTGTCTTATGTGAAGAGACAAGGTGGGACACGGAGTCTCTCTCTGCTACGAGAATTAGACCCGATCATGTCCTGGGCCCAGACTCACCTATTAAACATCTCGGCAGTTTACATCCCAGGTTCACAGAATGTTCAAGCGGATTTTCTGTCCAGGGTCCAGTTGAACCACAACGAATGGTCGCTCCATGTGGAGTCGTTCAAATGGATTCTGTCGTTGGGAGTATCTCCCGAAGTCGATCTGTTCGCCTCCCCTTGCAACCACAAGTTGGAGAAGTATGTCACGAGGGGCAAGTGTCCTCAAGCTTTCGGGACAGATGCACTAACCGACAGGTGGGAGTTCAGCAGGGCTTATGCCTTTCCTCCAGTACCCATCATTCTCAAATTCCTGCAAAGACTTCAAGCGGAAGGTGTGGAGATAGTGATGGTGGCGCCTTTCTGGCCGAACAGGCCATGGTTTCCGCTACTCCTACAACTGAGCTACCGGGACCCGGTCCCTCTTCCCCTCAGACCAGACTTGCTTCTTCAGGGAACATCAGTGCACCCCTGTCCTGCAATTCTCCGGTTGACGGTCTGGTTCTTGAGAGGGAAAGGTTGGAATCGCTCGGCTGCCCATCTACAGCCATTTCCACCTTGATGAATGCTAGACGACCAAGTACTAATAAAGTATACTGTAGAATCTGGGCAAGATTCATGGAGTCTGCATATCCTGAAGGTATGTCTTCCTCAGTCCCTGGGATTCAAGAAATACTAAGTTTTCTTCAGGCTGGTCTGGATATGCCCCTTTCAGTGGCAACTCTTAGAGTTCAAGTTTCGGCCTTATCGGCCTTCTCCGGGGTCATGTGGGCCCAACACCCACTAATCCAACAATTTTTCAAAGGAGCAATCAGGCTCAATCCTCAGAGAAGACCTAGGTTCCCGAAATGGGATCTACCTCTTGTCCTAAATGCCCTCTCCAAATCGGGCATAGATTCCTCTTCTTCTATCAAGGACCTGACCATCCGAACTGTCTTCCTGGTAGCCATTACTTCGGCTAAAAGGGTCTCTGAATTAAGTTCTCTCGGATGTAAAGAACCATTCTTGACTTTTTTTCCGGATCGGGTAGTACTGATACCCAGGCTGAATTCAAATCCGAAAGTCACCTCAGTGTTTCACCAGAATCAGGAGATTGTCCTGCCTACTTTCCGTTCATCTAATGAGTCCAATCCTCATCCGTTGGATGTAGGAGATTCCTTAAAAGCCTATCTTCAAGCAACTGCACCATTCAGGCAGTCTGACAACCTCTTTGTCCTGTTCTGGGGAAAGAACAGAGGTAAACCTGCTTCATCTAGGACTATCGCTTCATGGATAGTGGCAGCTATCCAACAGGCCTATAGAGCTGAGGGGCTGGCTCCTCCGGAGGCGGTGACGGCGCACTCTACAAGGAGTATCTCTACTTCCTGGGCGGCTTCGCGGCACGTGGCTCCAGATGTGATTTGCAGAGCGGCTTCGTGGTCATCAGTCAATACTTTTATGACCCACTATTGTGTAGAGCCTGCTTCTCTGTCCTCAGTTAATTTTGGTTTGACTGTTTTGTCTGCAAATAGCATGAATTAAAATTTTCTTTGCTAAAGCATTCCCACCCGTGTGGAGTGAGCTAGTTATTTCCCACACGTAGGCTGCCATGGAGACAGACAGGAAAACGGAAAATTCCTATCATACTTACCGTAATTTTCCTTTCCTGATAGTCTCCATGGCAGCCGGAGTACCCACCCTCTCGTCTTGGATTCGGCTAAGATATGGAACACCTGCTGTACCTGAGAGCTGAAATTTATGGGAGGGGGGTCCTATACCCTTGGAGTGGAGGCGGGGTTAACCCACACGTAGGCTGCCATGGAGACTATCAGGAAAGGAAAATTACGGTAAGTATGATAGGAATTTTCCGTTATCCTGCTGAAAGTACTGCCTTCCTGCCCAAAGATCACCAAACATCACTGATACTCTTTCTGGTGAATGAATATGAAGGTGATGTGTATTATATGACTTCTGGGTTCAGCTGCCCATTTTGCTGTGGAAAAGGAAGAAGCTAATGGAGGGCAATCTGTGATCTATTTAATATAAATGAAAAAGTGCGCTGATAAATGTCAGTGTGCTGCTACCAAAGGTGTATAAATGAAATAGTGTAGAAAAGTCTGGTGCGCTACTAAATTGCAATAAAATGAACAATGTCAATCATGCATACAAAATAGTGTACAAACAATTTGAAACAATTTGAAACAAATGAAAATGTGAGTGAACAAAGTCTCTGGTTTCTCTTGCAAATCAATATAATGTGTTTTCCGTGAACAACTTCACCAGAAAAAAGCTAAATAGATGAATGTGCAAATGAAGTCCAGTGTTCATGTAAATTCGAAAAATAATCACTGGTGGCCGTGAGAAAACCAAGTGCTGCTGCAAATCAACGAACGTGACGTGAAAATCCCATCACCTGGTGAATTCACCGCTTACCGGCTTTACTCCCTTTGGTTATCTACAGAGGTCCCTTTGGATTCATATTCTGTCTATCTGCCCTAAATCTACTTAAAGCTGGTAAGCGGTGAATTCACCAGGTGATGGGATTTTCACGTCACGTTCGTTGATTTGCAGCAGCACTTGGTTTTCTCACGGCCACCAGTGATTATTTTTCGAATTTACATGAACACTGGACTTCATTTGCACATTCATCTATTTAGCTTTTTTCTGGTGAAGTTGTTCACGGAAAACACATTATATTGATTTGCAAGAGAAACCAGAGACTTTGTTCACTCACATTTTCATTTGTTTCAAATTGTTTCAAATTGTTTGTACACTATTTTGTATGCATGATTGACATTGTTCATTTTATTGCAATTTAGTAGCACACCAGACTTTTTTACACTAATCTGTGATCTATTAGCTTTAGTGGAGAGCAGGGAAGACACGAGGGGTCTAATAGACTCCTGATGTTTCATTAAAGAGAACCTGTCATAAAAATATGATATCACATGGATTGACCCTCTATATGATAGCAATTAAGTCTAAAAAAAGTAAAAGTAAAATAAAGTAACATATAATACATAAAAAATACAAAACATTTTTTAAGCCCCCTGCCCCCACATACATGCATATAAGAACATAAATGCATGCAGCGGATGTGCCTACGTATGGAAACAAATGCGATAAACATGTTACATATTGGTGCAAATATTGGATTTAGGGGAATAGTTTTAGGGCTGTTATTCATAGTTACCTCTAAACTGATGAACGTAAAGGCTATTAAAGTGTTGCCTATAGGCAAGTTTGCATACCAATGTTTGCAGCCGCTTCACAGATGAGAGCAATTTTAAGGCTTGACATATTGGGTATTTATGTGTTCCCTGCAGCCCCTGTGTGGGCAACCTCTTTAAATCTGTGATAGGCTGGCAGCTGCATGGACCTGCATGAATCTCCACACGGATCCTAGAGTGTAAATCTGTGAGAGACTAATGCATAGATCAGAACAGGGTCTGTCATCAATGGTGCATCCCAAGTGTGTGAAGACAGCCTTTTGCATAGGTGTATGGATTGGTAAACTCATCTGAATGAGGCTTACAGTAACTCTAAACTTATAACCTATAAAAGCTTTTTAAAGCCAAGCCTATGGGCAATTTGGGGTACTGAAGTTTACAGCCATTTCACAGGTATAACTTAATTTTAAGACTTGGCACGTTGGGTATCTATTCACTTAGTGCAACCTCATATTTTGTATTTTACAAACAATGGGTAATATAGTTCCGTGCCCTAAAATAAGCTTTTGTGTATTTTGTACTGAAAATATGCCTTAATAAACATGTGCAGTAATTTATTAAGACATAAAAAGTGGCAACTGGCATCATTTTTTTCTCCAGGGTTTCTGCTTTCAGAAAATAGATAATGTTTGGGGGGTTTAACTCATTTTTAGACCTAAAATGTGCATTTAAACATATTTGCATTTACTCTTAGAAAAACTTTTTGAAAATGAAACAAAAACACATTTTCTCTAATCACGTAATTCTTTCACAATAAAAAAAAAAACAACAAAGTTAACTGCTGGTTAAAATTTTAATTCTATGAGTGATTTCTATGTGGTATAGCAGAATGGTAAAGCTCATTGTAAAAGTATTACTTTGGAAGTGCTTTATTTCCCTTCTGATACCACATTGCAACTAACGTGAGGACAAAAATAATCATGACATCCACTTTAAATTCACAATTGCTAAAATTTCAATTGACATATTTTAGTGAACATTTGACCCTTGCGCAAAAAATGCAAATGCCATTCAAATAATCTGATGTCACTGTTGGCACCTGGTGATTATTCCAGAGAGGGTATTTATTTAAATTGTATTTTTAGGGAAACAAACGGCTGCAGGAAGATTCTGGAAAGCCTGGCAACAGTTCTGTGCTAGCCATTGTACTAAGAGGAAGTGCTGTGACGTCACTCATAATGTACCTGCTCTCCCTATGTAAACACAATGCAAAATCATTGTATTTACAATGATCTCTTACAAGCACTCCTGTACTGTGTAGTAAAGCTCAGGAACGAATTGCTTTAACTCCTGGACTTAGTACTGGAAGTCAGCTGTCACTGACAGCAGGCAGTCCTAGCCTACATGCCGGGTGGAACCTGCAGTAGCTTAATGGCAATGGGTGGAGAGGAATAAAAATGGATATACTAGCAGGATCAACAGGCAATAAAAGTATACTAAATATAAACTGTATATTCTAATTAAGCTATGTGTATATTATATTGGCCCTTTAATTCTACAACTTAGTGTTATGTTTTAAACTATCATTATTTGTTATTTTTTTCTGTCGCTATATTACTTCCCCACTTGATACTTTTTTTTCTTCTAAAAAATATGCTGTCAAATGAGGTTTGGGGCTATATTTTTAGGAAACATGTTTTAAGAAATGTTCAGCTGTATTTATTTTCATCGTCCAATCACAGGCACCTGCAATGCACATTTTTAATTTTTTTTTTTTGTGCACATGATTGGGTTGTTAAAATGAACACGTTTTGCTAAAGAGCAAACTGTAATGTTTTGGTACATAAATCACCCCATTACCCTTTGTTTTTCAAATTCTATAAACATCTAATTTTTCTATTTTCTACATTCTTCAGAAGGACCAGACACTGTAAGATAAACTTCAAATTTTGAAATGTTGTCTCTGTCTAGCACTGTTAAAACAGAAATTAAACAGCTCCAATATGATTCATCAAAATTATACTTGTATGAGACAGTCACAGCAGAGTTATCTTTGAACTTCTCAAGTTTCCTTAAACAATCTGTGCATTCCATGTTGTACCTGAACAACCTTATAATAAAACATGTAAGGTGAAAATAAAATACTAATGACCCTATGTTTGTAGTTTTCCAAAGTACAATATATTCAGCTGCACGTAAAACATTTTATTTTCACCTGACTTGTCTTTCAGCTTGACTCATCATGAATAATATATTTGTTTTATGTGTGTGTTATTTTTCTATTGCTGAAATGAACATTCATCTCACTGATATCAAGAACTATGATTATATTCTCACCATTTGGTGTCACTATTGCTAAAGATAAAACTGGCATTATACATATCCCAGAGATAGGTTGAAATAATTTTTTCGTATTTTCTTTTTTTTTATCTTGTAGCAAATGTAGTCAGCATATTGGAATAGCTGGGAGACTCAAAATGTAAACGCTTTCCAATTTAGCAAAAATAATGCCATGTTTTTTAGTAAAATCCTCTATTTCTTCCAATAAACAAAACTGTATACTTTCTTCACTACAGGAGACATTCTGTAGGCCATTTCATTTTGTTTGCGATAATCCATGTAATTTTGTGACATATATACTTTAAAAGTTGGTGAATGAGAAATAGGACTTACTCTAAAGATTAGCGAATTAACATAATGTGGAAAAGCCAGTGATGTTGTATGAATTTTATGAGGTGCATTTATATTCAGATGCATAGTGTGATTATTATCGCTATGATTTGTTAAACATGAATACTCCCCAGATTATGAGTGTTAGTTCAAATCTGCTCAAATATGTTTTATGACTTTGCTTGCAAAAGCTGTAGGAGATTCAATGTTATTCCAAATCATTGGACTCCAAGTGTGATAAAGCTTACCAAATCTCATCAAATGTGATATAAACTAAGTTGATTTATATTTTATACTAGCATATACTCTGTTCATATCGATAGTAAGTAAGTTATCATTTGTTCCATGATACCAAAAATATTTGATGACATATATTAGGTATGTGATATTAGTTATAGCTATACAGTATTAGGTTCCCTTGTTTTTGAAGAGCATTTGCCATGATATTACTATATGTATAAAAAAGATTTCTTTTTTTTTTTTTTTCCAAAAAGCTTAAAAGATTTCTAACAGTGCAAATGTTGTGTAATGGGGGTTGCCACATTCTGGGCTGCATGGTCACCACACATGGTTTTAACTTGTTCATGCATGGACATGGAAGTGGTTCTCATCAGCTCCCTGAGATCCTCTGGGACTTATTCATGCATGGACATGGAAGTGGTTCTCATCAGCACACTGAGATCCTCTGGGCCCCAGGGGTTCCTCAGGGTACCTAGGGACTGTGATAACATTTATGGTTTGCCAATTTGCATAAACGCACCCTTTTAGAGACCCTTGGCCTGACCAGTATTTGGCAGTTGGGCTTGAGTTGGAAGGAAATTACCCCTTCGTTATTGTCAGTGGGGGGAATTATACCCCATTGTTGGGATCAGTGGATGAAATAGTGCTCCCAGGGCCAGATAAAAGGAAACATAGGGACGCAGTTTGGAGACCATTGCTCTAGGGTCATCTTGTAGCAGAACAGGGAACTACTATGGGCACATCTGTGCGCTTGTCCTACACATAATGTTAAGATAAGGATTTTAAAAAATATTCACACTCTACCCTGACATGAAAGCAATCAGAATACTAAGTAAAAATTTTCACTAGGTTTGCACCTCTACCATGAATCTGTTTTAAAGCTTACAGTATATCTGGGATAAGCAAATATTGTCTAAATACTATGGGATTTTAGTATACTTTGTGTACTTTTAGATCTGTGTAGTAATCCAGAGTGAAACTTTGACTCCATGCAGGGGCTTTCTGTAATACAGACCAGTCACTGCTGCTCTCTTCTTGTGCAGGATAACTGCGCTTGTATTCACTGCCATCCTCTGGTTTTTGGCAGGCTGCCTGCATTGGGAGACCCTGCCGAGTCCCTTTCACAGCTCAGTTCTCTACACAGGCTATGTACGGCTATATACAGCACAGTAATTATGTGGCTGCTACTTTTACGTACGTAATGTACTAGCACATAAGGTGGCTTTCTATCCTTTGTGCCTATTTAGGAATATAGTTAAATTAAATTCAGCTTTACATGAAAAAAATTCACTGTACTTATTAATGATTACAATACACAGCGTCCAGATCTGACTATTGCTCATCTGCAAAAACAACTTGTTGTCTCATTACCTTTGTAAACATGTTATTAAAGATTTACTTACCAAAAGTCCTAAGAATGGAAAGAGATACTACCCTGCTACTTATATGCTGCTCAATCAAAGTGTTTAGGCTCATGAACTCAAAAGTACAGATTATTAGGGAAAATCTAGAAATGGTAATTTTGCCCGGCAATACCACCAAAAAAGTACCTTTTGTTCTTAATGTCTTCTGACCTAGTAGCGTATTTATGACATATGAAGGTGGCTAGACAAACAAGTCATGCTCCCATACCACAACTGCATTGGGCTCCACCCACAGCTGGCATATAAAGGGGCTCTAACTCCATTTGACATCATCACATTTAACATCACCACATCACCACAACATTTTAGGGTAACCAACATCTGCCAACATGCATGAGGAAGTAACCTCTACAAAGAATGCTGCCTCCAGACAGAGACGTAATGTGGATTAATGTTTGTTAACCCAGCAATGGGTTAGGCTTAGCAAGAGAGGGGTTACAGGCAACACAGGTGACTAGTCTTTTGCCCTCTACGTTAGAAATGTTATAAGAAAATTGATATGTTGGAAAAGAAAAGACGGACAATTGATATGTATACAGTATACATACTACACTGTATATATATATATATATATATATATATATATATAAAAATAACCACAGAGGATAGTGCATATATATATATATATATATACAGTATATATAAAACCACAGAGGACAGCGCACGCACACAAAAGGAGTACATTTCAAATCTTACAAGGCTACGGAGACCCCACTTTCCTACACCAGTACTTAATCGTTATCCGTGTCCACCAGTAAGCAGATATAGGAGGAGTCCCTTTATAGTGTAGTTTAAGCAGTGTTTTCTGCAGCTAGCACATTTCTCCCATGTAAGGAGTAAGTATCTCCCATGGTTAAGAGAAAATATTAGGATTTATCCTTCATTTTATGGATAGTGTAGGTCCCACTGATAATGGGGTACCTTGACGCAGTGGTGGGGTTAAGCACGATATGGACTTATGGTGTGACCAAATCCCCATATTTACTCATTTTGATCAGGTCTCTGTAGCCTTGTAAGATTTGAAACGTACTCCTTTTGTATGTGTGCGCTATCCTCTGTTGCTATATATGTATATTGGTCTTTATAGCAGCACCGGCTTTATAAATGCATGTTTATGGCATGCCCTCCCTCCAACCGTTTGTTTGTATATATATATATATATATATATATATATATATATATATATATATACACACTATATATATATAAACAGTATCTCACAAATGTACACCCCTCACATTTTTGTAAATATTCTATTACCGATATATCTTTTCACGTGACAGCACTGAAGAAATGGCACTTTGCTACAATGTAAAGTAGTGAGTGTACAGCTTGTATAACAGTGTAAATTTGCTGTCCCCTCAAAATAACTCAAAACACAGCCAATAATGTCAAAACTGCTGGCAACAAAAGTGAGTACACCCCTAGGTGACAATGTCCAAATTGGGCCCAATTAGCCTTTTTCCCTCCCTGGTGTCATGTGACTTGTTAGTGGTACAAGGTCTCAGGTGTGAATGGGGACCAGGTGTGGTAAATTTGGTGTTACCACTCTCACTCTCTCACACTGGTCACTGGGAGCTCATGGATATGAAAAAAGAATTGTTGTTCTACATAAAGATGGCCTAGGCTATAAGAAGATTGCCAAGACCCTGAAACTGAGCTGCAGCACAGTGGCCAAGACCATACAGCGGTTTAACAGGACAGGTTCCACTCAGAACAGGCCTCGCCATGTTTGTGGGAACAGTTTTGGGATGGCCCTGCCTGTTCAAACATGACTGTGCATCAGTGGAAAAAGCAAGGTCCATAAAGACATGGATGAGCTAGTTTGGGGTGGAGGAACTTGACCTCAACCCGATAGAACACCTTTGGGATGAATTCGAGTGCAGACTGCGAGCCAGGCCTTCTCTCCAACATCAGTGCCTGACCTTACAAATGTACTTCTGGAAGAATGGTCAAACATTCCTATAGACACACTCCTAAACCTTGTGGACAGCCTTCCTAGAAGAGTTTAAGCTGTTATAGCTGCAAAGGATGGACCAACTCAGTATTAAACCGTACAGACTAAGACTGGGATGCCATTAAAGTTCATGTAATGGATGGTTTCCGCACTAGGATATGTATGACAGGCTGCAGCCTACCTCACATATCCCAATAGAGGGATATGAAATGAAATAGGAGTTAAAGGGAGGGGTGGGTAGCGCTGCCTAGGAAGCTGAGCATATCAAAACAAAATACTAATGCATTTGGGACTAGAATATGTAATAAACAAATATAAAGTGCTAATGTTGTAGGCCTTAAAAGTATAAAAAAGTATCTATATGTATCTATAATGTAAAAATATAGTGCTCTGGTTGCAAATAAAGTGCAAAAAACAATGAACAGTACGTCCCATGAATATATGACAGGACACAGTGTAATATAAAGTGCTCTCAGTGTAAGGAATGCAAAAACACAACAGGTGAACTATAAATAATCTCAAAATTACATCAATCCATATAAAGTGACGAGTGCAAAAACCAGTGCAGGTAAATCACATTCTCTGGTGATAAACCGTGAAGAAATACAATACCACACTATATATAAATGAATCCCAGAACAATATATTAATTCATAAGTCCATATAAAGTGACAAGGTGCAGAAAATAGTGCAGCTACTGTAGATCATGATCTCTGGTGAAAAGCCGTGAAAGTGAGAACACTCGTGCTCCCCCCCTCTCCCCAGGGTTCTCACTTACCAGAATATGGAACCCCTACAGGGGTCACAGGCCCCAACCAAACAGCGGTATGTCTCTTTCTCCAACTCTACATGCCAGATCACAGGGGGGACAGAAGGTAAAAACCCCTAGCAGGGGTCGCAGATACCAACTAAGCAGCGATATCTCACTTTCCACTTTAAAATACTCGATCCCAGGGAATTTCCATCACAGGTTTAAGAGGGTAAAAAGTGGCATCCTATAGCGTGATTCCATAGGAGATATTTATTCAATACAATTAAAATGTACTTACAAACAAGCTGAGGTTAAAAAGCTCTAAGTTCCAAGTATCTATACAAGCTTTGTATCCGGAAAGCGATGTATTCCACGGACCGGAAATGCGAGGCCGGAAATGATGCGATGACACTCTACGCGTTTGTCAGCATGACATCATCAGGAGCAGCGTCATCTGTGTCAATCTAGCTATATTTATACTGTATAGTTGCCAGGTAGTAAGGGAACAACAAATAAACATAAGCGTAGATGACTGGAAGCCAGCAAGAGCGAAGAATAAAATATAAAAACAAACAATGTAGTAGTGAATTGGGCTGTCAATATATGTGCAAATACATGTATACATGGGAACCCAAAAATCCTGTATGCGAACCCATGTAAGTGGAATGTGTATAACCTCTCCTATAGGGTATATATAAATGGGACCCAGTGCATATAAACTCAGGAGCAAATCTAGTACCCTATTCACCACTCATTAGTGCTAAGTAAGTATCCTTAAATTGATTGTACGTAGAAGTGGGGCATAAGTGTAATCATAATTAGGCATAAAAATAGGTAAAAAAAAAAATATATAAAATAATGTGAGATATATATATACAATAAAAATATGCATGAAAGAGGGAATGTTTACTGTGCACATTCACTACTAAATGCATGAGGAACATACAGATACTGGTACTATGTGATTTATCTAAATAGATCCCATAAGTTTGTTCATCACAAAAGTGTGGATGGATGAGTGGCATAGATCAAAAATTGGAAATTAAACAGTTCAAGTTTATGTCTATATTGGGGCCCCAAGGCTGTAGGGACCCCAATTGATAAATCCATTTGGTCTGGTTTTGGAACATCTTGACCTTTTTATTATCCCCCCTCAATGTCCCTTAATTTGGTCTATCCCATAGAAAATAAGTCCCTTTGGGTCTCTGTTATGTACCTCTGAAAAATGTCTAGATAGACTGTGTTTAGGGAACCCTTTGCCTGATGTTTGGTAACGTGTTCCCTAATCCTAACAAAAAGGGGTCTGGCGGTCCTCCCCACATATTGGAGCCGGCACGGACATTCAATCACATATGTCATGTGTTTACTAGACTTAAAACGTTTTCTCTTTCTGGGTTGTTTTTTTTTGCTCACCTTACAAGGTAAACATTTCTGTCACCTATAAAATCATTTTAGTTCTGAAAATAGTCTTACATTTTTAGGATGGTCTATGATATTATGGACAAGATGGTTCCTAAGTGTAGTTTCTCTCCTATAGATAAACCTAGGCTTGTAAAAACCTGGGTCTTGGAGAAAATTCTGTCCGAATTAAGAATAGGCCAGTATTTCCTCACAATGGACCTAAACTGTTTGTTATACCCTGTGATAAAGGCTAGATCCGTATTCTTCTCTTTATTTCTAACTCTCTCAATTAGCAGTGTTTCTCTGTTCATATTCCTTACTTCTCTTCTTACTCTTTGTAAGTTCTCCCTTTGGTAACCTTTTTTTTTAAACCTCTTCACCATTACGTCAGCATATTCATCATAATCTTCCATTTCGTCACAATTCCTTCTCAATCTCATCAACTGACCCTTAGTGATATTTCCTTTCTGTCTTGTGTGATAGCAGCTGGAAACTGGTATATATCCATTTCTATCGGTGGGCTTAAAAAAGGTCTTAGTATGCAATGTGTCTCCTTCTTTGTACATCTAGAGGTCTAGATAATCGACTTATTGCAAAATCCAATTCTTGGTAAATCAAACTTTGTATTTATTGTGGTTGATCTTATTAAGGAATCTTTTAAGGGACTCTTCTGATCCCTCCCGTAAGATGATAATATGGTCTATATATCACCGGTAAAACTTCAAATGGGGTCTCTCCACACATAAATCTGTTCCTCCTCCCACATGTTCATGAACAGACTGGCCACACTTGGGGCATATTGGGCTCCCATGGCCATTCCTTTGGTCTGTACGTAATAGTTGTTACCATACAATAAATAATTATTCTCCATTACCAACTTCAGACCTTCTAAAATATATTGGACCAGTTCTTGTTTTAGATCTGTACCATCAAATAGGGCTTTTGTAACCCCATTTATCTCATCACTCTATACTATACTAGTATAGAGAGAGTTGGCATCTATAGTGAATAGAAAACACTGATCAGTGCTACTAATATCTCAGTCTCTGTGATCAACTGTGTACTATCCCTCAAATGGAATCTTACTTCCTGACCAGTGGTTGTAGGTACTGGTCCAGGTATTCACCTAATCTGGAGAATAAGGAGTCTACTCCGCTGATAATAGGCCTACACGGTGGTTTCTCTAGCCTCTTGTGTATTTTGGGTAGATAATACATCACAGGTGTTTTTGAAGCTTCAGGGAAGAGATATCTAGCATCCTTCTTACTCAGGATACCTTTCTTCTTGCCCACTTTAATATAGGCCTTTAGCTTCTTCTCATTTGGCCTTTTGGGATTATTTTCCAACTTTCTGTATGTCCCTTCAACCCTCAAGAGATTTCCTATTTGTTCTTCATAGTCACATTTATTCAATATATATAGATACTTTTTTACACATATTTGTTTATTACATATTGTAGGTCCAAATGCATTAGTATTTTGTTTTGATATACTTCAGCTTCTTAGGCAGCACCACCCATCCCTCCCTTTAACTCCTATTTCATTTTATATCCCTTTATTGGGATATGTGAAGTAGGCTGCAGACTGTCATACATATCCTAGTGCAGAAATCATCCATTTAATTTACCCCCAACACCCTAGGGTGCGAATAGATCTGCAGCTATGGATATTTTTGGATATATTAACCACTTAAGCCCCGGAGGATTTGGCTGCTCAAAGACCAGGGGGTATTTTGCGATTCGGCACTGCGTGATTTTAACGGACAATTGCGCGGTCGTGCAACGCTGTACCCAAATGAAATTGACGTCCTTTTTTTCCCACAAACAGGGCTTTCTTTTGGTGGTATTTGATCACCTGTGCAATTTTTTTACTTTTTGCGCTATAAACAAAAAAAGAGCGACAATTTTGAAAAAATAACAATATTTTTCACATTTTTTTTATATGAAATTCCCCCAAAAAATGTAAAAATCAAAATTTTTTAACATTTTAGGCCGATTTGTTTTCTGCTACATATGTTTGGTAAAAAAAATTGCAATAAGCGTATTTTGATTGGTTTGCGCAAAATTTATTGCGTTTACTAACTACGGGAAAGATTTTTGTAATTTTTATTGTTTTTTTTTTAACGAGTAATTGCGGCGATCTGCGATTTTTTTTGCGAGACTGCGACATTGCAGCGGACAGATCGGACATTTGACTGACATTTTTTACACTTTTGGGGGTACCAGTGACATTACTACAGTAATCAGTGCTATACATATGCACTGTTACTGTAAAAATGACCCTGGCAGGGAAGGGGTTGACTTTATTGGAGATGCAGGGGTTAAATGTGTCCCTAGGGGCATGCTTCTAACTGTAAAGGGGTGTGGCTTTTCATGTAACTGCAGAGACATACGATCCTACATAGCAGGATCGTATAGTCTCTGCAGTTACACCAGGGAGAATGACAGACTGCTGTGTTTACATCAGCCACCTGTCTTTCTCCCTCTGCAGCAGACGATCTTGAGTGACGTGAGGTCCCACGCGCGGAGATGTGCAGGAACGAGTGGGGGCGGGAGCGCGCCTCCGGGGGGCGCGCGCGCGCCCACTATTGGCTCGTGGGCGAGTAACGTATATATACATCACTTTGCCCAGGAGGGGCTGACCGCCACAGTAAATGTACTTGTGGCGGTCGGCAAGTGGTTAAGAGTAGAAATATTAATGTAGCATATATTTTCAATCAAGAGCAGGTGACTAATAGACAAGACATGGATAGCCTGTTTAGACAATTTAATCCCAAGAAAAACAACTCAGATTATGGAAGGATATATCCACCTTAGAGATGTATTTTAAAGAAAAAATGACCTCCTCTGGATCGCTGCTTAGTTGGTGTCTGTAACCCTTGCTAGGGGTTTTTACTTTCTGTCCCCCCTGTGATCTGGCACATATAGGTGGAGAAAGAGACATACCGCTGTTTGGTTGGTGCCTGTGATCCATATTGTGGTGAGTGTGGACCTTGGAGAGAGGGGGAGCCCCAGTGTACCCACTTTCACGGCTTTTCACCAGAGATCGTGATCTAACTGCACTGATTTCTGCACCTTGTCACTTTATATGGACTTATGAATTAATATATTGTTTTGGGATTAATTTATATATTGTGTGTTTTTGTATTTCTTCACAGTTTATCACCAGAGATTGCGATGTACCATCGCTGGTTTTTGCACTTGTCACTTTAAATGGATTGATGTCATTTTGAGATTAATTTAAAGTTCACCTATTGTGTTTTTGCATTCCTTACACTGAGAGCACTTTATATTACACCACGTCCTGTCATATATTCATGAGACATTGTTCATTGTTTTTTTGCACTTTATTTGCAACCACGGCACTTTATTTATACATTATAGATACATATAGATACTTTTATTTACACATTTAGGGCCTACAACATTAGCACTTTATATTTGTTTATTACACATTCTAGGCCCACATGCATTTGTGTTTTGTTTTGATACACCTTAGCTGCTTAGGCAGCGCCACCCATCCCTCCCTTTAACTTCTAATCAAGTTCATGTGCATGTAAAGGCAGGTTTCTCAAGAAATTTGGTAATATAGTGTACGACACACCAGGATTAGGGAGTAGGATGAGGAGAAGCGGGGGGGGGGGGGGGGGGAGAAGTTAGGAGAAGCAGGAGGGTAAAGGAGGTAAGAAGAGAGTGAGATTTATATTAAGTCACAAGCTCCAGTGTCCTGAAAATGTTCTCAGCATATAGGTTGAAAATTGTCAGGAGGGAAAAAATGCAGTTATAGAAAGAGGACAGGAGTGAGGGTGATATGTATAGGCTATGTGGTGGAGAGGAGGGGCGAGGAAAGAGAGTTTAAGGAGAGAGGACACTATTGTGAGATGGATGGTAAATTCCAGGGTGGTGAGCACTGTTTTGTGTTGCTGATTTCCTTAGCTGAAGTGCTGTGATAAACTGAGCTGGTAGTTTTCAGCAGAGATAATACATCTGGCTGTACCTTTAACTCATAAGCACACTAAAGCTGGCCATAGATGGATCAAAATTATACTGGTTAAGCAGGGACCAGCTCAATCCATCTATGGCTGTTCCTTGTTTGTGAGAAGACAATCTAATGATCGACATCTCACAAACTGGCTTGTTGCAAAATCAGCTGCAGTGCTGATCAGTGTACTTTGACAGTGGAGGATTCTCTGCGGTCAGAATACAATAATAACACAGTGCGGAGGATCCATCCATCCACCTTGCTTTTCGATCAGCTCCCTGGATGATCGAAAAAAAAAAAAATGGACCCATGTGTGCCCAACTTACCACAGACTTCAAAGCCAGCCAAAATCATAAAGATACAATAGGCTTTCAGAAAAAGGCAACAGCACATTTTAATAAAAGCATTATTTCTTGGAATTCTTGTTTAAGAATTAGTGTACATTCTAAAAATCATTGTAAATTGTTCTTTGGTCTTCTGTGCTTCCATGCTGCTGTAACAATTTATTACCACTTTTACAACTTTTCACTGTTTATTCATTACAATGTTTCACTCTCAAATGTCCTCTTTTGCTGAAAAAGGAGGGAATCAATATCTTACTCCTAATATTCTACACAGCTAAAGGATTCAACATTGACATTGTTTGAAGAAGTTTATTTTGCCTCAATGTTCCAGACAAATACTTCCTCCTATAATGCAATACTAAAGGCAAGTCAAATGGTTTCTACTAGATACCTTACACAGTGTTTTAAAACTTTGATGGAATTAACTGATCTTAATGAAAATATTAAAACTGTGAATCATGTAACTTCACATGCAAACTAATACATATGAATTATGGATCAAATGAATGTTGCATAATAACTTTTATTTCATTGATATTCAACCTGGGATGAATTTTCAAAGCTAAAACAAAGAGAGCTGAAGTAATTAAAAGCAAACAAAATTGTTTTTTTGAATACTGCGCAATGAGAGGCCTTTCTCTTTTCATACATCCCCATCCTGAGAACATGTACTTCATCTGACGGTTCCGAGAACTATCTCTAAAGCTGGTGTTGACTACCTGTAGTAGGGGTCATAAATATCTGGTATGTGAATCGTGCATGTGAATGCCAATGGAGGAGTGGATATTCTCACAAGTCACTGGTGTTCCTTTTGAGTAAAGTGTATTTGAGAAGATAGCACAATATATGGGACTTTATGAGCACTTTATCATTGCCACATAGTGGTTTTTACTAATTTGAATTTTAAATTTTTCACTGGTTGTTTATGATCACGGTCTACCTGTTTTATGTATACATCCCTTTGGCATTTATCTGCCATAAGACGGGTCGCTCTAAGCCATCAATAATAATAATTAGTATTGTTTTCTTCATGTTTGTTTAATATTTGTATCACAATATGTGCAGGGGTATATGTGCACTCTATAATTCTAAAAACCGAGGATACATTTAAAAGAATAATACTTTTTTGTGTGTAAAATGCCTAAGGGCTCTTTCAGACGGCCGCTCCGCTGCTTTAGTCCGCTGCGGGACTTTTTTTTTTTCACGGAGCGGATGACATTTGTGTCATCCGCTCCGTATGCCCGCATATCATCCCATCCGTTTGCGGATGATATGCGGACATAATGTAAGTCTATGGGCATTGCGGATGTCAGCGGATGACACCGCTGACATCCGATTTTCCTTCCTTTCCCGTTTTTTGAGCGGAGGAAAAATAGGGTTCTGTTCCGTTCCAAAAAACGGAACAGAACTGAAAGGAAGAAAATCGGATGTCAGCGGATGGTATTCAGCTGACATCCGCAATGCCATTATGCCATTAATGACATTATGTCCGCAAATCATGCGCAAAAGAATAGGATGATTTGCGGACATACGGAGCGGCCGTGTGAAAGAGCCCTAATGGCAGTTTATCAAGGTAACTTAGCCAATGGGGAAAATCCACTGTATGTGCTAATAGGCTGTTGCCAGATCTGAAAATACAAAGATGCCATCTCTAAATCTCCCTGAATTTAAAAACCTGCTAATACAAAGTTCTTATCCTGCAATCAATGAGAAGTGTAAACAATTAAGTTGGAGATGGAAACTTTTTAATAAGACCTCTTTCACACTGGCGTTCCGTATGTCCGTATATCATCCCATCCGTTTGCGGATGATATACAGACATAATGCATGTCAATGGGATTACGGATGTCAGCAGATGACCATCAGCTGACATCTGATTTGCGTCCTTTCAGTTCTGTTCCATTTTTTGGAACTGAACAGAACCCTATTTTTCTTCTGTTTAAAAAACGGAAAAGACGCAAAATCGGATGTCAGCGGTGTCATCTGCTGACATCCGCAATCCCATAGACATACATTATGTCCGTATATCATCCGCAAATGGATGGGATGATATGCAGACATACGGACCGGATGACACAAGTGTCCGTAAAAAAAAAAGAAAAAAGTGCCGGAGTGGATCGCAATACGGTCCGCTCCGTGTGAAAGAGGCCTAAAGTAGTTATTGGTGTAACACAGAAGTCAGTTCAATCTAACCAAGTCATAACCAAGGTAGATTTCCTCATCAATAGGGAGGCTTAGTAAGTGTGTATGTGTGTGTGTGTGTGTGTGTGTATGTGTGTGTGGGGGGGGGGGATCAAACTGAGTTTTACCAGAAAATGTAAAGATTTTTTTATATGGCAATACTTCATATAAACCTGCAAATGGGTCTACACTATATTGTCAAAAGTATTGGAACGCTTGCCTTTACATGCACATGAACTTTAATGGCATCCCAGTCTTAATCCGTAGGGTTCAATATTGAGTTGGCCCACCCTTTGCAGCTATACCAGCTTCAACTCTTCTGAGAATGTTGGGAAAAGGGGAAATGGGTTTCAAGGACCCCCCTTTTCCTCATGGGATTACCGCAGCGGGAAGGTTTCTAGGTTCCCCCACTGCAGGTGAGGGCGTGGTTACATAAAGGTGGTACCTGATTGGTGGGAACTTTGGAGGCTACTAGAAGCTTCTGGAAGCCCCTGGGGGTCTATAAATATTAGGTGCTGAATGAAAACTGGCGCCAGACGTCGCGGGATATGAGAAGCTGCAGAGCTCAGACAAGAGATATTTTCTGTGGAGGTCGGCGGTTTACCTCAGGATGAAGACTCTGCTCAGACAGCTGATAGAAAGGGCTGAAGCTGAAGGTGGAGAGGCGTGGATTCGGCATTGTTTGAGCCTGCCTGCGCGGCATGAGGAGACTGGTGAGAAAGCTGGAGTGAGTGGTATGTCACCTCAAGCGGTGGAAGGCTGTATTGAAGAAGCAGGCAGTGGAGCGGAGTCTGTGAGGGATGATATAGAGGCGGTGACCAAGGAGCAGCAAGGTGGAGGGAGAAGTGGAGCTGGGCGAGGCAGAAGGGCGGAGCGCAGAGGAAGAGGAATGAAGAAGCCATATAGCCCACGGCCAGTGCGCAGCAAAGCGGAAGAAAGGAGGGAGGAGTTGGAAAACAAGAAGAAAAAAGGCTGTGAGAAAAGTAAAGGGGCAGAGCAGAAGACATATAGGTCCCGCTGGGAGGCGGGGACAGAAGTAAACCTGCCTGAACACCAAAGGAGAAGAGAAGAGCTAGATTATGCAAGGCGGGACGCTGTGGGTGTTAACACAGGTCCTGGCAGAAGAGGTGCGGCTTCAGTTAATGAGGCTGAAGTAATTGAAGACCAAGACAGGCTAAGTAATGGTGAGTGTGGGCAGCTAGGTGTGTTGTCCTTATTGTCAGAAACTTTGTTGCAACTTGTGAATAAATTGTCAGCAGCCCCCACAACTGATAGGAATGAAGATTTTGCATCAGTATGGGTGGGTGAGAATAGGGCAACATATACGAATGTTAGTGAATTAAAGCTGCCAATGGAAGCACCAGCGAATTGGTGTGTGAGTAAAGAGGCGGGTAGAGACCCTTCACCAGAGATGGAAAAATCATATAGAGAGGTGATGCCTTGTATACTGTCTCCGCTTGGTTTTCATGTGCCCATGGGCATAAAGGAGAAGGTCTGGCGGAGAGAGTATATTGAATTATTTTCCTTACTCCCTAGTCAAAAAGAATATTATTTAAAAGAAAAAAACGAGGAGGATAAAAAGAAGCCGGTGCCTAGATCCTTCAACAATTGGCTTCAAGCCTTTGTAACATTGTCCAGCATTCTATGTGAAAAGTTTCCTGAGCTTAGTACAGGTTTATTCCAGCACATAGAGATAATATTGGAAGCCTATAGAAATTTTGGTGGACAAGGTTGGTTTTTCTATGATGAGGCATTCAGACAAAAAATGGCAGTACATGCAAGCATGGCTTGGGGTAGTAAGGATGTGGCTCTCTGGCTGAACCTATTTGTTCCCCAGAGACCTAATTTGACCCGCTTGAACAGTACAGTGGTGAGTAACCAGGCTGGGGGCTACAAGAAAAGTATTTGCTTTGCATTCAATGACGCGCAATGCAGGTGGCCGAATTCTTGTAAATTTCGGCATGAGTGTGCTTTTTGCACGGGACCTCACCCAATAAGCAAATGTTTCAAAAAATTGTCTCAGCAATCTGGAAGGGATAGTTTTCAAAAAAGCCAAAACGCCAGTGAAATTGGAAAACATGGAGCCATGGCTGTGCCGTTACCCAGACCAAGTGACAGCACAGCTAATTAGACAAGGCTTTATGTCTGGTTTTAACTTGCCAGCTTTTGAAGGTTCAGGCTGTAGTTGGATGCAGAATTTAAAATCGGTAAACAAATTTTCGGATATTGTTAGAAACAAATTATTTAAAGAATTACAAGAAGGAAGAATAGCAGGTCCATTCAGTTTTCCTCCTTTTCCAAATTTTTGCTTGTCACCACTTGGAATCATACCTAAGAAGGAGTTAGGCAGTTATAGATTAATACATCATCTATCCTACCCAAAAAAATGTTCCCTGAATGATCAATTTAGTGAAGACCTGTGTTCTGTCACATATACTTCTTTTGAGGAAGCGATTGGTAAATTGCAAAAAATAGGTCAGGCGGCTTTGATGGCAAAGGCCGATATAAAATCAGCATTTAGATTGTTGCCAATCAATCCAGAGAGTTTTAACTCATTGGGTTTCCAGTTTGAAGGTATGTAATTTTTTGACAAATGTTTACCAATGGGTTGCTCTATTTCATGCGCATACTTTGAGAGTTTTTCGTCATTTGTGGAGTGGGTAGTGGCAAAAGAAGCAAGATCGAGTAATCTAGTGCATTATTTGGATGATTACCTATTTATAGGAAAACCAGACTCTCAAGAGTGTGTAGTTTTGCTTGAAAAGTTCTTTGAAGTGTGCAGGAAATTTGGCATCCCATTGGTAGAGGATAAAACAGTGTATCCTACCACTTGTATTGAATTCCTAGGGATAACAATAGATTCAGTAAATATGGAGTATAGATTACCTCAAGGAAAAATTGAAAGCATTTGCAGTACAATTGCAAGGGTAATTAGGCTTAAGAAGGTTACTGTAAAGAATATGCAGCAGCTGTTGGGTTTGTTGGCATTTGCAACGAGGGTACTCCCAATGGGGCGTATTTTCTCTCGCAGGATGTGCTTAGCGATTGCAGGTCTTACAAACCCATACGCGCATATTAGGGTTACAGCAGAATTGAAAGAGGACCTGTTAGTTTGGCAAAAATTCTTGAAAGAATTCAATGGGAGATCAGCGTGGCAGGAAGAATTTATCATCGATCAGGATTTTAGTTTATATTCTGATGCTGCAGGATCTGTTGGTTTTGGTACAATATGGAGAACGCATTGGTGCGCAGCAAGATGGCCATTAGATTGGTTTAAGAACGGTTTAGTTAAGAATATAGTTTTATTGGAACTATTTCCCATAATTGTTGCTATAGAGCTATGGGATCCTTATTTTAACCACTTTACCACCGGAGGATTTTGCTGTCTTCCGTCCAGGCCACTTTTTGCGATTCGGCACTGTGCGACTTTAACTGACAATTGCGCAATCGTGCGACGCCGTACCCAAACGAAATTTTTTTCCCTTTTTTTCCCACAAACAGAGCTTTCTTTTGGTGGTATTTGATCACCTGTGCGATTTTTACTTTTTGCGCTATAAACAAAAAAAGAGCGTTTATTTTGAAAAAATAACAATATTTTTCACATTTTTTTATATGAAATTCCCCCCAAAAAAAATGTAAAAATCAAATTTTTTTTTAATTTTTGCCCAATTTGTTTTCTGCTACCTATGTTTAGTAAAAAAAATCGCAATAAGCGTATTTTGATTGGTTTGCGCAAAAGTTATTGCGTTTACTAACTAAGGGAAAGATTTCTGTCATTTTTGGTGGTTTTTTTTTAACGCGTAATGGCGGTGATCTGCGATTTTTTTTGCGGGACTGCGACATTGCGGCGGACAGATCGGACCCTTGACTGACATTTTTGACACTTTTGGGGGTACCAGTGACATTTCTACAGTAATCAGTGCTATATATATGCACTGTTACTGTAAAAATGACACTGGCAGGGAATGGGTTAATTTTATTGGAGAGGGAGGGGTTAATGTATGCCTGGTGCTTACTGACGTGTGGGGGGGGAGGTGACTGTGTGACAGAAGGACAGATCGGATGTCCAGCTATGCTGAACACTCCGATCTGTCAGTCCCTGTCACTATGGAGATCCGCCTGCTGTGTTTACATACAGCGGGCGGATCTCCAGACTCGATCCCCGACGATCGGGGCAGAGCAGCGGCAATCGCCGCTGCTCCTCCGCTGGCCCGACTCCCGCTGTGAATGAACACAGCGGGAGCGAGCCTCCGGCGGCGCGCGAGCGCCGCCCACAAGGGGCGGAGTCCAGCGACGTAGGTCTACGTCGCTGGACGGGATCGCGGCACTTTGCTGCAGTAGCCTCCATGTAAGCGGAGGTAAAGTGGTTAAGAATAAGAGGATTCTATGCTCTACTGACAACCAGGGAGTGGTATATGCAGTAAATTGCCTAACATCCAGGTCCAAACCGGTGATTCGTCTGTTAAGATATTTGGTTTATAAATGTTTGTGCCTTAATTTGTGGGTAAAAGCGAAGTATGTAAGAGGAAAAAGTAATGTGGTAGCTGATGCTTTATCGAGATTTCACATGAATCATTTCTTCCAGCTTTTTCCAGAAGCAGACGCGGAAGGATCTACTTGCCCCCCCGCAACTATGGGATATAGTGTGATCGCGGATAACGTTATAAAGTCGCTGGCTCCTTCGACCTGGTCGAGTTACAGGGCAGCGTGGTTATTATGGCTGTCTTTTTTTAATTCGATTGGCATTAGAAAGTTTGAAGTGTCTGAAAGTCTAGCTTTGTTATTTGTGAACAATTTAATGGAGAGGAGATACTCCTGGTCCCATATTAATAAGATTGTATCAGGAGTATCTTTTTTTCTTGCAGCTGCACTCATTTCCCTCTATTAGCAAAGTTTTTCTCTATAAGACAAGCGTTGAAAGGGTATAAAAAGAATAACCTAGCAGTAGATAAAAGAAAGCCTATTACAGTTCAGATGCTAAGCGAGTTATGTGTAGGCTTAGACAAAATTTGTTATTCACCTTTTGAGGCTGATATGTTCAGGGCAGCTTTTTCAATTTGCTTTTTCGCGGCCCTGAGAATATCAGAATTAGTTCCAAAAAATAGAAAAGGTAAGGATGGTTTAAGGATTGATAATGTTTGGGCTGCTTCAGAGGGTATTAAGTTATTCTTGCAGCGGTCAAAGACAGATCAGGAAGGTAAGGGTTGTTGGATTACTTTAGCAAGGTGTGCAAAAAGGTTGGTATGCCCAGTGAGTTTGCTAAACAAATATTTACTTGATAGACCAAAGCAGGAAGGTTTTTTATTTATGCATCAGGATGGTTCGCCCATGACTAGATTTCAATTCCAGTCAGTATTGAAAAAAGTGGTAAGATATTGTAAGTTAAATGATGTAGTGATATCGTCACATTCATTCCAAATAGGAGCAGCCACTGAGGCTGCAAGGTTAGGTTTAAAAACTGAGAAAATTAAGCAAATTGGAAGATGGAAGTCAAATGCATTTAAGTTGTATGTGAGACCTAACTAGATTTTTTGAATTACCTAGGTATTCACCGGATAGTGTGGATAGTCGGACATTCATATATCTTTTGGGCGAAAAGAAGAGCAGCTACTAGAAGCTATACTGAATCGCTTGGTTTGGATACAAATTTATATACCGTTTGCTGGCATGGAATTAGGGGTATGGTGTGGGCGGATCTTCTGGCTGAATTGGGAATTATGGCAGGTATGTATTCCCACCCCGATGTAATCATAGTACATTTGGGTGGGAATGACATAGGGCATAAGAGAACGTTGGATCTGGTTTTTCAGATGAAACACTATGTCCGAACGATAAAAGCTATATACCCTAGCTCGGTGGTGGTTTTTTCTGAAATCATTCCCAGGTTGCGGTGGACAAGTTTAAGTTTTGGCCGGTATGGGGATAAGATTCATAAAAGAATCAATAGAATAATGGAGAAGTTCATGTCTTTGGGTTATGGGTTTTCCTTTCGCCATTTAGAATTAGAAGGTAACGTTAAAGGGTTGTATAGGGGCGATGGGATTTATTTGTCCGAAATAGGGATGGATATATTCAATAACAATCTCCAGACATGCATTGAGAAGGCTGCGGTTTGGGGGTAGACAGAGGAGGTGCTAGGTGCACGTCCTCTGTCTGTTTGGGGACAATGTAAGAATATGGTGATATGGTTATTCAGCTCGAGCTTTAATAGCTGAGTTGAAATTTGGTTTGGAAGTTAAAAGTTATAAGTCATGTCGTTATTCATATGAAGTTGAAGTTTAATAAAAGTGTAATATTTTGAAAACCAATTAATAAAGGCCATGGCCAAAAGTTTTGCCAGTAAGAAGTCTAATTGTGTTATTTGCATGTCTGGAGATTGTTGGAGAATAAATAATGCTGCGTGTTATCCTATGTTGGGAAAAGGGAAAATGGGTTTCAAGGACCCCCCTTTTCCTCATGGGATTACCGCAGCGGGAAGGTTTCTAGGTTCCCCCTGCAGGTGAGGGCGTGGTTACATAAAGGTGGTACCTGATAGGTGGGAACTTTGGAGGCTACTAGAAGCTTCTGGAAGCCCCTGGGGGTCTATAAATATTAGGTGCTGACTGAAAACTGGCGCCAGACGTCGTGGGATATGAGAAGCTGCAGAGCTCACCCACCCCCCCTCCCCTTGTCGCGGCCTTGTTAATGTGGTGGGTCACCTTTTCGTAAGAAAAGGGGGACAGTGTAAGAATATGGTGATATGGTTATTCAGCTCGAGCTTTAATAGCTGAGTTGAAATTTGGTTTGGAAGTTAAAAGTTATAAGTCATGTCGTTATTCATATGAAGTTGAAGTTTAATAAAAGTGTAATATTTTGAAAACCAATTAATAAAGGCCGTGGCCAAATGTTTTGCCAGTAAGAAGTCTAATTGTGTTATTTGCATGTCTGGAGATTGTTGGAGAATAAATAATGCTGCGTGTTATCCCATGCTGTCCACCAGGTTTAGGAGTGTCTATGGGAATGTTTGTCCATTCTTCCAGAAGAACATTTGTGAGGTCAGGTACTGATATTGGATGAGAAGGTCTGGCCAGTCTCCGCTCTAATATATTACAAAGGTGTTCTATCAGGTTGAGGGTAGGACTCTGTGCAGGCCAGTCAGGTTTCTACACACCAAATTCTGCACATTTCCATCTGTTCTCGAAAAAACAACAAAAAAAAAAAACAGTGGTCTACTCTTAGTAACTAATGACGAGGACTCCATTTTATAGTTAATGTTAATGAACATCTTCAAGAAAGCGGAAAATAAGTTCAGCTTTATTGTGTTATAATTATTGTGTAACATTAAATTGTGAAGCAACATGTTGATAAAGTCAAGTGGTTCTGAACTGCTTTTATGTATATACCTTCAATAAAACTAAAATGAACAAAATTCTGTATGTGTCCCTTTTCCTAGCACAATAATATATGTGACATATCAATATACCATATTTTCCGGCGTATAAGACGACTGGGCGTATAAGATGACCCACCCAAATTTATAAGTTAAAACATAGGTTTTGGGCTATACTCGCCGTATAAGACTACCCCCCTTCCGAAGCAAGGCAACACCATTGAAAAACATCAGATTTCTCATAGATGTCCAAGGTACCCTAGTACTGTATTACATGTAATCTCTCATAATATCTCCAAGGTACCCTAAGTATTACCAGTAGATGTAATCTCAAGATGCTGGCTGTGCGGGAATCCTGTACCGGTATACCATATGTACTGTAGCTTCGCCTACATACAGTATACCGCGCTGAGCCAATCACAGTGAGCGATGTATTCTATTATTGAATGCAAAGCCTACTCGGATTGGCAGAGTCAGAGAGGCGGGCTGATGTTACTCCGCCAATCCGAGCAGGTTTTGCATTCAATAATAGAATACATCACTCTCCCTGATTGGCTCAGCGCGGTACTCTGTATGCAGCCGAAGCTACGGTACATACGGTATACCGGTACATGATTCCCACACAGCCAGCGTCTTGAGAGATTTCATCTACCGGTAATACTTATACTTAGGTTACCTTGGAGATGTTATACTTGGCGTATAAGATGACCCCCCATTTTTGGGGGATTTTTTTAAGGTTCAAAAGAATTCTTATACGCCAGAAAATACAGTAAATGCATTAACATTAATATCCTTGATTGTCAACATAGTGCACATTGCGATTATGCATACCATATATCCTCATATGCATCAAAAACTGTGAGGTCCGTGATATTATTTAATTATCCAATCTCTCATGAAATTATATTTCGGCATATGTATTCCTTCATGATGTGACCCCCACACCAATAAACAATATCCCACTGTGCTTCTAACAACACCTCAGTGTCACCACTGTGCTCTCAGAACTTTCACCTCAATTTGCTTGTAAGCAGGCATGCAGACATGTATCTGCCACTGGTTTCTCCATTTGCTAGTTGGAGGAACTCTTCCTGCCCACTAGGGACTCACTACATATATATTCCCCAGTGCTCCAGGAATAATCAGGGTAAGATGCCTTTAAGATTCTCATATATTTATGCTGCCAGATATGCTATTTTAGTATCTTTAATAACACCGTTTTCTGGGCCTGTTTACTGCAATCCAAGCGAGCAGGGCCGATCCTAGGGTCACAGATGCCTGGGTGCAGAAATATTTCTGGCACCCTACATGAGCGCGGTCACCTTACTAACACCCCCCCTTTACAAATGTTTCTATGGCAATGAGTCAATGGCACAACACCTGAGGATCACCAGTAATTCTAAACCTGTGAGTTTACAGTTTTACTATATGTGATAATGAGTTACAATATAGAAACATCCCTTTAAAAAGCACACAAGGATCACTCTAAATTCAGCATTAGAAGAAAAAAGTTATTTAATAATATTATCTCAAAATAAGGGTAGACTATTCTTACCTGCTAGAAGCATGACTGCTGCATCAAAAGACAGAAACAGGTAACAGCTAAGCCCCGGGCTACTCACTCCTCCTCATCCGCATTAAAGATGCAGAGAGGCTCCTCCAGTGTCCCTGGCCCATCACTCAGGCCCTCGATAGAGGCCAGCTATGAAGAAAGATTTTGGCAGTCCGACTTCCATTAACTCTGCCACTGCCAATCCCCCTGGCCCTTAAAACAGCGCGGCCCCCCCCCCCCCCCCACTCAGGGCCGCTGTTAGAAATCATGGGGTCCTGTACAGCCTATCTGGCAGGACCCCCTCTTGGGCAACCAAAAGAGAATTATGAGGTGACCCGTGGGTGTGACAAAATTGTGTTAATCCTGGTAAGGGCTTAAAATGTAGGCCTACATATAGCGTGAGGGTGTCAGGTGCATGTAATGTACATAGTGCAGAATCATATAATGTACAGAGTGCAGTGCTCATGAGTGGGTAACATACAGATTGCAAGGGTCAAGAATGCAGGAATTTGGTTTTTATTCATGGGTTCTTGGGGGGCTGGCACGTGCCCCCAAAACAGCGCTCCCCCTGTGATCAGACACAGCGGGAGCCAACGATGGCCGCCGGCCACCTGCAATTGTGCAGGAGCATGACAGAACGGCCGTCTGCCTATGTAAACAAGGCAGACCGCTGTTCTGTCGCAGAGGAAGAGAGAGATCTTGAGTGTCAGCTAAGCTGAAACACAGATTTCTCTTTTCTTCTAGGAGATTCATCCCCCACACAATTAGAAAGCATTCCCTAGGAGCACACTTACCTCTTGATCACCCTTGGTGTTAACCTCTTCTCTGCCAGTGTCATTTATACAGGAACAGTGCATCTTTTAGCATTGATCACTGTATTGGTGTCACTGGTCCCCAAAAAGTGTCATTTAGTGTCAGATTTGTCTGCTGCAATGTTGCAGTCCCGCTAAAAATCGCTGATCGCTGCCATTACTAGTAAAAACAATTAAAAAAATAAAAAGTTCCATAGTTTGTAGACGTAATAAATTTTTTGCTAACCAATCAAAATACACTTAGGATTTTTTACAAAAAATATGTGGCAGAATACATATTGGCCTAAATTTATGAAAACATTTGATTTTTTTAATTTTTTTGGGAATGTTTTTTGGCAGAAAGCAAAAAGGATTTGTCGCTAATTTTATGTTTATAGCGCAAAATATAAAAACTGCAGAGGTGATCAAATACCACCAAAACAAATCTCTATTTGTGGGAAAAAAATACATCAGTTGTATTTGGGTACAGCGTCGCACACCCTCGCAATTGTCAGTTAAATCAACGCAGTGCCGTATCGCAGAAAATGGTCTGGTCATTAAGGGGGAGCTGAAGTAGTTAAAGGGTCAGTTTTTTCAGATAATTTTGCCCATTTAAGACTTTTTTCTGAGCGGTCAGGGGATGGTAAAAACAGGCAACTCGAAGTCTAGATCACAACTGGAACCCCTCTACATGTGCCACGGCCACGATGGTTTATGCTAAGCCCATGTGAAATTTGGCTATTCAGGTTTATGGGGCCATGCCACAACCATAAGCCAAACACTTGGCTTGCTGCTGTGACTTATTAGCCCCATAAAAAATCTGCCACTCAGCAAAAAAAAAAAAAAAAAACAGGATTTAGGAGAATTATTATAAATAATTTTGCCCCCTTTAATAAATCATTGTAATGCCCCCCATATTCCTGTCCTTTTAAACAGGGTGACTGACAGTAAGCTGACACTAATGCTGCACAGGTCTTTCACCCTGGTAAAAGGGCAAGAATATGGGTGGCATTACAATGACTTATTAAAGGGGGAAACATTTTTGGTAAGGAGTATAGACTATACAGGAACAGACGCAGCCGCAATAAATTTTACTATATACTTCTTATACTCTCTGCCTCATTTATGCACAGCTCCTCAATTAAAGTCCCAACCTTCTTTTTTCCATATAACCAGGGATGGAGACCATATTTTCTTATGTGCCTCATATAAAGTCCCAATACCTTCCCCTTTATGTATCCTTAGTTGTAAGCATGATTGAATCTGATGATATTGCGCCTCAAGATTTTCAGTACAAAAAAAAGTTACCTGGTTGGGGCAATATATTTATAAATATATTGCAAATTTTCACCAAAAGGAAAACAGTGCTTGTTTATGAAAGCATCTTGCAGAGTGTTGAGACTCTCAAAATCAAATAGGAATTTACTGCTGTCAAGAACAAGATAGTTAGGGCTTGAATAGATTGAATTTTAGGAGGTTGTCAGATCCCTGTCTGCAATGAGCTGTAATCAGAATGTTTTGCCAAGCACAGTGTAAAGCAGTGTAAAGCAACCAAACAGGATGTGTTTTCCAATTCAGATTACACAAAGCAGCAACAGTTAACTGCACATGAACACAGAGGGATGACAGCATGTGGGGCTAAATAAAATCAATAAGCAATTGGTAGGTAACAGGGACTGTTGAACGTTACGGCATGTGGTACATGTAGCCAAGGGCATTGGGACAATCTAAAATAGTCAGGGCACCCTTGGGCATCCTTAGAAATAAAACTACTTGGCACACTAAAAAGTTGCATGTGGAAAAGATGTATAGTATATTTTATAATAGGTGTAGTTAAAAAAATGTATTGAGCTAATCCTACAAGCACTATTCAAAGGTCATCGCCAGGTAAAACATAAACAACCTTTCATCCCTCTCTTCACATTCCCTCTAACTCATGCCACATGTTTTTCTCAACCTGTGAGAAAATATTTACTGTATACTGATTTAAAGTGGTTGTAAACCCTCTCATATACCCAGTGAAGTGAACAGCCTCAGATGATACACAGAGATGAAACAAATAGGGATGGCCTTGCTGTTCGCCCAGCGATCGGTTCGCGGTGAATTTTGCTTGTTCGCAGCCCGCCAATTTTGCGAACACTTTTGCGAAGCCAATTTTGGCGTTGTCCACGGTGGCCATATTAGTTTACATTGGGGAGAAATATTACCCCATGATTTCTAACAGCCGTCAGGTTGAATGGGACAGCCAATTGAAACATTTCAGCACATGGACATGCCCCCTACCTTTTAAATAGACCAGAGCTGGCGGCCATTTCACATTCTGCTTTTTGTCAGCATAGGGAGAGGTTGGCGAGTGCATCAGGGACAGATTGCCAGTGACACAAATAGCTCTGTTAAGATCCACAAAAGTCCTTTTCAGGGCTGGTATTTGGTATAGGTCTACAGTCTCTTTTCAGTGTAGGGACAGGTATGCTGTGTTCATCAGGAACAGAACGTCAGTGACACAAATCGCTCTGTTAAGATCCACAAAAGTCCTTTTAAGGGCTGGAATTTGGTATAGGTCTGCAGTCTCTTTTTAGTTTAGGGACAGGTATGCTGTGTGCGCCAGGGACAGATCGTCAGTGAGTCATTGACACAAATCGCTCTGTTAAGGTCCACAAAAGTCATTTTAAGGGCTGCTATTTGGTGTAGGTGTGCAGTCTTTTGTCAGTCTAGGGACAGGTATGCAGTGTGAACCAGGGACAGTTCGTCAGTGACACAAATCGCTCTGTTAAGGTCCACAAAAGTCATTTTAAGGGCTGCTATTTGGTATAGGTGTGCAGTGCACTATATAGGGGTGTAATCTACGTATAATATACTTTGTAATATAGAAAGCATATTATAGTGGATTTGTATTGTGCACTGTGGAGCATTGTGACTGGTGTGGTGAGCGTTGCTGCAGCAATACTACAAACAGTGACAAAAGCACTTTTAATGTATTATAACTGGTGTGATAGACCAGTGGCCGCCCAATACCACATATTGAAGTGGGGTTTTATTTAACAGTATACTTTTCTAAGAGTGTATTTGTGTCCTGCAACAATATCGCCTCTTTTGCTGCGTTTACTCTGCTATACACAGTGCCAAACTCACTGGCCAATTTTTTGTACAACTGGTGTGATAAAACTGTGGCCCCCCAATACCACAGATTGAAACAGGGTGTTATCTGAGCATACTTTCATAAGTGTATTTGTTTCCTGCAACAATATTGCCTCTTTTGCTGTGTTAACTCTCATACACACAGTGCCAAACTCACTGGCCAATTTTTTGTACAACTGGTGTGATAGACCATTGGCCCCCCAATACCACATATTGAAGTGGGGTGTTATCTGAGTATACTGTCATAAGTGTACTTGTGTCCTGCAACAATATTGCCTCTTTTGCGGTGTTAACTCTAATACACACAGTGCCAAACTCCCTGGCCAATTTTTTTAACAACTGGTGTGATAAACCAGTGCCCCTCCCCCCAATACCACATATTGAAGTGGGGTGTTATTTAACAGTATACTTTTCTAAGAGTGTATTTTAGTCCTGCAAAAATGTGGCCTCTTTTGCTGTGTTAACTGTGCTACACGCATTAACACATTACACACATTAACAACAGTTACTGGCCAATTATTTGTAGAACTGGTTTGATAAACCTGTGGCCCCCCAATACTACAGATTGAAGCGGGGTGTTATATACCTTTTTCCAGATATACTGCGATTCTCTGGAGACTTTTTTCACAGGGTAATTTAAAAAATGTCAGGCAGAGGAAGAGGCAGGCCCTTCCGCAGGGGTGGTAGGGGTAGGGCAGGAGCAGTAGGCAGGAGCCAAAGTGTGAAGTTTCAGAAGGTGCGTTCGATTACGTCAAAGGATGCACCAGACTTGGTTGAGTGGCTCACTCAGCCTTCCTCTTCTGCACCCTCCTCATCCTCTCTATCTGCACCCTCTTCACTCTCTGCTGTGTGCACCTCCAAAGACACCACCACAAACACCACCACCACCATATACCCTCCGCTTGAGTCACTGGAATTATTTTCCGTTCCATCACAAGACATTTGCGATGCTCAGCCATTGTTGGCATTGGATCAGGAAGAGGAGGTAGCAACAGCCGCCACTCAGCAGTCTGACGACAGTACCCAGATCAGCCCAAGGAGGTTGGTCCCCGCTGTTGCTGCCTACTCCGAGATCTCGAATGTTAGTGGTGGGGAAGGTGACGTGGATGATGACGTGTCTATGGATGTCACGTGGGTGGCCACAAGAGAGGAACAGGTGTGGAGTTCAGAGGGAGAGACAGACCAGCAGATAGGGAGGAGAGGCAGGCGGAACTTACATTGCACAAGAGGTATAAAGCAGACTGCAAATGTATCAGGAGCGAGCCATCAACCATGTACAGTCACATCTGGCGCTCCCAGGATGCCGGGAGACAGTTGCGGGTAGCAATCCAACAGCACCTGCAAGAAGAGGGCGGTTTGAAGATGTCTTGGTCACTTCAGATATGAGATCCTTCTTTCAGCCGACCCATCAACAGCTGTACTCCAGATCCAGCATCAGGGAACGGCGAGACCGACAGGTGTCTGACTACATTGGGTTAACGCCCAATGTGGATGTTCTGAGGATTGATGAACCCCTGGATTACTGGGTGGGCAGGCTTGACCTCTGGTCAAAGCTTGCACAATTTGCAATGGAACTGTTGGCTTGCCCCCCGTCCAGTGTCCTGTCCGAATGGACGTTCAGCGCAGCAGGGGGGATCGTGAACGATAAGTGCACTTGCCTAGTTCATGACAGTGTAGACTACCTCACATTTATAAAAATGAATGAGGCATGGATCTCTGAGGAATTCAAGACATGTGACCAGTAGACCATGTTTCATTGCAATTCCTCTTTTGGAAAAAAAAAGAAATTCCTCATGACAGGCCACAAATATCCGCCAGACCGCCATCCACCCACAACAATTCCTGGTCCTTGTCTTCGCTAAATACAGCAGCATAAAAGGCATTTCATGTTCATTGAATGCCTAATTTTTGGGGCCTTTCATGGGCAACAATTATTTTTTCTGTGAATGCCTAATGAACCTTCAGCCACAGAATACTACATTCTTAGCAGTCAGGTAAACCCATGTGGGCTAATTTTTTGGGCCTATACTGGCGGACACTTCTTTATCCTGTGAATGCCTAATGTACCTCCAGCCACCAAATACTACACTCTTAGCTGTCAGGTAAACCCATGTGGGCTCATTTTTGGGGCCTATACTGCCCGACACTTACTTATTCATCCTGTGAATGCCTAATGTACCTTCAGCCACAGAATACAATGTTCTTAGCTGTCAGGTAAACCCATGTGGGCTAATTTTTGGGGCTAATACTGGCCGACACTTACTTCTGTATCCTGTGAATGCCTAATGTACATTCAGCCACAGAATACAACATTCTTAGCTGTCAGGTAAACCCATGTGGGCTAATGTTTGGGGCCTATACTGCCCGACACTTACTTCTGTATCCTGTGAATGCCTAATGCACCTTCAGCCACAGAATACAACATTCTTAGCTGTCAGGTAAACCCATATGGGCTAATTCTTGGGGCCTTTCATGGCCGACACTTACTTCTGTATCCTGTGAATGCCTAATGTACCTTCAGCCACAGAATACAACTTTCTTAGCTGTCAGGTAAACCCATGTGGGCTACTTTTTGGGGCCAATACTGGCCAACACTTACTTTTTTATCCTGTGAATACCTAATGTACCTTCAGCCACAGAATACAACTTTCTTAGCTGTCAGGTAAACGCATGTGGGCTAATTTTTGGGGCCTTTCATGGCCGACACTTACTTCTTCATCCTGTAAATGCCGAATTTTTCAGACTGGAATTGAAAATCAATGGGTCTGTAAACGTTCCGCCAAATTGTGGAATGGATGTGGACCCATTTTACAGATGTGTGAATGGACCCTATATGTATTAGACATGTATTTACCGGCTGATGTCAGTTCTTGCTGATTTATGAAAAAAAACAAACATTTTTTTGCTGTAAAAAAAAATAAAAATTATTAGGGCAACTTTTCCAATTGCAATACTTCTGTTATGACATTGTCCATGTGGTGGGACTATTTGTGCAAAGCTAGTAAGTCTTTTGTGGCTGCAAATATGACCTAAAGCTTTTTAAAGTTCGCCTCCCATTAAAGTCAATGTGGCCCTCCGCGAACTTGCGGTTTGCAGACATTTGAGAAAATTTGCAGCTGGCGTTCATGAACCGCCCTGGCCGATGTTTGTCCATCACTAGAAACAAATCCTCCTACATAAGTTTTACTTGTGTATCTGCAGTCTTC
>NC_138770.1:372416472-372603972 GCF_965119305.1 Pelophylax lessonae
GCAACTCTCTGGTGTCTCCCCCTGGTGTCTAGAAGGTTGGAGAACCTTCTAGAACTATATGGTGGGGGTTAGGAGGAGCTGCCATTAATATATTTATGGGGCCCCAGCCAATCCCCAGTGGTGGGCTAGCAGGGCACTGGGATAACCCATTAAATAGACATGGGCCATGCTAGCAATAGGAGTCAAGTGGAAGATGGAGATGGAGTGCTGAGGAGAGGCTGTCAGTGGACCTTGAGGAAACCCCCATGCCGAGGAGGGGTGGTACCTCGGGCCGGGTTCTCAGGAAAGCTGGATCCTGACACAGGAGGAGGTGGAAGGATACATGCCAGAGCGGCAGCAGGAAGGAGCAACAGGCAGTGACTAGCTCAGCACAAAGCAGGAACAGCAAGGGGAGTGTCTGCCATCTGCAACAGGCCTATTTGAAGACCGCATTGTGCCAGGTCTTCATCTAACCTTGCCCTGGGAGGTCTCCATGTGTGTGCCAGTCGGGCAGGACTGGACTAGAAAGTCAGTCAGGAGGACTGGGAGGAATATCAGCCAGAGTGGCTAATGGCAGCCAGGTGGACTAGCATGTTTCTGCAAGCAAGTGGAGCTGGGATCAGAGGCCACAGGGAAGCAGAAGGAGGAATGTCATGCTGTTTGATCACTGCACTACTTTGCAGGAGAGTTCCTGAACTAGCAATAGAGACTGTTAGTTCCCTCAAGAGAGAGCAGCCGGTGCTGTACTGGAAAACTAAGTTTGTGCAGGAGGAAAGAAACATGGTCTTTTTGTAAATAGGGAGGCAGTGTCCCTTTGTGAATAGTTGTGATTGTGAATAGTTTGGACATTTGTGAATAGTTTGGACATTTTTAAAGTTGGGCATCCCATATTTCTCTACCCCATCCAAGGTATCAACCTTATTAAAACATCAAAAACAAGCAAGGACTGTTTTCTGTATTGGTGTGTGTGTGTGAAGGAAATGTTATGTGACTGGCTGTGCAACCTTGGGGGCCAGGGACACTAGCGAATCCTATGGGGATAGTGCTATTCATATAACGTGACTAAATTGTTTAGGTAGACCCTAACACTATATTGTTGTTGGTAAATACTATTGATCTGACAGATCTCATTTTAAACAAAGTCTGACTGCATGTGGCGAATATTAAATCAACATAGAAGCAATGGACAGCATATCTGTAAAAACTATTTCCTATTTTTAGAGTAGTATCTGCAGCAGTTTAAGTACAGATCACCTATCAGTTAGATGCTTGCTTTTGAAAATATATACTTAATAAGTTATCTTTAACCAGTTGCTGCACACCTATAGTAGATTTACTGCGAATGGACGGCGCAAGCAGGCCAGACAATGTGCCTGGACTTTGCTGCCTGTCTTCTGGGTTCAGAGTGTGCAGGCACACACCTCCTGTTCCCCTGTGCTGTCATTGGCTACATCACAAGTTTTTCAGAAGGTCCTGGCCAAAGATTTTGGATGTGAACCTGCTGATCAGCTGTAGCAAATCACAGCACAGTCCTGTGTCTTGTTTACAAACACAAAGGTTCTGGCTGGTTCCTCTCTCCCTTAACCCTTTTTATTTAGGGAGAAATGCAGCACATTTACACTTGCATACACCTTGTTATGCACATTTAACTCCTTGATTGCCCTCCAGCTAAACCTTTGATTGCCCTGTCACCATTGTCATTACTATAGTGTACAGCTTTTTTTTCACTGATCACTGTATTACTGTCACTAGCAACGTCAGATAGCATCAGAGTCAGTTAGTCAGTTAGCGCTCCCCTCAGCCAGGGTCAGCTAGTGCCCTATTGCCCACCACACTATTGCAGTTGCACTATAAGTCGCTGATCACCGCCATCACTAGTATAGTGCCTGAACAAACCAGTATTTTGATCATGATCAGAACTATATTAGTGTTTCCAATAGTATAGTGTCCCCAAAAAGGTAGCGTTAGCAGAATCAGCTCTGATCACTGCCAGCACTTGCGTTTATGTGGTCCATTTTTTTTTTACCTCTGATACATTGTACACAAAACTGCAGTGTTAGCAAGATCAGGCCTGATCTCTGCTAGTACTAGCAGGTAATTTTATTTCTAGCTCACAAGCAGCCCCTGATTGCTAGCCAGGAGCTCTTTTTCCTATAGTCACCACTAGGTACCTGTAAATTTAGTGCCCAAAATATCCCAAAAAAGGTACACTAGTAATGAGGCCTACAGGATTTTGAGCATGATGGATTAGAGCAAAGGGGAAGCAGTGGCACCCTGACAATTAGCTCAGACAATGGTGAAGAGGTCCTTACTAAAACCAGGCGCACCCGACCCCAGGTTGTTAAAGTGCTAGAAATGTATATTTATGCTCATATGCAGCAGGAAGTAGGTACTAGCGCTGCACTAATTTTTGGTGATCTGGCAAACACTAGCGATGTAGTACATCCTGGCTTTTTAGACACCAGCGCTGCAGTCTTTCATGGGGAAGTAGCAATCACCAGAAGTGCAGTACAAGCAGGTGAGGTGGCTAGCTCTAGTAGTGTAATACAACAGCAGCCACCAATAATTTAAGCAAAGGCCCATAGTAGCCTTCTAGAGGTACTTGCAAACCTTAATTGGCTGCCCCCATATTCAGCAGCACCCATTATCCCCCCATTTACAGCCCAGCCCGGAGTTCAGGTGGAAACAGTGAACTTAACAACGCCCCTTGATTTTTTTACTAACTGTTTTTCACCAAAAACCTCTACAATTTGATTATGAACTAAACTAATGTTTATGCCCAACAGTACATGGCTTCTAACCAAAATTCATTCCCTTCCAGGCCAATCGAGTGGACACCTATCGTGGTTTCCGAATGTAAAACTTTTTTAGGCCTAACCCTTAACATGGGCATTACAGAAAAGAATAAATTGCGGTCATATTGGTCCACAGACCCAAATCATTATATGCCCATGTTCTCTGCTGAAATGGCCAGGCATATATATGAGACAATAAGGCGTTTTATGCATTTCAATGTCAATACCCTCTGTCATCCTCTGGAAGACCCTGACTACGATTTGCTCCCCAAAACTCAGCCCCTTGTAAATTACCTTCCTCAAACATTTGCAGATGT
Source organism: Pelophylax lessonae (assembly GCF_965119305.1). Classification (NCBI taxonomy): domain Eukaryota; kingdom Metazoa; phylum Chordata; class Amphibia; order Anura; family Ranidae; genus Pelophylax; species Pelophylax lessonae. The sequence continues at coordinate 372,419,564 of NC_138770.1, forward strand.
GTGTACACCCCAACACAACATCTGCATAGTCCCTTGTACATTTTACTGGCAGGTTTGCAACTAATGTAAAAGGAGGGTATAACCGTGCTGAGGTGAAAATAAATGTAGAGCAGCGACTTCAAGTGTGACCACACCCTTAAACAATAATAATACAATAAGTCGCGCTGAGTGATAAAGAACAAATAAATGTCCAACAAAAATAAATGTCCCAATAGTGAATAAATAAATGTGTAGAAAGCGCTGCAACTAAGAAAATCTTCCTAGCAAGTGTGCCAGATATTCTATATAAGCTCTGTGAGAGGGCAACAGGCTATACTTGTTTAAGAATTTATGAGGAAAAAGACAGTCAAGTGGAGCCCCCCAAAAATGTTCAAACTACATGGGGAGCAGTGGCAAGATAGTGTAAGACTTGTTGTCACCTATGTTTCATAAGGGGGACCATTTTTACATGGACAACTTTTATGCAAGCGTGTCACTTTTTAGGCATTTTTTCATTGAAGAAATTGGCTGCTGTGTCACATGTGAAAAGGGGGAAAAAACCTACATGTGCAATGAACAACTACTTGCCATAAAGTGGAAGGACAAATGGAATGTATTCATCCTGTCTTCCATTCACCAAGACATGACAGTCCAAATCAACATGCCATCTGGTGTAGTTGAAAAGCCTCTTGTGTTCACAACTACAATCTAAATATGGGGGGGCATAAACTTTAATGACCAAATGAAGAAGCCATATTTAGCTCACTGCAGAGTTAGACACTGGTACAAAAAAAGTGTCTTTATATATATTTCAGTTGGCTCTATATAATGCTTTTGTTATTTACAAAGCTACTGGAAGAACTGGATCCTATATATTTCAGTTGGCTCTATATAATGCTTTTGTTATTTACTAAGCTACTGGAAGAACTGGATCCTTACTAAAATTTCAGGAAGCGATTATTTCAGCCCTTTGTATCCAGAAGGCGCTGTGCCCCAAAACCCAAATTCAGATTCAGTTAGCCGGCTGCATGAGAGACATTTTCCAGATGTCCTCTCAATTACCCCAACACAAACGTCACCCAAAAAAATATGTCAGGTCTGTAGGAAACACAGCATAAGATGTGACACTCGTTTTTTTGTCCCACCTGTCCTGGCCAACCTGAACTCTGCATCAAGGACTGCTACCATCACTACCACACACTAATGTACTATTAATTTAGGATCCAGCACAGCATAGTCTAGGGTACCCTATGGCACACAATTCTGCACAAGGGTCTCTAAAGATGTTAGATAGTCAAGAAACTGTCTATCACATTTTGAAAGACCCTAAAATAAAAGGCTGCAATATTTATGGTTCTGAAAAGTTAGATTACAAAAACATTTAAAAAAAAATAAAAAAAATAATAAAAAAATAAAAATATTTTTATTTTATCGAGTTATTGTTATATTGTTACTGTGTGTCATTGTTAACTGTTGTTGTTTACTTTGCAGGAATGCCATTTAGCTGCAGCACTGATCTGTGAATTCTGAGAGCAGCAAGGCATCAGAATACATGCCTCAGTGCCTGCAGCACTGCAGGGGGAAAATTCTCCTTCTGCAGTTAAAAAAAGAATGTGTATGCCCAGTATTAGGAGCGTGGGGTGGTCAGCAGGCGGTAGCTCCTACGCTTCCGCATTTACTTTTTTCACTGTTTCTGGAAGTGACTCTTTCATCCACAGCAATCAATCTGGTTCTTTGGGCTGAACAATAAAACAATATTACATGTACTGTATGCCCAACATTAGTTGTGAGGCAGAAACTCCTAATGCTGGCCATACACGTAATGTTTTTAGAGGCCCTAAAATGCCAGGACAGGGTAAACATCCATTTCATGTTTTAAGACCTTGTGACTAAAAATGATATCTGCAAAATACTCACCATGCCTCTTATCATATCATTGGATTGCCTACTTTTCAAAAAAAGGGGCATTTGGGAGGTGTTTATCCTGGCATTTCAGGGCCTCCAAAACTGTGATAGGTAGTCAGGAAATAAAATGTGCAAGTTATGCCCTTTGAAAGCCTGAAGGTGGTCATTGGATTTTGGGCCCCTGTTGGTAATTTTCCAAAAAACTTGTGGCAAAAAATAAAATCTTCCATGGACTCAACATGCCTCTCAGTAAATACCTTGGGTGTCTACTTTCCAAAAAAGGGGCCATTTGGGGTGTTTATACTTTCCTGGCATTTAAGCACCACAAGAAATGTGATTGGTAGTCAGAAGGTTAGAGCTGCATCAGTTCCAGTGAATACTGGATACCATAGTTTGTTCATGCTATAAAATTTACACAAACCACAAATAAAAATATACACTTATTGGGGTTTTTTTTTTGCCAAAGACATATAGCAGAATACATTTAGCCTAAATTACATTTCTTATGAAGAAATTGTATTTTATGGGATATGTTTTATAACAGAAAGTAGAAAATATTGTTTTTTTTTTTCAACATTTTTGGTTCTAGATTTGTTTATATAATAAAAAAAAAAACCCAGTGGTGATCAAATACCACCAAAAAAAAAGCTCTATTTGTTTGGAAAAAAAATTCTGAATTTCATTTTCGCACAGTGTTGCGTGACTTCACAACTGCTAGTTAAAGTAGCACAGTGCTGAATAGCAAAAAAATGGTCTGGTCACAAAGGATGTAAAACCTTCTGGAGGTTAAGTGGTTAAATCACATTAGTGGATACAATATAATATATAAAATATATCATATTTGAACATTGGTATCCGTTTACAAAACTATACACAAACCTTTGGCCTTAAAATATTTCACATACTGTATATATGCATTTCACTGCTTCATCTGGAATAATTTGCACTGTAAACATTAAAACTTAGTGCTGGTAATTTCTGTAGAATGGGATAAAGATCTTTACTGCTTCCCATTTGCAAACAGGACTTTTCATTTCCTGAACTCATTTAAAGATAACAGCAATCATGTTTCATTTACTTTCAGTCAATGTTTCTCTCTAATCAATGTAGCAACGTACTTTCATTACTGCATGCTTGGACTTGTGCAGCTATAATGTAGAACTTATCACTTTATTGTTAAAAAAAATTGTGTTGCGCCCTTACTCTCCATATCTACTTACTTCTTTAAAAAAGGGGAGCACTTCCCCCTCCTCCTGTATATGCATTACTCTCTTTTTTTCTGTACATTGTCCATGGAACAAGGAAGTCCTCTTCTTTGCCCCTGTGACATCCTCACAGTGACTGCAGAAGTCTTCATTTTGCTGAAACTAGGAATAGAGATTTAAGAAGGACCCCTGTATTACTAGCTCTAAATGCAGGGTGCACCCCTTGTCTACATATCCTGCACAGATTGGCAATAAAGAGGAAGTGCAAGGTGACAATGTTGCATTAAATTCACTGCAGGGCATTTAGCTTTGTGGGAGGAAGGCATTTTGACTGGCAGGATCACCAAGTATTTATTAAAAAAACATGTTATATACAACATTTTGATCATTATACACTTAGAGACATTCTGCAATAAACTGCAGAAAAACAGCAGAAGAAAATAAATGTTGGGAAGGCATGGCAAACCATGTATTTGACCCCTTTTAAGGACTGTTACACCACAATATTATCACCAAATATTATCTGTGTTTGATAAGGTATTGATTGATAAGTCTGATTATTTTGACATTCATATCTGCCACATTTCCTTTCCTGGTAAATTTGGAGACCAATTAAATGTCAGGTCGATGGCACTTCAAGCTCCTGAATCAAATATCTTTATTTCATGAAAACCTAAGTACAGTAGACAGATGGGGGTTGATTTAATAAAACTGGAGAGAGCGGTGCATGGTAGCCAATCTGCATTTACAGTAACTTTAAGTGATTGTAAAGTCTTGTTTTTTTAAAGAAATAAAAAAACATAACAAACATGGTATACTTACCTCTTCTGCGCAGTTGCTTTTGCACAGAGTAGCCCAGATCCTTCTCTTCTCGGGTCCCTCTTCTGTGCTCCTAGCCCCTCCTTCCTATCGAGTGCCCCCCCAGCAAGCAGCTTGCTATGGGGGCACCCGAGCTGAGCTGCAGCTCCATATGTCCATTCAGACATGGAGCTGCCATTTGGCCCCACCCCTCTCTCTCCTGATTGGCTCACTGACTATGATTGACAGCCACTGAACCAATGGCGCCATGGCTGTATCTCAGCCAATTAGGAGGGAGAGTCCCAGGACGGCCAATGGACTCGTGGACATCGCTGGATAGAGATGGGGCACAGGCAAGCATTAGGGGTGCTGGGGGGGGGGGGCTGCTACACACAGAAGGCTTTACAACTCCTGTCAGGTTGTTCAATTAGGTTTTCGCAAAAATAAATCCTGGAAACTGATTGGTTTCTGTGCAGAGCTGCATCAGATTTTGCACTCTCCAGTTTTAGTAAATCAACCCCATGGCATCTCTGACACTTTTCACACATATTCGCACTTAATCATGGAGACTTTATGAGGTTGATTTACTGAAGGCAAATAGACTATGCACTTTGCAATTACAGTTGCACTCAGTATCTCCAGAGCTTAGTGAATGTGATTATGTGCAAGCAAAACCCCTTTTTTATTTTCCTTGCATCTGGTTTATCCTTTACAAAGTGAAACGTCACCACATTCACTAAGCTATGGGGAAAAGGAGTGCAACTGCACTAGCAAAGTGCACAGTCTATTTGCCTTTAGTAAATTAATTCCTATGTTTAAGCATTAATAAGTGTGAAACATAGCAGAGATTCCATCCATTTTCTGTTCCTTGATTTTTATAGAATAATAATATTTGCATTGAGAGCTTGAAGTGCTGTTGACCTGGCATTTGTTTGGTTTTTATGTCTCAGTGATGAGCCGGTTGTGCACCAAAGGAATCTTTTGTGGGCAACAGCGGACAAGCTTGGAGTGGTAACATTTATTTGGTATAGTGAAAAGTTTGGAGACTTGAGAATACCTATTATTTCCACAAAGAACAGCGTCTAAATAATACCCATTGCCAAAGGGCACATGTTGAAAATGTCAGTAAAACTTTATGAGATAGTTCTACATAAAATATGCAACATAACCTTATTTCCATGTTTAATTCTCTCTGCTCCCAACCATCATGACTAGATAAAAAAAAAAAAACTTGGGGGGGGGGGCGTGGCGACCGCCGGACTGAATGGCCGCTTGACAGAGGAGCTCTGCTGCAGACTCGGCTTGTAACACATCTACGGCCCATCACAGCGAGTGTTATCACTCCTAAATTGCGCAGACCGCTTGGGGAACATCCACAGCAGCATCCCGCCATGGCCAGGAGAAAAACAGACCCTCCGACAGTTCGTAAACTGTCTGATTTCTTTCACCCGGCGGCCTCGGGACACACGCAAAATGGCGCCGGAGCCTCACTCCACCCGAAAGACGCCGGCCCTCTTGTGTCCAAATCCACCGTCGCAGCTGTGACGTCATTGGCGCGCCTGGACACGGAGGACACAGGCAGGCAAATGAGGCTGGCGCGCTCTGCAGACTCCTCTCCATCCACCCCATCCACGCACAGCCCTGCAAAATCGAAGCCTAGGTGAGAGGAGGGACACCGCTCATCTCACCCTGCTGATATGGAGGTGAGTGACCAGGACAATGCCACCATTCCTACTTGGACGTTTACCCCTGAACCAGACCCTTTTGCCTCAATCCCGACAACCGGTCAACCCATCTCAGATAGTGCACTGAAGGACATGTTGTCAATGATGCACAAATCTATGCAGACCACGGTTTCCTCATCCATTGCCTACTGCCAAAAAGAGCTGCACGGCTTAGGCGAAAGGGTTAACACAGTGGAGTGCAAAATGGACGAGTTCACCGTCTCGTACAACACCCTGGTGGATTCACATACTGCTCAACAAAACGACATAAGCCGCATACAAGCCAAGCTTGCAGACCTGGAGGACAGATCTAGGCGTAACAACTTAAAGTTGCGTGGCATCCCAGAAACGGTTCTGCCCAATCAACTTCCTAACTTTGTACGTGACCTTTTCCAGCAGGTTGTCCCAGCACTGACCAACGCGGATTTAACTATTGACAGGATCCACAGGATCCCCAAACCCTCTTTCCTTCCCCAAGATGTTCCTAGGGATGTACTGCTTCGCATCCATTTTTTCCAAACAAAGGAAAGGATTCTGGACGCATTCAGGCGTAAAGACCACTTACCGGAACGTGCAGCAACAATCCAAGTGTTACCCGACTACTTCCAATACACCCTCCAACAACGCCGCAACCTCAATACAGTAACAAAGGCGCTACGCAATCACCTGATAATATACAAGTGGAAATATCCCGCTAAACTGTGTAAAAACCCATCAAGGTTCTTCCTCACAGATCACCACAATTGATCAGGGTATGCGACTGCTGCGCCAATGGGGAATTGTTCCCGAAGACCCGGGCACATCGACTGTCAAAGTTCTACCTCCATTACCACCCCGTGTACAATCAGAATGGCAGGTTGCTTCCAGATCTTCGAGGTCTCGCAGTCGTCACAAATGACACTCACTGCCAGATCAAGCCGGTCATGCACTGCCCTCACTGTCTCTAAGAAGCACTTTTCATCATGCTCCTTCCTCCCCTCCTCAGTTTTTGTAGCCCCAGCTACACAGTTGGCCCAGAGGGGCCATACCCTTTTTATCTTTTGACTGTTTTTTCGTTTGTTCTTGTTATTGATTTCTTTACCACCAACTTAGCCGTACCAGTGACTTTGCCTCTTCTTTGTCCGTGTGCAGTGTACTCCTTCTTCCGCAGCTTCAGTATCAGCGAATGTATCCAGTCGAGCGCCTATACCTACTCCATAGGACACCGCTTCGGGACTTCCAGGACTCACTACAATGCAGTCGGGCACTGGCCGCCTTTTTCAACAAGCACTATGGACACATCAGGTACTGTGTTTCTAGCCCCTGTTTCCTTTACCTCTTCAACAACTGAGCCAAGCTTTCTGCTCTCCCTCACAGACTCCCTATTCCCCTACGCCTCTGGTTCCTCCACTTTCCCCTGGCATGTTCTCCTGACCACCCATGGCAGTTAAATTCCTTTCCATGAATGTCAAGGGGCTGAACCACCCCGCAAAACGCCACTCGATGCGGAAGGAAGCTGGCTCGGCCAAGGCCGACGTCTAGGCAATTCAGGAGACTCATTTTCAGACTGGTCATACCCCCCGATGTACGCACCCCGATTACCCCCATGTGTTCCAGGCTTCCTTCACAGCCAAAAAAAGAGGAGTGATGCTGGCTTTCCGTCCGAGACTCCCTGTCCTTCTCCTTCTCTAAGGTGGTGGAGGACAGGGAAGGTCGCTTCCTGATTGTTAACTGTGTTATCGACAAATGTCCTTATACAATTGTTAATGTGTATGCTCCCAATGTCCGTCAGATATCTTTCTTGAGAAAATTGTGTTCTAAAGTTTCCAAGTTGACAGTAGGCAAATTGATAGTGTGTGGCGACTTCAATATGGTCGCGGATCACGCGTTAGATTCGTCAGCCAGACCCAAGTCCAAACTCCCATCCTTAGCTACACTACTACACTCTGAAAGGTTACATGATGTTTGGAGATATCAGCACGCGGAGGAGAGGGATTACTCTTTCTTCTCTGCGAGCCATAACATGTACTCCAGGATCTACATGTTCCTTGTAGATTCTGCCACTCTGCCTTTTCTTGCTGACACCTCCATTGGCACCATCACATGGTCGGACCATGCAGCAGTCCATATGACTGTCTACCAGTCCCCCTTCCACTACCTCCTACATCTGGAGATGTAACAATTCCCTTCTCTCTGACCCTGACTCCCTGAAACACCTACGAAAAAACCTACAGGACTTCTTCCATACTAATGACACCCCCGATATTGCCCCTTCCACATTGTGGAACACGCACAAAGCGTTCATCCGAGGTTTACTGATCCAGGCAGGTTCCAGACTTAAAAAGAGACGCACCGCCGCCCTCCAACGTCTTACTGAGGAGATACACTCCGTTGACGAGTTAAACAAAACATCTCCAGCCCAGACGCACGCTTCAAAACTGACAGCTCTTCGAGCAGACCTTCGCAGGCTGCTAACCGAACAGCATGACAAACTGTTAGCTAAACTTCGCACGACCTACTACTCCTCTCACAACAAAGCCGGAAAGTTCCTGGCTTCCCGCCTCAAGGCCCGACGTATTCGCACTAGAGTAGATTCTATTATTCACCCACACACCAACGAAAAACATACTCACCCCCAGAGCATCGCGGATGCTTTCGCGGATTACTATGGTGCCCTCTACAATTTAAATACTGATAGTTCCACACCGCAACCCACTGACGCTGACATTCAAGCTTTTCTCCGACACCTTCAACTCCCCTCCCTGTCAGAGGACGCGCTTGCACTCCTTAATAATCCCATCTCATCTTCAGAATTATTTAAAACTATTAAGTCTATGCCGACAAACAAATCCCCAGGGCCGGACGGCCTGACTAATGAATACTATTTGGCTATGCAAGACATCCTTTCCCCTCATATGTTATCTCTCTTTACGCGGGCTATTGACACAGGTTCCTTGCCATCCGAAATGCTACAGGCCAACATCACTACTCTCCCCAAACCAGGGAAACCACCCAACACCCCGGCAAACTTTAGGCCCATATCCTTGCTCAACACGACTTAAAAATATATGCCAAAATCGTAGCAAATCGACTAGCCACAGTACTCCCCACTCTAGTGGGGACAGATCAGATGGGATTTGTCCAGGGCCACCAGGCCCCAGATGCCACCAGACGCGTTGTCAACCTGTTGCATCATGCGGAACGCACTCGAACGCCTTCTCTGCTACTCTCTATTGACGCGGAGAAGGCGTTCGACCGCGTACACTGGGGATATATGCAGGCCGTTCTACGGAAATTTGGCTTTGAGGGCCCTATCTTATCTGCCATCCTCACTCTCTATTCAAATCCATCCGCCAGAGTGCTGTCCACCGGCACGCTCTCCGAATCTTTCCCCATCTCTAACGGAACTCGTCAGGGCTGTCCACTATCCCCTCTAATTTTCAACCTCTTGATAGAACCGCTAGCGGTGCAATTGAGGCAGAGCCCCTTGGTGACAGGATTCAAATTCCCCAACTCCCACCACATCATCACACTTTTTGCCGATGATGTCATTTTGAGCCTCACAAACCCCACTATATCCTTGCCGGCCACTCACAATATCCTTCAGACGTTCAGCAGAATTTCATATTATAAAGTTAATTTCAGCAAATCGGTGATACTCGATGTGGGGGTCCACCCGACGGCACGTTCCCACTTACAGGCTAGCCTACCATATACTTGGACCACTCAACCCCTGTATTATCTTGGATAGATTTGACTTTCCCCACATCCAACATGGTCACAGCAAATATAACCCCCCTTATAAAATCCATAGCCTCGGATGTCACTAAGCTTAAAACCGTCGAACTGTCTTGGATGGGGCGCATAGCCGCGTTCAAGATGGTCTGCCTGCCCAAGATCCTGTACGTCTTCCGCACCTTGCCAGTCCCTTTCTCAAAGAAAGCCATCCTTCCCTTTAATAAATTGTTACACACGTTCGTTTGGCAGAAAAAAAGGGCTAGATGCGCGCGATCCCACATGGTTAAACACAAATCAATAGGAGGCTTAGGTCTCCCTGACATTAATGACTATTGTATAGCATCCCGCCTGTCATCCTTACGCCATTGGTTCTCAGACCAACATAACACTCCATGGGTCTCTGTTGAATCTACCCTCTCCAAAACCGATGCCCTGTCGGACCTGCTACTAGCTGATATGTGGAAACCACTGGAACTTCAATGTTTACCTCTACCCACTCAAGCCACGCTAACAGCTTGGCGTACCCTTCTTACACAGCTCCCTGCCACGTCTAAAACAATACCGATCCAGATCCCGATCACCACGTTACGTAGGTTACTTCCTTACACCAATATCTCCATCCTCCAGGCGGCCGGTATTGCCACAGTAGACCAACTCATGCAGTCCAACTCTCTCAAATCATTTGAATCCTTACGATCGGAATTTGGCCTGTCACCACAGACACTTTATAGCTACAATAGCATAACAAGTTTTCTACGCAAACACCCTCCCCCGGTAATCAACCTCCCCGAACAAGTGTGGAATTTCCTCAAATCCCCATCTGCCCCGGTAAAAGGTATTTCATTATTCTATAACCTCCTTGGTCAGAAGACGGGGTTCTCCAAATCACCCCACATGTTGGCGTGGGAGAGAGACCTGCAAACCTCTTTCTCCGAAGCTCAATGGCAAACTGCCATCCGCGGCTCATATAAATCTACTCAATGTGTGAATCACTGGGAACAAGCCCAGAAAATCCTCACTCGCTGGTACCTAACGCCATATCGACTGTCAAAGATTTACGAATCCCAGAGCCCTATCTGCTGGCGCAACTGCGACCAAGTGGGATCACTTTTGCATATTTTCTGGTCCTGCAAGGGCTTATCTAGCTTCTGGAGAAAGATGTTTGAGGTCCTTTCCACTACAACTGGCATACTCAGGAAACCCGATCCAGCTCTGGCCCTCCTCTCGTTGGGTTCGGACTCTTTTCCGCCCGCCTTGAGGACGGTCGTGGTGCATATACTGGTGGCAGCCAAAACAGTCATAGCGCGGTACTGGAAGCAACCTGTACCACCCTCACACATGGAAGCCATCCGCCTGATAAACATGCAATGCTCACTGGAAAAGGCTTATGCCTACTCCAAAGCCAGGGGTCCCAAGTTTCATTCCGATTGGCAGACATGGTTACAAAGCCCATATTTTTCACAGGTACCTGGCTGACGAAGGTTACTCAGTTGTTTACATTGTTTAATGTGTTACTTTACATTGTTTAATGTGTTCATGTACCCAGCCCCTTGGCACACGGGCAATGCTCAGCACTTATGATATGCTCAGCACTTATGATATGTACACCTGTGTTTTTTTTTTTTCCTTTTTTCTTTGTACTTTAATTCTTTTGATTATCTATACATGCTCGATACGGCTATTTCCTGTTACACCGACTTTGGTTTGTTGTTTGTATTTTATAATTTTTCAATAAAAATCTATTGCAAGTAAAAAAAAAAAACTTTGTTTGAGCTATACTGGATTGTTTCAATCATTTTACAAATATCTATATAGCAGGATGAGAATAAACGACTTCAATGTTTTGAGAGTGATAGCTATAATCCTTCAATTTATACATTAATTTAATGCTTAGTTGGCAAACAATGTGTGATGTTCAAGACACAATTATTGTTACCAATCACTTTCACATCCAAAGGTTACAGCACATTGCTTAGCTACTACTAAACACAGACACTTCTGGTTCAAGGACACAAATATGAAGCATACCTAGAAGTTTTGTTTTAACCTTGCTTTGACACTTCTAAAAAATTTTTTAGAGATCTCCTAGATCGTTAACATTTTTAACTGTTATTTCATTGATGTCTTTGCTTCTTATCTCTTTTGGGCCTTAGAGGAATGTAAATGTAAAAATGCATATTAAACACAGTATATCATAATGTTTAGCTATGGAGAGTTTTACATAATTCAGACACTTAGGTTCTATAATCTTCTGCAATAAAAAAATATGTTTTAGATGTACATTTATCTATACATTCAGGGCTGCTTTTCTAAAAGAGCAATATTCACTCTAGCTGAACTGAACCTATGCTTACCTAATGTCCAATCATGTGCAAAGAATTTAATAAAGCTAAACTCCAGGAAGTTAAAAATAAAGAAGTAAACTTTTTTAAAGCTTTGTGTAATTATTTATTTATTTTAACCTAGAATTAACATAAGCACACAATTTTTCTTAATATTCTCAGGATTCACAAAGGGAGGTAGAGGGTTAGCACTCTCAGGCAATCAGAGGTTAATTGTTTTGCTCAGTGCTGTCTACACTTAAACATTGAGAGCATGTTTCCAGGAGGTGAGTGCATGGGAGACCTCATCAGTGGGCTACAGCTCTTTTCCCAGTTTGGGGTTGGTCCTGAAACAGTGACTCCTGCTGCTGTCAGTCAAAACATGTGAGCAGCGATCAGGGGTCGGCCAAACTGGGTTGTGTGTCTGAATAGATGCAAACAGCCTAGCTGGGGATTTGGCGCACATGAGTACCCCCATAGGATGATACGGCTTACTATGGTGGGCACTCAGTGGTTGGGAGGGGGGTCCAGGAGCAACGGCAGGGGACTCTAGAAGAAGTGGATTGGGGGCTGCTCTGTTCAAAACCTTTGCACAGAGCAGGTAAGTATGCCATGTTTATTATTCTAATTTAAAAAAATGTAAAGCTTTACAATCACTTTAAAGCAAAAGAAGAATCACTTTATCAAAGGATAAGTTACTTCCGTGGTGTTTATTTACTAAACAAGTAGTGACTGTTTGTTTAGGAAAGCAAAAGTTTACTTTGAAAAGTGTATTTTCACAATAATACAGTAAAAAAGGTAAACTTAAATACCCTTTCATATCCATTTATGATCAAGGGAGATTAAAAAATAGGTTTTTGAATTTTATGCTGGTGTAGGAACATAATTTCATCAGTTTTCTTTTTTTTTTTTTTTTTTACTGGTTCATTGGAGCAAGTTAGTAATTACATAAGTGATTCATTTTCTCTATGTGGTCAAAATTCTGAAAAATGTTTACCAGTAACTAACTGAGGTGTGTAGAAAAAAAAAAAAAAAGATAAAACATAAAGCCATGAAAGCCAATGGAGGGGTCCTCCTTTATATATTCACAAATCTAAATAAATAAATATCAATACTGAAAATTAATACTATACATACACAACAGTACGCTGGAAAATTGAAACTGCATTGTAATCGGTGGTTTGGGCTATAAGCAAATAGTTTCAAAATACAATAAAGCATCAGTAAGGGTAATAGTTTTGAAAAATGATAGCAACATTTTGGAGGAGATTTCCTAAAACTGGAGAAAGCAAAATCTGGTGTAGCTCTGCAAAGAAACCAATCAGCTTCCAGATTTTATTGTCAAAGCTTATTTCAACAAGCTGAAGTTAGAAGTTGGTTGCCTACCATAGCTGCTCCAGATTTTAAGAAATCTCCCCTTTGTGTTTTTACTTCCACAAATAAATAGTCTATAAATAAATATAATACAAAATTCTTTTATGATACAGTATTTACTGAATTATCACAAAGGAGCTGTACACGCAGGGATAAAGAGTGGATTGTTCCCCTCCCGTGATCTTTCAGCTGTGTGTATGTTTTGGATAGCAGATCAAAACCAAATGTATGTATACACACTTTTTTACCTTTTATTTTTAAACTTAACTTTTTTGCTATCACAGAAGCTGAGAAGCTTTCTTTTTGATTGCACAGGAAGAGAAAGGTTTCTTTTAGTCCCCTTTATGTTTTAGGTTTAGGTTTCTGTTAGTTCCCTAATGTCTCTCATTCACTCCACTGAAGCTAATCAAGCAAAGATCCCTGATGCCCAGAAGGGTCAGTGGAGTTAAAAATAAATGGTAGTGAAGACGGAGGTCAGGCAAGGGTGTCACAGTACTGCTGTGATTAGGTGTTTTTACAGCTTTCTATTAAAAAATGATTTGCACAATCAAGATCATTGATAAAAAAAAGAAACACAAGCCTTACATTTACCAATGATGGCCCTTCTTCATGGTAAGGCTCCATGCACACTTGCTAAAAAATCGCTGCTGTTTTGCTTGTAGAAGCAGCACAATGTTATCCTATGTGTCCATGCACATTAGGACAATTACAGGCATATTTTGAGCTCAACGTTTAGAGGCAGGACAAAAAAAACCCTTGTTTGCATTTCTTATTGGAGCTTTCTGGCAGAAAATACTGAAAACTCTCCTAAACCCTTCAAAACTCTGTACAAAAAAAACTCTATATGAGCATTCATTTCTGCCAAGGGAAACTGGCATTTTTTTTCTGTCAAGGGAAACTGGCATTTTTTTTCTGTCAAGGGAAACTGGCATTTTTGTAACCACTTCCCACCAGGAGGACATCCATGGACGACCTTCAGTGGTTATACTGGACTGATGCCTGCACCTACAGGCATCATTCCAGTATGTATTGTTTCAGTCAGCTATTCACTAACATGCAGAAGTGATCCGAGTGGCTTATTAGCCACTCGATTACTTCTGCGGGTGGTGGAAGGGGGACGATTACTGCCCTAAACAGAGAAAGGAACTGACGTCATTCCTCTCTCTCTGTAACCTGGGAAACCTGGAGCGACAAGTAATTCATGACTTCCAGTTCTGCCTCTTTGTTTACCTGGCTGCCAGTGGCCAGGAAAGCAGCAGATCAGACCGATCTGTGCTTGATTGGCTGAATGGGAGGCTAGAGTAGAGATTTGGGGTCTAATAGACCTGTCGTGGCCCATGTATAAAATAAAGAATAAGAAAAATAAAAATTTAAAGCACCACCGTGCTTACAAGCAAATGCAAACACATACATTACTCCCGTATGCATATGTAAACGGTGATCACACCACACATGTGAGGTATTATCATGAACATCAGAGTGAGAGAAATAAGTCCAGCACCAGACCTCCTGTGAACCTTTAAACTGGTGACCTGTAAGGGCATTTAAAGAGAATTTTAAGCACAGTAGTTTGCCGCCATTTCACGGGCAGAGACAATTTTAAAGTGTGACATATTAGGTATTTATTTACTTGGCGTAACATCATCTTTTACATTAAACAAAAACATTGGGCTAACTTTAGTATTTTTGTTTTTTTTTATTCAAATAAATTTTGTTTGAAAAACCGATGTGCAAATACCGTGGGACATACACAATTGTAACACCCACCATTTTATTCTATAGGACCTCTACTAAAAAATATATATTTATATAATGTTTGGGGGTTCTGAATAATTTTTTAGCAAAAAAAAGTAGATTTTTACACATAGGAGTGAAATGTCAGAATTGACTTGTATGGCAGGTGGTTAAGCCAAGTGTGCATGAAGCCTAATAACTGTTTCCAAATGCTTAGTATGTATAGCTGATGATTAAACATTCAAAATTATTTGGAGATATTTTGGCCAATTACTGTATACAGAACTCATTCAGATCATATTTTTTTTATCTTTGGGATGCATTACTTAATTACTTCATTCTCTCCTTTTGACAAAAGCACAGGATTTTAACTGGTCTTGACTCAGGATTTGTATTGTTATATAAAATAAAAGGTATTAGTTGTGCTGTAATAAAAATGAGCATCGGTGGCCAAAGACCTTGGGTAACAAAACAAAAAAATGGATGTGGCAACATTTTTTTAAAATTGTATACATTACTTATGAATTGTTCATTTTAAGCAAAAATAATTTAAAAAGTATTATGAATGGAAGCTCTAACCCACAATCTTAGTAAATGGTTAGCTTAAAGAAAAAAATATAATACAAATCAGTATTCAGTCACATATAAATTATTAATTAGAAATATTAACAGTTACTTGCATATTTGATATAAATTATTTATTATTTTATGGATTAGGGTTTTCTAGTTTAAGAAAGCTTGGGGAAATTTTGTTTTAACTGGCCATTTAAGCAGAAATTTCTGGTAATAAATATATTACACTAATGGAAAAGGTAACATATCTTAGCTTTCTTTTTATGTTTCAATTTCTAATGATTGCAACAGATGGAGGTTATTATACCTCATTCCTTTCACCAAAAACCCAATAAAATTAGGTATTTTAAGGTTTAAATAATATTACATTTGTTACAATAAAATAAAATATTTTACATTTGGTTGTTATTGAGTTTTTGTTTTGATATAAGCTCTTTTATAAAAAAACAAATAGAATTGATATTTTATTATATAATTATGTTATAAATTCTTAGAGACGAATTATGAATGAAGTGGAGAAAAGAGAACAAGAACTAAAAAGGTATTGTTTATTCTCTGGGAAAAAGAATCCTATTGGTTACATTCACTATGCACAACTCTATGGATTGCTCTCACGTTTTTTTGTTTTTTAGATTATAAAGCTGTAAATCTATAATAGTTGGACATTTTTAACAAAAGGACTAGGTTTTAACCACTTGCCGACCGCCGCCCGACTATATACGGCGGCGGTCAGCCCCTCCCAGGCAAAGTGACGTACCGGTACATCACTAGCCTGGGAGCGAATAGCGGGCGAGCGCGAGCCGCCAGAGGCGCGCTCCTGCCCCCGCTCGTACCCGACGAAGCCGGCGCGTGTGACCGGCGGACCCAAAGTCCTCCGGTCACTCGGCGATCGTCGGGCAGAGAGGGAGAAAGGCAGGCGGCTAGTGTAAACAAAGCTGCCTTTCATTCTCCCCTGTGTAAAAGCACTGATCACTCGGTCCTGCTATGTAGGACCGTTGATCTGTGCTATTACACCACTAGCCACATCCAATGACAGTAATAAACACGCCCCTAGGGACACACTTAACCCCTCCCTCTCCAATAAAGTTAACCCCTTCCCTCCCAGTGTCATTTTTACAGTAACAGTGCATATGTATAGCACTGATTACTGTAGTAATGTCACTGGTACCCCCAAAAGTGTCAAAAATGTCAGTCAAGGGTTCGATCTGTCCGCCACAATGTCGCAGTACCCAAAAAAAAATCGCAGATCGATGCCATTACGCGTTAAAAAAAAAACAACAAAAATGACAAAAATCTTTCCCTTAGTTAGTAAACGCAATAACTTTTGCGCAAACCAATCAAAATACGCTTATTGTGATTTTTTTTTTTTACCAAACATAGGTAGCAAAAAACAAATTGGCCAAAAATTTAAAAAAATTTAGATTTTTAAATTTTTTTTTGGGGGGGGGGGGGAATTTCATATGAAAAATATTGTTATTTTTGCAAAATTGTCGCTCTTTTTTTGTTTATAGCGCATGATCAAAAAATCACACAGGTGATCAAATACCACCAAAGTACGTAAAATTTATTTGGTTACAGCGTCGCACGACCGCGCAATTGTCCGTAAAAGTCACGCAGTGCCGAAACGCAAAATACCCCCTGGTCAGAAAGGGGGTAAAATCTTCCGGGGCTTAAGTGGTTAAACAATGATTTACTTTAATTTGAGGATTTTTTTCAGTGCATTGCCCATTAACACTTGTTAAATAAGGACAAGTGCCACAGAAATGGTAGCAGTCCTCATGTAAAAATCATATATATGTAATGCTTTTATAAATATATGACTTATAGTTGTTTAATGTATTATTGGCATTATTCTTCTTCTACTTATTGTTGTTGTTGTCATTACCTATCATTAAAAAAGCACCACCTTTTTAAACGATAGTATGTTTTTTTAGCAATAATGAAGACTAGCAAATGATTGCTTTTATCATGAATTACACATTGTAAAGATAGGGAAATTATGCAATTAAATAATAAAACGAATAATAGCAAGCCATTGATTTTTTTGTGCATGGCCTTCAACTTTCTGTTTCTCTGCCTAGGCAAAGTGATGTGGGATTTGCCCCAGCAGCCTCCTAGGATGTCCACACAACACACTCCAGAAGGCAGTCTTTATTGAAGTATCATGCTATTTGTTTCTGGCAGAGCACAGAAGCTTGTCTGCACATGTGTGGAATCCTACGAATGCTCAGATACACCACGGGGCTCTGCAAGGTCTCAAATATCTGGCAGAGACCTGCAGTGTGTCTGGTCATGCGTGCGATCTAAAGGTGTGCATGTGAGGTAAAATTAGGAAGGAACATTTGTCTCAGTGACACAAGGAGAACTTCCGCTGGAAGGAAAACAATGCTGGACTAAATTTCATTTTATCCAGGTAGGGTGAAGTACCTCTATAAGCAAATATTATCACAAGATGTTGTTCTTTATGTGGGAAATATACTAAAAGAATTAAATTCTTCACTTGTGAACCTGTGCCCACTCTGAGCTATCCAATCTTGCAGAACACCTTTTAAAATAGTAATTTCCTTTGTACATGATTGTATGATATGCATGTAAAAAGCTTTAGTGAGCTAAATAAAAAATGTGCTTCTTCAGTTAACTATTCCCATAAAATAGAGGGACTACTTAACTCCTAAACCACCTCCATCTGTTATTAACATGCTACCTGGTAACTCTTAGTTTTTTTTTTTTTTTTGAAGCAATGAAAGGATAATTTTATGGAGTTGATTTATCAAAGGAGTAGAGAATGATACATTTGCAAAGTTAATCATATTAACTTAGTTAATGATTGTGATGAATCTTTGCTCACATTGAATGTTTGGGTATGTGCTAGGAACATTTAAATAAAAGAAGTTGTGAATGCACATGATTGAATGATTACATTACATGAACATAGCTTTCTTTTTTTCTCACTTATTTTGCGAAGTGAAATTGTCTGATCCTTTAACAAATCAGCTACTTTGAATAGCATGTGAAAACATCTGGGTTTATAGTTTTTTTGTGATTCTATCATTTAATTGTATGAACCAATCAATATCCCAGTAGTTAAGGTTACTTTCTGAAAGTTAGGAAAAAACATCTTGAAAAAGTTTATAGCATAAAAGAAAATGTAAATAAAAATATATTCTGGTAGAATAAGAACGGCTATTTGGAATAGTGTTATAAATCTATACAGCTCCAAAAATGTACTGCTAAAGCGCATTTATTTTTTTATAGTTTATCATATATACTGCCTTTTACAAGAAGAAATCAACATTGTTACAATTTATCTCAGACAGTTTACATTTTTTCAAAGGTTAGATTTAGGAATATGATTTTCTTAAATTTCTGCTGGATTTGTACATATTTGTAAAAAAAATAGTACCCAATCGATTGTTATATTGGTTCCAGTGGATATAGTTGCTTAGCTATTGACTTTGAAACTAGCATTTAAAGCATTGGAATAAAGCTGTGCTTTTGTAATATGAGTGTTTGCCCTTTAGTTAACATTGTTCTTGGTGTTGCAATGCTTTAAGTACCTGTCGTTATAGCAAAATAGCCGCCCCACTTTATGCCTTATGAGCATCTAAGAACTTAGCATAGTATACTCCTTAGAGACACAATTCAATTACACAGCAAATTGAAATAATTAGCAAAACAGTGCTAATTGAAAGTTAATGGAAAACAAACTATACAAATTAGTTTGTTGCAGTGCTATAGGACTGAAAAAAACTCCAAGCATCACAATATTTTGGCTACCTGAAACAAATAGAGAAGACTTTTTGATGTCATGCCCGTAGCGGATAACCAGAAAGTTCTGATGCTAAATTCATTTAAGAACACAAAAATTTGCTTTAATGAATATTATTCTTTAAAGCTCCAAAGGGACAAAATGATTCTTATGTTATTAAGCAATGTTCTTTTTGTATGAGCATGCATTAATGAAATGTCACATCAGCTGACTGGTCCACTATTATGTCTCACAGAACATTGAGTGTGAATTTTTACATTACTAGAAAAATCTAACAGAAGAAAAAAAATATATTATTTAAATCAATAAAACACTTTACAATCATTAAGAATAATGTGGTATCTCTCATACAATACCATACATTTGTGACAATAAATTTGATGTTTTACCTTTGCGATAAACTGTGATTAGTAGAAATTAGTCATGACTTTTATAGAACTGATTAGAGAGATTTTTTTTAGGGAATCAAAGTTGACTTATCTTATTCCAAAAAAATCTATGTTTAAATTCTGCTGGTGATTGTCTTCTTCCAAATAGAAGGTCATGTGACTTTCTTTTTTATTTCAGGGTCTGTTGGCTACATGCCTGAAAATTAAATATTTTCTTATTTCAGAAAATTGGTTTAAAATGTCTTCTTCATCAGTTTTCTTCTTCTTAAATATGTTTTTTAGAGAAAAATATATATTTTTTTACTGTTACTGTCTATAGCATTTGTTTTATGGTCATACATTATCTCCCTTCAAATTGTTGGCTTACATTTTGATGCAGCAAAGAGGAACATAACAATAATAGAAGTGGTTATTTTAAAAGCCTTACTGGTTCCAATGGACTTTTCTATTGTAATATATTTTTCACCACAATAAATTATTAAGTTCTAAATGATTCATTACATTACAATACTAGCAACTCTACACACTGCATGTTAAAATGATAAAAGCAATATTTGAATGACATTTATTGTACCAGAACAATGAATATAATAAAAATATAAATTATATTATTTTCTTTTTTTTTTTTAATTTTATTTATTTATAGCATAGAAACAAAGGAGATTTACCTTAACAACGTTTTCAAAGTCTGATCCATATTATTTTCTTACTATGGATAGAAACCATTCTCACAGATAAATGCATTACATAATTATCATTATTGCAAATGATCAATAATATACTTTTTTTTACACTTTTCTGAATGTACAAAGATAGACTGCCATCACTCTTTTCTGGACATATCTATACCTCTAGCTCTTCCTAAGCATCCATGTACCCATCTACTTGCTAGCTAATGCTATCATTATTTATTATTTAACATGTGTGTATTATTTTAGACTCTACTAGTCTAAAAAAGATTGTGTTATAAAATTATTTTTGTGTATTACAAATACATTTATTCATTTCTTTATGTGAGATATTTGATTTATGGTAATCAAGTTATTTTTTATTTGTTCAAACACTAGTAAAGCTATATGCTTGTTTAACAAAAAAGAACACTCAGATGGAAATAAAAATGCGTGCATTGTCAATAAAACATGTTTTAAATTTGTAAAACAACTAGAATGTTTAAGAGCAAGGTTGATCATATTAGTTTTGATGTACACTATGTCAGATAATTTGATGTATTGCAGATGCTATAAAAGTAGCTAGCTCCTGTTGTGCTATGCAGACTGCTCAGGGAAGTTATCAGGCATTGCAGTTCTATGCTCCCACACTGAACTACTGTAGATAATGTATACTGATGCGTTTTATCTCCTACACCATTTAGATTATGTGTTGGGATGTTTCAAGAAATAATTTCATATTGCTGTTCTTATTTTTTTAACTAATTTAAAATTCCCTTGCTTAGTAAAGCCAGTAGCTAAAGTATTATAAAGTAAATGTTTCATTCTTGACTTTGACTGCTTTGAAAATCTGAGCAGGTACATTATCAAAGCTTTTGCAGCACTGAGCCATAACACAAAATTGATAACAGTGAAATAGGCACTATCTATTTGCTCCTGCCATTACTGTTTTACACTGTTATTATTATACCTGTTTTAAAATACCTGGATTTGTAGCTGTTGTTTTGTAAATGACATTTGTCTTAATTCCTGGGTTCTGAATAATGCAGAAATCTTTTTTTTAAGTCTGTTTTACTTTTCAGTGGATTTTCTGTTTCATAAATGGGATGCACTCATGGAGTGGAATACAAAATAAGAATATATGACCCTTTCATGAAGAAAACTGCAAAGGCTTTTAACTTTTTTCTTAAGGAAAAAATATAGAATTCCTGCAGGAGCAAACAGGTTTGTCAAAAACCAGAAAGTTTTAGTCTACTTTTAAATGTATCACACTTTATGTCAGAAAAGTAAAAAAGAAGTGATATTAGTGGTAGTGACGGTATCAGTGCTGGTAGGGCTGGAGCAAAACGGGCAGAGAAAAGTGAGTGACAGAGAACTGACATGTCTGCTATTCATGTCAACGGGCAGGCCAAACCGTATCTGTCTGTGGGGGCCTTCTCTAGTCTAAGCAGAAATCAACAGCAGAACATTGCATTGCTTATAACCATATAATAACGTGACATAGAAAAAAAGAAAAATGATGGCAGAAAAAGACCGGGTAGTTCATTGAGTCTGCCCATTTTTTTTTTTTTTTAGTTTTGCTTTTTTTTTTGTTTTGTTCGTTTTTTTTTCTGCTTAACTTTTTTGTTTGATTATAGATCTATGTTTATCCCAAGCATGTTTGAAGACATTTACTGTTGACTATAAAATTAAGGATGGAGGCTACTAGACATGCAAGGTGGCAGATCATATTCTGTTTGTATTTACTGTTGACTGTCTCACTACCTCTGCTGTTAGTTTATTCCAAGCATTAACTACCCTTTCAGTAAAATAATATTTTCTAAAATTAGTTGTGAACTTTTCTCCAGTTAGTTCAAGGTCATGTCCCCGCGTTCTTGATTTTGGTTTAATATTAAAAAAAAAAACTGCCTTCCTGAACCTTATTCCCCCCCTTGATGTATATAAAGGTTTCAATCATGTCTCCCCTTTCCCTTCTTTCCTCCAGACTGTACATATTACTCAAGACTGTACAAATTGACCACCAATGCAGGACAAAAAAGCCAATTTACATTTTTCTATTGTAGCCAAAGGGATTTATTTACTTAAAAAATGTGAAGAATATTCACTTTACAATAAAATGAATGTTCACTCACTTTACTGAGTAAGGTGAAGCTGTATTTGCTAAAAATTGGTTGTAAGAAATATTCTTTTTTTGTTTTTAATTAATTTCCTTTGCACATAATTGTGGATTCAAAGTGAATAGAGGTTCACCCATCGACATATGTTTGCCAACATGGTTGAAAATATAGCAAGTCAACCCTATGGAGTAAAGATTACCTGATAGAAGTCATAAGATTGCCTGGCATTAATGAAAGAAAAAGTCACACATGCCAAGCCAACATGGCTCCAATATTCAAGAGTTATGACAAGCTGCATGTATGATATTTAAAACAAATTTTGCTAGATTTGGCAAGATGACAGTTGTGGCTAGTATTTATTTGACTGCTCCTGCAGTATACATAAAAAATTTGCGCATACTCGGTAACAACCTGTTTTTGATTCATAGTAGTTATTTAAATCTGTACACAGCTTATTGAACTATTTCTGTGTAAAATTTCCACACTGCAGCAAACACATTGGCTTGTTTTTCCTGGTTGTGCAACCAGAGGTGAGTTGTTATTATACTGTGCAGTTTCACAGTTTAGGCTTTTAACCCAGACATTTTACAAGTAATCTTAGGTGTATATTAAAACGCGAGGGCGTTTTTCTCAGTTATAATCTTTGAAACATTTCTGTGTGCACTGGGATTTGAAGGACAAATCCTAACTACTATTTTAAACCCACTGGGCTCAGTTCAAAGAAATTCTATTCATTTCCTTTTCGCTTTGCAGGCAACACATTTTTCAAAAGAATGTAAAAACTGAAGTTGATCATTTCAGTCATGTACATTTTGCTGCGACTATTGCTAGGTCAAGATTTCCTCTCTTTTTGTTTTCCTATTTGCTGTTTCAGCGATCTGCAATTTATTTCACCAAGATGGAAATAAAGTTGTTGATTGATCTAGACTTGGTGGCTTGAAACTATAAAAGGGATTAAATCTGCTGCCTTGAAAAGGATTTCAGTTCATTGTTGTACAGTGCATTATATAACAATTTTAGCTGCTATGGAGATTTGGATGTTGGCTGAAATCCAGACAACACTATTGACTAGAAATGGTTAAGATGTTTTAGCTGTGAATTGTGTGGTCAGGACAGAACAGATTGTGCTCTAAGAGTACTGCACACAGTAAAAGTGCCAGAATGAGAAAAAAATGGGGATGTTAATATGTTAAGATCGATCTTCAAAAATAATTTATCATATACATAGGTATACAGTATATCAGTTTAAAAACGATTGATACATAGCACAGTCAACAAAGCAAGTGGATTTTATTAAATAGATTAGATATCGTTACAAATCAAGATTTCATGTATTTATAGCTTGCACAACCTATTATGATGATAATGGATACCAGTAAATGATACTGGATACCAGTAAAAAGCATGTCAGCATGGGGTCTTTGATGTAAAGTCACGATAATATTATTTGCTCCACTGACCTAATTGATTACTATACACAGGTTTTATGCAAAATGATAAATGATAAAGAAGAATTTTCGGTCCAGCAAAAAAAAACAATATTATTGGAAGTACATTTTATGTGTGCTCATCAGTATCCAGTTAATAAATATTCATGGTGTTCATTTTATACCAGTTCAGTGAAAATATTTTCAGGCTAAAGAAAATCTAACTGTTAATTTCTTATAGGGCTTATGTAGCGTGAATATTAAAGGCTAAGCATACAAACAATGTATCTTTTAGGACCTTTTTGAGTTTCTATGTATATTTACGTTTAGCTGCATTTCAAGCTCATCCATGCAGATTATTTACTGAAGGTGTAAATGTTTGCTCAACCAGGAGAAGCTGCTTTCATTTTGAATATCCAAACATGTGCTAGGGAATTAAAAAACAAATGCAAGATTTTCAAATAGTTAATGTGAACATTCTCTACTACAGGGGCGTAACTACAGGGGTTGCAATTGCAACTGTGCCCTATGCTCCAGGGGGCCTGTGCAGCTCCTCTGTAC
This sequence comes from Pelophylax lessonae, assembly GCF_965119305.1. NCBI lineage: Eukaryota > Metazoa > Chordata > Amphibia > Anura > Ranidae > Pelophylax > Pelophylax lessonae. The sequence continues at coordinate 372,443,825 of NC_138770.1, forward strand.
TCCAGGATAGGAGGGGCAGCGGGAGCAACATGTAGTGAAATCATTGTCCTCCTTTTTCCTCCTGTAGCTGCAGGAGGAAAATGGAGGAGATTGGTTTCTCTGTATTCTGCCCCCACCACTCCTATTGAGTTCACTTGTGTTCTGCTTTCTCTGGGCCCCTGTGTGCTCCCCTGTTCCCCCCTACTGTGCTGCCCCCCCTACTGTGCTCCCTCCCCTCTCCTGCTGGCTGCTTCAGAGGATGTGTCACAATAGAGAACCAGGAAGGGGGTCGGTAAATATGTAATTTACCCACTCCTTCCTTTTCTGAATGGACAGAGTCATAGTCAGTGACATTGTAAACAAATAAATAAAATAAATAAAATGATAAAAAAATAATACAATTAAAATACCAAAAAATAAAAACTACTGACACCAGTGGGTGAACTTCCAGGATCGCAAAGGTCACACTTGCGTCCAGGAAGGCCCCAAGATGGCAGGAAGGGGGCCCACTGCAGAACTTGTGAAAGGGTCCTGCAACTAGAGTAAAGGGCTCCAGGATCAGTGGGAAGTGCCCCAGGCTTGAAGGGAAGGGCCCCGGCCAGGGGTCCAGGGGCCCTTCATGTTTTTTTTCATCGGGGCCCTGAAGGTTCTAGTTACGCCCCTGCTCTACTACATTAATAAATCAACCCCATGTGTTTTAGTATTTACCCTAAGTCCTCTCAAAAGTACAATAAACTAAAAAGAAAAAATAATATAGCATATATATCTGCGACACAAGTCATATTGTAATTGAATGTTATTAAAAATGACCTTTCCTTTTCAATCCACAGCTCCGTAATTTTCTGTAAAATGCAATGCAATATGGCTACCTGGAGGTGTACTGTACACAGAATGTGTACAAAATGTCTCCCAGAAACATAATTTCCTGCATGTGTGATTGGCTCACTGATTTTCCCGGAAGATCTAAGAACTAAGATACAAGTCGGATTTCAGGCATCCCCTGCAACAGAAATTTCATTTTTGGTGAGATACTCCCAATAGGAAATCACGTCTATAGGATGCAGGTCCAACAGCTTTCCTCATTTTAGCCCTGCAGGTGCAGCAGATAATTGATAACTATGAAACCACTCCCATAATATCCACTTTCCCACATGGACACAGATAACACACGCAGGGATTTCTTCGGAATAACAAAAGGTAACAATGTTTGTTAAAGTCCTTGCAATGTACATTGAAAACCCAGAGGGGAATGTTTTTTTCTCAACAAAAATAGAATTACTCTTTAAGGATATAGCCTGACAGCAATGATCTGTTTGAGTTTTAAATGCAGACATGTGAATAGATGTTTCTTACAGTTGCCCTTTATAACACTTACAGACAGAGAAAGTGTTTATATAATATTTATCACTTTTATTACATTATTTTATAGATTATAGAAAAATAAGTTTGGGGAACACTTGATCCAGAGATAACTGTCGATTGCCCCTGATTAGAGATTTGTGTCTTTGGGACCGGAGATTTAGGAAATCTCCCCAGTAGCACACAGATAGCAAAAAATAAACAATTAGAGCTTTAAGCCTTACCTACTCTATATAAAACTTAAAAAGATTGTATATATGACAAGAGTAAACCTTGACAAAATGCACACTTAGTTTTATGCATACCTGCATCATATTCCTGCTGCTGCATTCAAACATAATATACTATTCTGATTTTTATAAACTGTAAATGTTGAGATGTAATATTATTTAATGGCTTCTGAACCTGATTTACTGAAGTAGTAAGTCGGTGGAAGTAAAGCCTAATTTAAAATCATGTGCATAGGAATACAAAAAAAAAAAAAAAAGAGAGCTTCTCTTTTTGCTCAAATTTGGACGTTTAACTGCACATAGTTTCACATCATCTCACTAGTAAACTAGGCACATTACATCTGTTTATAGTGAAGGTGCCCCTCAATTAATGTTGAGGTGAATTGATGACAGTGTACTGACTGCAAAAATGTGATTTTATGACGTTAACTTTAAGCCCCCGTTCACACTAAGGCGACCTGTGAGGCGACCTGGTCGCCTCACAGGTCGCCTCCCATAGGGAAGCTGTGGACCCGTTCTAATAGGAGCGACACAAGTCGCTCCGACTTAGAAAAAGGGTCCGGCAACCAGGAGGCGACCGCCATAGTCTTCAATGTTATAAAGTCCGTGGCGGCCGCTCCGAGCTTGCATGTGAACGGGGCCTAAAAGGAATGTAAAATGTTTTATAAACAGTACATTCATTCTGACATTATTGATAAACATATATTTATGGATATTTCTTCTTTAGCTTATTGAGTTGTAGCACACTACCAAATTTACCATCAATTACATATAATTACATTATATAATCAATACAAATGAATGCAACTTTTTATCGCTTGCCAACCATGTACTGTGTATATTCGGCGACTCTCCTGCGCATGATCGCATACCTGTACATTCTCCTGCACTTTAGGGTCTGATGCGTGCATGTGTGCTGCTGGTGACCCGCTTTCACTGTGATTGGACACAGCAGGGGCCAATCAGCAGGTCTGATGGACTCGATGTCCGACAGGACCCGCCGATCATTTGGGACAGGAGCAGATTGGCGGTCTGCCTATGTAAACAAGGCAGGTCATCGTTCTGTCAGTATGGAAGGTAGTGATCCTGTGTTTCTGCAAAGCAGGAACACGGATCTCTGCCTTTCCATAGTACAATCCCCCCCCCCCCACCCACACACATAGTTAGTAAGCACATTAAAGGGACACATTTAAACATTTGATTGCCCCTGATGTTAACCCCTTCCCAGCCAGTGTCATTAGTACAGTGACAGTGCATATTTTTAGCACTGATCACTGTAATAATGTCACTGGTCCCCAAAAAAGTGTCAAAAGTGTCACTTAATGCCTGATTTGTCCACCGCAATATTACAGTCTCACTATAAGTCGCTGATCGCCGCCATTACTAGAAAAAAAAGTCCATAAAAACATCCCATAGTTTGTAGATGCTAGAACTTTTGTGCAAACCAATCAATATACACTTATTGGGGTTTTTTTTTTACCAAAAATATATAGCAGAATACACGGCCTAAATTTATGAAGAAATTTGATTTTGTATAGTTTTTTATTTATAAAAATCTCGGTCCTTTTTTTTTAATATAGTGCAAAAAATAAAATCTGCATAGGAGATCAAATACCATCATAAGAAAGCTCTATTTGTGTGTAAAAAGGACATAAATTTTATTTGGGTACAGTGTCGCACGACCACGCAATTGTAAGTTAAAGTCACGTAGTGCTGTATCACAAAAAATGGCCTGGTCATGAAAGGGGGTAAACCTTCTGGAGCTGAAGTGGTTAAAGACAGATCTCCAATTGTTTAAGTTTAAGTCCAGTCAAAACTTTTTTTTTTTTGTTTTGGATAACAAATCGTCTCTGGTTTTTAATACCATCTTGGGCTCTGTTATAGATATTGCTCCTCACTTACTGTCGTGGTGACATTGACTTAATCAGCTACTAAGGGAAGATCAGCGACAGGGGTTTTAGCCTTTCCCTACTCTTCTAATAAAGCATTTTTTCATTTCTAAATTGGAGATCTACTCTCACTTCCTGTCTGATGAAACCATTTTCAGCAGGACAGGAAGTATGGGAAATTTTTCCAGCAGAGCCCAAGATAACCATAAAGACTCAAATGGAATTATAAACCAAACCAAATACGTTTGGGCTGATATATACTTGCTCTAGTCTGTAGCAACCAAATACAATTAGCAATGCTGCTGTTCAAGCAATGACCTGTACAAGATCTATTCTGATTGGTGCCTATGGATTACTGTCCTTAGGACATAGGTTGATAGTATGTAGCTGATAGTATGTAGCCAACATTATGATGCAACCCACAGATTTTTAACACTTTCATTTGTAACTAGAAAAAAAAACCTAAAAAGAGTTACACTGAGATCTGAGAGGTATGTATATTTCCCCCTATACAGAATATTAATCTAACTTCAACTAAACTCCCTGGCGGTATGATTCTTTCCGATTTTAGGTGCTGAAAGCGGTACCGTTATTTTGCATGTAATTCTTAAGAATGAGCAGCCCAAGCCAACTATTTACATATGATTTTTTTTTTTACAGTGCGTTCTTCTTTATAACATCTCGGGTATGATAAAATTTGAAACACAAAATCATAATATAATAAATAAATATAAATAAGTTAAAGTATGTATGTATACATATCTATCTATCTATCTATCTATCTATCTATCTATCTATCTATCTATCTATCTATCTATCTATCTATCTATCTATCTATCTATCTATCTATCTATCTATCTATCTATCTATCTACATATACATATACACATATATATATATATATATATATATATATATATATATATATATATATATATATATATATATATATATATATATATATATATATATATATGTATATATATATACATACATAAAAAGTACTGTAAAACTGCAGGGAAGGGAACTGGGGGGCAAACTAATGTGAATTTATTTAATTTTGTAATGTATCAGTGTGTTTGGTGTGTTTTACTGTTTGAATTTGCCGCCGGTTCCACCCCCCTGCGAGTGTCACGTCGCAGGAGATGGAAGTCGGCGCACAGAGCATCGGGAGGAAGATCCGGCCGCTGCACACCGCCGGGATACATCGCTGGATCCCGGGGACAAGGTGAGTACCTTCTCTTACAGGATCCAGCGATCTTCTTAGCGGTACCACGAGCGTGGCTCGGGGTTACCGCTTTTTGGCGCTAGGAAGGTTAAACGTAAGTCTGAAATATATGATTTAAACCCATAACAAATTTAGGCAGCATTTCACTTTTCATGATAAATAGAAGCATTTTCCAATGTCATTTCTGGCCCAGCCATCCCAATGTGTTTTTCTCTCACTTAATTACTTAGAACCCCCAAACAAGCAAAGGCCCTAGAGAATAAAATGGTGGGTGTTTCATATTTTCATCTCACACAGTATTTGAGGAGTGATTTTTTAAATGTAATTCTTTTTTGGAAAAAATACACTTTATCATTTTTTGGGTAAAAATATAAAATATGATGTTTTGCTGAGTAAATAGATAGCGAACATTTCATGCTTTATGTTTTGGTACCTAAAACTCCCCATAGATGACACTTGAATCACTTCAATACAGGGCACTTTCCCCCCTTCCCGCCCAGGCCAATCTATAGCTTTTAGTGCTGTTGCATTTTGAATGACAATTGCGCGGTCATGCAACACTGTACTTAAACCAAATTTTTGATATTTTTTTCCCAGAAATAGAGCTTTCTTTTGGTGGTATTTGATCACTGTTTGTTCTTTTTTTCTAAACAAATAAAAAAAGACCGAAAAGTTTGAAAAAAAAAAGTTTTTTAGTTTATGTTAAACAATTTTGTAAATAGATACATTTTTCCTGCACTGATAAGCACTGATGAGGCTGCACTGACAGGCACTGATGAGGAGGCACTGATGGGGTGTAACTGATGGGGTGGCACTAATATGCGACACTGATAGGCAGCACTGATATGCAGCACTAATGGGCACTGATATGTGGCACTGATAGGTAGCACTGATATGCAGCATTGGTGGGCACTGATAGGCGGCACTGCAGGGCACTGATAGTCAGCATTGATGGGCAGCACTGATATGCAGCATTGGTGGGCACTGATAGGTGGCACTGCAGGGCACTGATAGTCGGCATTGATGGGCACTGATAGGCGGCACTGATGGGCACTGATAGGCGGCACTGATGGGCACTGATGGGTGGTACTGATGGGCACTTATAGGCAGCACTGGTGGGCAATAATGGGCACTGGTGGGCAGCACTGATAGATGGCAATGACGGGCACTGGTGGGCAGCACTGATGGGAGGGCACTGGCGGGCTGCACTGATAGGGAGGGCACTGGCGGGCTCCCTGACCACATATTTGCCATCCCTGGTGGCCATAGTGGGCATCCCTGGGGTCATGGGTGGGCATCCCTGGTGGTTCTAGTGGCACCCCCCCAAGGGTCTGCACTGGTAATCAATGCTCTGATTACAGTGCAGACCCCCCCTATCAGGAGAGCCGCAGATCAGCTCTCCTCTACTCGTGCCTGTCAGGCATGAACTGAGGAAAGCCGATCAACGGCACTTCCTATTTACTATGTGACCAGCTGTGATTGGACACAGCGGGTCACATGGTAAAGAGCCTACGTTAGTAGGCTCTTTACAGAGATCGGAGATGCGGTGTGTCAGAGTGACACACCGCAGCACCGATCGCCGCTCTGCGTGCCCCCAGGGGGCGGGCAGAGCGCATTATCCTGCCGCCGTCATATGACGTCCGGTCAGGATAATGCAACCACCTTCCCGCCATCATTTGCCTATAGGGTGGGCGGGAACTGGTTAAAAGCCTACAGGTTACCAGTCTAGGCTTACACAGGAGATCTGTTACTAGAATTATTCTTCTCAATTTGACCTTCTGGCAATATCTTCCAGACCTCTCCTCTGTCCTCTAATGCAACGAATCAGATACATACTCGTCTGATCAGCTGCTTCCCTGGCCGTTACAGGCTGGGTAAATAAAGAGCCGACACCAGAAGTGACAAAATTGTTATCACTTCCAGTTTTGAATGTCACACAGTGGGAGGAACAACATAATTTCCTCTCACTGTGTGCCCGGAGCCTTGCTTGGGGGGGCGCGGGAGAGGTATTTTAGTTGGACTGGTTTAAAAACATGGACATCAAAGAAAACAGAATATGTTTTATAACTATACCCTACTCTACACAAAAGTATATTTTGTCAAGAATTCTATTGTAAAAACCCTTTTTTTTTTTAATATCAAAGTCTAATGTATGTTTGCATCAAGCTAGCTGTAAACATTAGAGGACAGTTGGACATCTAAGACATCTGTATTTTCCATGTTTAGCCAATAGAGAGAGGCAGGAGAGGTGTACTGCAGACACCTTTGGTTTTCTAACCTGCCAGACTATGTCATTCTGGGCACTGATAAGTGGCACTGATATGTAGCACTGATGGGCACTAATAAGCGACTCTGATGGGCACTCTGAAGGGAGCTTGACTCCCGAAACGCGTTAGCGGTCCAATCTACAAGGACATGTTCTAGTTCACATGTGGTGGATTCTTGTAATGCGAATTTTAACAATCTTCATGTCTGTGAGTATGCATTTGGCATTTATTAAAACTTTTTATAAACGGTGACCACGGGTAATGCACTAGGTGTTTGCGCCTCCTTTTTTCTTTTCTTTAATGAAATGCAGATAACCAGTTTCTGTTTACATGGTAAAGAGCTGCTAATTGGATCTTTATCTCAATCTGTATTTGAGCAATCTTCCAGACACTGCGATCACAGAGCACGCCCTCCTGCACACTGCAGCATTCGTGATCAAAGGATGACATCATGACGCCCTCCCAGAACTGGCTGGCTGAGCTGTAGGCATTATTTAGCTATAGTACAGTCGGCAAGTGGTTAATATAACCTTGCATCAAATTCTTGCAGTCTACTGTACAACAGAGCTCTGTTTAGGTAAGCGAGAAGCAGCACAAGGAGCCATTCATTTGTATAGCAGATAGCAGTGCTTATGTACTAACAAGTTATATGCTAATGGGAGGAGAATGATGAGCGTGTTTATTCTCCTTTTATAGTCCATTCACAGACTGGTAGAAGACTTTGTTAATTAAGTGCAATAGAGAAAAAAAATAGGGCAACAGGGTAAAATCAGGCCTTCTGCGTGCCAGGCAGAGCTGTGCTGTGTAGCAGAGCTCTGTCAACATCAGAGCTGGATTAACAGAATATGCATCCTTTGGCAGGTAAAACAACTCACAAATATATGTATTTCTTCTTTGTATTTACATGCCAAAAGTTCAGTTTTAAATAGTAACCTGTCATACAGCATAAATTAGAAAAAAAAAGGTTATCAAGTAATGTCTTTTCTAACTGCTTCCTCTATGCTTCTTTAAATGGTACTTAGAACATGACAACACATTAACCTGCATATACAGTATAGACATATCTATATATAGATCTAGATATATATATAAAGATACAGGAAAAATAGGCGTTTAGCAAGCTGGAAAACTATTAAAAATTAAAGCCATTAAATAGGTCAGATATGTCCCCTGAGTCAGTTTCAATGCAACATTATTATATCTGATTGGAGTGAACAAGGAAAGTAACTCTTTGTTTCCCAAAATTCTAAAAAAAAAAGAGTAATTGATTTGCCCTTTGTGGCTGTCAGAGGTGCATTCCTTTTTTGACAGTTGGTTGTAATTCTATCAAAAGCTTATCAACTTTTCAGTGAAATCGATCTATGTAGCATCAGATTGTTTTTTTTAAACCCACAGTCTCATTTTGTCTGTGTGTTGGAAAAGTACACTTTGCCATCGTACTGGATGAGATTCTTAAAAGATGTTTGAAAATGAATATCATTTAGCCAAGCTGACAAAGCTCCTGGTGGCAGAAACGATGTGACCTTTTCTTGGCAAGTTTGCTGAGATGCCTGATGATGCTGGCATGTATAAATGACTGTCAATTTCTCTTATAAATTTACCTTGCTGTCCCATGTCTAGGTTTAAAGATCACTGTCACCGCCAATGTCCTAAACATTAATCCATAGCTCTGTTTAATTTTACACTGTATTGCCAAGGGTTGAATACTTGAGAAATGAAGTCAGTGTCAAAGCCTGTCTATCACTTTTTAAAAATGGTGAAGAGAAATTTAAAATTACATGGGAGCGCACAATCCTATAGGTCAGGAAGAGAGGTTATTATAATTCCTAGCAAGTAGAAATATGTTGAAACAAAATTTTATGAAATTCATGCAGAGCATCACCTTTAGAATTTTAAGTAGTTTTAGGCAATGTTATACTTTTTTTTACATTGTATTGTACTTATTTTGCCAAAAATATGCCAGGATTAGTGATGAGTGATCTGGTTTGGGTTCGGTTTGCTGACCGAACCCAGCCTGAAATCTGTGAACCTTGAATATAGTGCCTGAACCTTTACTGAATTTTATGGCAACCTGATCTTTTTTTTTTTTTTTTTCTTGTTCAAACATTTTATTAAGGTATACAGGTGAATAAAAAATGTCCAAAGAACAATGAACAAAAGAGTAAATACGGCAATGTGTGCAATAACATGGTGTTACAGAAAGCTGTAGAGGCAAAACTAAACGCTGCATACAGGTGGTTACAGAGGCAAGCCACAATAAACGAGGATGAGAGGAGGTGGGGCTGCCACAGCCAGCACCCAGGCACCCAGTATAGGGAACATGCTGTGCCTGCGTGGGGTGGTGCGACCTCCCGCCCACTATCCTGCAGAGAAAAAAGACTCTGAGAATCATATATATAAAAATATAAAGAAAACAAGGCAACAAAAGTGAAGTTAACAACCATGTTGGGATTAATAGGGGTTACGTATAAAGACTGAGAAAAGAGACCAGAAACCTGGTGAATTCAAAGGCATAACCATGCTGTTGAGGTTCATCATGTGTAGGACGTATTAGCAATGCATTAGTGCACATTCAGGGGAAGAAAGGGAAGTGGGAGAAGGAGAGCTCAGGGAGAGAGGGAGGAAGGAAGAGAGGGGTGTGTGGGGGGGGGGGAAAGAGGAGAAGGAAGAGGGGTGTGTGGGGGGGGAGAAAGGGGAGAAGGAAGAGGGGTGTCGCCGGGGGTGGATATCTGGTGTTACAGGAGTAACTTAGTAAAGTATAAGGAGGTGCATCATGGCATCCGAAGAAAGGAATAAAAATCAGGTGGGAGGAAATGGTCGACCCAAGGTTGCCAGAGCCTATTATATTTGTCTACTTTATCCAATAGTACTGCTTCGATTTTGTCATGAATCATCGCTTTTGTGATTCTGTGTTTCACTTCGGGTATAGGTAAGTGTGGGGATTTCCAGGCCTTCGCTATGGTCTGTTTGGCTGCAGTAGTAACTTGTAGAAACAATTTATGTTGGGATTTGGAGACATTGTCCGGTTTCATATTCAGGAGGGCCAGAGAGGGGTCTGGGGAGATGGAAGTGTCTAGCAGAGTGGAAAGAATGTGAAAGACAGCCTCCCAGAACTCCCGCACTTTGGGGCATGTCCATCATATATGTAGGTGGATGGCTGCGTCTAGGCAACCTCGAAATCACGTTGAGGGAAAAGATGCTAAATATTTTGCTATACATGCGGGTACTAAATACCAGCACATTAGGACCTTGTAGTTAGTTTCAGAGGCCACAATATTCTGTGAGGCTGCCTTTGTCGCCTGCCAAATATTAGACCAGTCTACGGGGTCTAGGTGCAATGTCAAGTCTAGTTCCCATTTATTAGCATAGGCGGGAAGAGCCCAGTTGGGAGAGTCTGAGAGCCTGGAATAGAGAAGGGAGATAAGACCACGGGTGTCACACAAGCAGACATGTTCAAAGGATGTTAGATTGGGTAAGGTAGAATGCATTGCGTCAGAAAATGTTTAATTTGAAGATTCCGGAATATTTCAGAGCTTGGTAAGCTGTGGGCTTCACAGAGGGTTGGGAACAATTTCAGTGAATTGGAGACAATAAGTGAGTGGACCGAAGAAGTGCGGCAGCAGACCAATGATGGAACAAGGAAGGGGATTCCCATGCAGGGGGGAAGAACGGGTTGTGTAAGTACGATAACAGGGGGTTATGTGGTGATTGGAGCATGTATTTAAACTTCAGAGTGTCCCAAAGGTGTAGAGAGTGATGTACAACAGGGTTAACAACTGACTTACGGTCAATTGGTTTTAGCCACAGAAGGTTGGCCATGAAAGGTTGGCCATGGCTTCTTGGATGAAGCCCGAACGTCCCTGATATTGCGGCTTTTAATCCGTGATTTTGCGCCGCTGGACACCATCGTGGCGTGGCGGGGGCTGGCGGCAGTCTGACGGGTGCGGTATCCGGGCTGAGAGGCGGCTGGTCACCGGCGGAGGCGGCGGTATGTCTCGCTGCGGCGCGGAGCTCTAGCTAGACATGTCCGTCACGCTGAGCTTCGTGCATGCACCTCTTTTTTTTTTCAAGATCTTTTGCCTTTTCAAGGACGGCCAATTTGCAAGCTATTATTAAAATAATGGACTGGGTAGATGGGAACATCAATTGGGGAACTCGTACTAATCAAACATTGTTTTTTTAACACTGTACAGTAGTAAGTTTTAAAAAAAGGCTTAAAGGGTAACTCCACTTTCATGGGGAAAAAAAAAAGAAAAAATAATATAGCGTATGCAATTGTGAGTCATGTTGTAATTTAATTTTAAGCAGTTTTAGGCAATGATATACTTTTTTACATTGTATTGTATTTATTTTTCCAAAAATATGCCAGGTTTAGTGATGAGTGATCTGGTCTGGGTTTGGTTTGCTGGCCGAACCCAGCCTGAAATCTGTGAACCTTTAACTGCTTGCTGACTCCGCAAGTACATATACTGCGGGGGTCAGCCCCGTGCAGGCAAAGTGATGTATGGGTATGTCACTCGGCTGCGAGCCAATAGGGGGTGAGTGCGCCCCACTGGAGGCGCGCTCCCGCCCCCGCTCGCTCATTGTGGTCCCCGCACGTGTGACCGGTGGACCCGCGATCATCCGTTACAGAGGGAGAAAGGCAGGCAGCCAATGTAAACAAAGCCGCCTGTCATTCTCCCTTGTGTAACAGCAGAGATCATACGGCCCTGCTATGTAGGATCGTAGATCTCTGCTGTTACATGAAAAGCCACATCCCTGCACAGTAAGAATCACGCCCCTAGGAACACACTTAACCCCTCCAAAAATGTCAAAAATGTCAGTCAAGGGTCCGATTTTTCCGCTGCAATGTCGCAGTCCCGCAAAAAAAATCGCAGATCGCCGCCATTACTCGTTAAAAAAAAAACAATAAAAATTACAAAAATCTTTCCCTTATAGATAAATGCAATAACTTTTGCGCAAACCAATCAAAATACGCTTATTGCGATTTTTTTTTTTACCAAACATATGTAGCAGAAAACAAATTGGCCTAAAATGTTAAAAAAATTTTGATTTTTACATATTTTTGGGAATTTCATATAAAAAATTTGAAAAATATTGTTATTTTTGCAAAATTTTACTCTTTTTTTGTTTATAGCGCATTATCAAAAAATTGCACAGTTGATCAAATACCACCAAAAGAAAGCTCTGTTTGTGGGGAAAAAATTACATCAATTTAATTTGGGTACGGCGTCGAACGACCGCGCAATTGTCCGTTAAAATCACGCAGTGCCGAATCGCAAAATACCCCCTGGTCAGGAAGGGGGTAAGATCTTCCGGAGCTTAAGTGGTTAATATAGTGCCTGAACCCCACTGAATTTTATGGCAAACTGATCTTTTTTTTTTCCAAGGTCTTTTGCCGGCCAATTTGCAAGCTATTATTAAAAATAAAGGACTGGGTAGATGGGAACATCAATTGGGGAACTTGTACTAATCAAACATTTTTTTTTTTTTTTTAACACTGTACAGTAGGAAGCAAGTTTTAAAAAAAAAAGGCTTAAAGGGTAACTCCAGTTTTTTGGTGAAAAAAAAAAGCAAAAAAAGCAAAAATAATATAGCGTATGCAATTGTGACACAAGTCATATTGTAATTGAATGTTGTTAAACACTCCTGGACCGGAAGATTCGTGCGACGCTGTACCCAAAAAAAATTGATGTCCTTTTTTTCCCCACAAATAGAGCTTTTTTTTTTTTTGGTGGAATTTGATCATCTCTGCGATTTTTTTTTTTTTTTTTTTAACGCTATAAACAAAACAATAGCAACAATTCTGAAAAAAAATATATATTTTTCACTTTCTGCTATATAACATTGCCAATAAAAAAAAAAAATATTAAAAAATCTAATTATTTCATAATTTTAGGCAAATTTTTATTCTGACACAATCTGCCACAGAGTATTTTGATTGGTTTGCACAAAAGTTATCGCATCTACAAACTAGGAGAAAGATTTATGTAATTTTTATTTATTTATTTTTTTACTAGTAATGGCGGAGATCAGCGATTTTTAGCAGGACTGCGACATTGGAGCGGACTGATCGGACACCTAACTGACATTTTTGAAACTTTTGGGGGGACCAGAGACATTAATACAGTAATCAGTGTTAAAAATATGCACTGTTACTGTATTAATGACACTGGCAGGGAAGGGGTTGACACCAGGGGCGATCAAAGGGTTAAATGCATACCTAGGGGTGTTTTCTAACTGCGGGGGTATGGGCTCATGGAATCAATACAGAGACCTGTGATCCTAAATAGGAGGAACACAGGAGACCGCTATTTTGTCTCCACGGGAAGCAATCGCAGCCACAGTTTAGGTTCCCCGCAGTTTAGCTTTACCCACAGATTAGCTTCCCCGCTGGAAAATGGGCACCCCCGTGATAGCTCCCGCGAAGCACCGTATGGGTACGGTGATTTTCTGGAACCTGTCACGAATATCTATGGTGGCTGGTCGGCAAGTGGTTTAAAATTACCTTTCCTTTTCAATCTGCAGCTTTGTAATTTTCTGGAAATGCAATATGGCTACCTGGAGCTGTTCTGTACACAGAATGTCTACTGACCATACCCCAGAAACAACATTTCCTGCTTGTGTGATTGGCTAACCAATTTTCCCAGCAGTCTGCCTAAGATACAAGTCAGATTTCTGGCATCCCCTGTAACACAAATGTTATTTTTGGTGATATACTCCCAATAGGAACACGTCTAAAGGTATACAGGCCCAGCAGATTTCCTCATTAGTGCTCTGCAGCTGCAAAGCTGATTGATAAATCCACAACCATGAGACCCACTCAGCACAGAGGCACAGAAGAGCAAACAGTGATTTCTTCAGAATAACAAAAGGTAGGGATCTGCAACAAAGTGGAGTTACGCATTAAAGAGTAACATTAAAAATACACCATTCCTTGGGGTATACATTCAACCTGCATATAAAACAACACACTTCTAGTATATAATAAATGTATTGTAATGAATCTGTGCTATGATAACATGTGTGGCCGCTAGCAAAGAAAATTTGATATACCAAAACCTAAAAACCTACAATATTGTGAAATGATGCAGCATCTGTGAATATAACAAAATCAAAGAAAAACAAATACGTAAACAGTGTTCAATGTGCCAAGCGTGAAGTTTTGCTAAAATCAAAGTCTATATATATTCAGATAAAAAAGATCTTCCAGCATCCAGCAGATCCTTGTATTATAAAACAGAGTGCCATCACCTTAATCAAATGTAGCAGACTATAAGCTGTAACAGGTACAGCAGACAACGCATTGTTTCTCAGGCATGAATCTTCCCCAGGTGTATGCTCTTCCCCTCTGGAATCACTCCTGTTATGGCCCGTACACACAACCCAAAACAGATCGTCTGTTTTTTTTTGCATGCTAGCTGCATATTGAAAATAAAGAGTTTATTAAAGTTAGGAAAATTCTTATATGACAGAATAAAAAATTCAGAAGTGATGTAATGTGTTGTATTGTATTTGTATTGAATTTTTGAACGGCAACTTTACTGATTAAACAAAAATTGTAGGATCTGGTATCGTACAAGAAAAATTTTAGTACTTGTCCGATCGGATAATATTGGATGAAATGTCGTGATCGGCTCTCAAAAGCTCTGTACTAAAGATCAGATTATCGTATGATCGCTTTGAAAGCTGTATTTTTCATCCGATTTTCAGATCATGTGTATGGGCTATTAGGTAGCAGCAAAAGGACACTCCCACTGGAAGAGATAGATCTCTTAACCGGTTGCTGACCGCCGCACGACTATATACTGCGGCGGTCAGCCCCGGCCAGGCAGAGTGACGTAGGGGTACCTCACTCGCCTGTCACTGACTTGCGAGCCAATTGTGGGCGGGCTCGTTCACTGACAAGTCAGTGCGTGTGACCGGCGGACCCGATGTCCGCCGGTCACACTACGATCGCTCCGGTGAAGGGAGAAAGGCGGAGCGGCTTATGTAAACAAGCCGCCCGTCATTCTCCCTGGTGTAAAAATGAAGATCAGACGGTTCTACTATGTAGGACCGTTGATCTTTGTTTTTACACCAATAGCCATGTCCCACTACAGTTAGAAACACGCCCCCTAGGACACACTTAACCCCTCCCTCTCCAATACATTTAACCCCTTCCCTGCCAGTGTCATTTTTACAGTAACAATGCATATGTATAGCACTGATTACTGCAGTAATGTTACTGGTAACCCCAAAAGTGTCAAAAATGTCAGTCAAGGGTCCGATCTGTCTGCCGCAATGTCGCAGTACCGAAAAAAAATCGCAGATCGCCACCATTACTAGGTAAAAAAAAAAAAACACCAAAAATGACAAAAATCTTTCCCTTTGTTAGTAAACGCGATAACTTTTGCGCAAACCAATCAAAATACGCTTTTTGTGATTTTTTTTACCAAACATATGTAGCATAAAACAAATTGGCCGAAAATATTAAAAAATTTAGATTTTTACATTTTTTTGGGGGAATTTCATATAAAAAAATGTGAAAAATATTGTTATTTTTGCAAAATTGTCGCTCTTTTTTTGTTTATAGCGCATGATCAAAAAATCACACAGGTGATCAAATACCACCAAAAGAAAGCTCTGTTTGTGGGAAAAAAAGGACGTCAAATTCGTTTAGGTACAGCGTCGCACGACCGCGCAATTGTCCATTAAAGTCACGCAGTAAAAAAACGCAAAAAAACCCCTGGTCTTTTAGCAGCCAAATCCTCCGGGGCTTAAGTGGTTAAAGGAGCCAACAGAAAGCCAGTGATAGTGTAGTAGTTTAAATAAAGGTTTATTGTAGAACAGAGCCAGTTATCCAATTAGAAAAACACTTGTAGGATATACTACAATTTAGAACGGTATTAAACCCAAAAGCAAACATTCATTATATTGTAGCGTACCAACTCTTAGATGTGATAGCTGCATTAGTTTTTCTTTTTCAGGCTTTATTTCCACCTGGTGATCTAGCCAGTAAGTCTGTTGTTATTCAAAACAAGAGATGTAATAGTTAGTGGGATGTGACAACCCATTTACCACAAACAGAGGTGCTTACAATGATCATGATTATGTAAAACCCTTATCCCAAAAGGAAAGGAAAAAAAAATGTTGTTGTAACTTCTTGTAAAGTGTGAGCTGGGGTTTGGCTTCAATTTGTTACTGTATTTAAATCTGCTACCCTGTTTCCCCAAAAATAAGACAGTGTCTTATATTAATTTTTGCTCCCAAAGATGCGCTAGGTCTTATTTTCAGGGGATGTCTTATTTTTCCATGAAGAAGAATACGGTACACATTTATTGTTGAACAAAAAAAAAAAAGAAAATGTATTACCTGTATACCGCACAGTAGTAGTTGTCATCATAAACCAGCAAATTACATCCTCCTCTGTCATTTTGATTGCCCCTTCTGATCCTCCTGTGTCATTTTGATTGCCCCCTCTGATCCTCCTGTGTCATTTTAAGTGATCCCACTTATTATACTTACTTAGCCTTATTATTGGGGAGACCTTATGCTCGGGGGAGTCCTTATTACCGGTTAGGTCTTATTTTCGGGGGGATGCCTTATTATCGGGGAGGTCTTATTTTTGGGGGCATGCCTTATATTTCAGCGAGAGGCAAAACTGTAAGTAGGTCTTATTTTCTGGGGATGTCTTACTTTCGGGGAAACAGGGTAGTAACATTCTCTTCTCCAAAAATTAACAATGCTGCTGTCCAAAGGTGCCCCTATTCTCCTTGATCCAGAGTGGGGTCACTCTAATACAGGAGGTGTGTTACTAGCCAAATCACCCGCAAGAAAAGGGAAAAAAGCTTAAAAAAGAAAATGAATACAGCAACCACATCTAATGATTGGTAAACTGTAATTTATTACATTTTTGCTTTTGGGTCTATTACAACTTTAACTAGATGGCCTTATGTCTTTTTTTCAACCAGACTAACTATGGAAAAGTATCCAAAGGGAGCATGTCCCCTTTTACATATCCGCCACTATACCATGCTCAGGCCACACTTTATTTATCTCAACCATTATGTCATTCAGGCTGGGTTCACACCTACGTGATGCAGGAGCCACATCAATTCCACGCTATTCTCTGCAAACCCCTGCGGGTGTCCATATAAAGTTATTGACACCCCGAAATTGGTTCGCAAAAAGCAGTGCGAACTGTAAAATTAGATGGAATTGGATCGCATGGGTCTGAACACGCACACAATCTGATTCCAGTGCGGACCAAAAAAGGGGTCCTGCACCATTTTGGTGCAAATGTGATGCAATTTCAGCCATACAAACTGTTTGGCTGAATTTGCAATGCACAGACATCACATGTGATCTGCACAGCAATGCAGTGCGACTCAAATGCGATGTGTGGCATCACATAAGTGTAAACCCAGCCTCAGAGATTCCAGATTCAGCTCAGTCCCCGTCCATTTCCACACCCGCAATGCACTTCACTTGTATTGGGCTTAATCACTTGCCGACCAGCCACTCTCAATATACGGCGGCAGGTCGGCAGGTTCCTGCGAATCGCCATACCTGTATGGCAGTTTGCAGGAGCGATCCTGGGGGCGCGCCACCCCCATTCGCCAGCAGGGAAGCTGATTCACGGGGCTGGCAGATTCACAGCAGACCGTTGTTCTCTCAGGAATCAATACAGAGCTCCTGTGTTCCTCCTATTTAGGAACACAGGTCTTTATGTTGATTCCATAAGCCCACCCCCCTCACAGTTAGAAAACACCCCTAGGCTCACATTTAACCCTTTTATCACTCCTGGGTTAACCCCTTCCCTGCCAGAGTCATTATTATAGTAACAGTGCATATTTTTAGCATATTTTTAGCACTGATTACTGTAGTAATGTCACTGGTCCCCCCCAAAAATTTCAAGGGGTGCAGGGGGGGTCTGCTACACACAGAAGGCTTTTTATCTTAATGCATTCTGCAACCTTCCTGACTTTTCAACTCCTTTAACTATGTCATTCCTGACAGACCCAACATTATATTTAGTAGTGCTAGGCCTTTAAGGAAAACAAAGTCCATTTCCACCTGGACTTCCCTTTTCCATCAGAAAGGGAACTATCATTGTGGGGTGGCCAATTGTGGGGCATGTTAGTTCGTATGGCACAGAAAGAAGGAAGTGACGGGAACAGATGGAAAGGTGCATCCCATCCATCAGTTCATCAACTGTGGCTTACAGTATGTTGTTTGCGGGCTTTTATGCCCATGTGGCCTTCTTTATGTGAGTCAGACCTTACGTACCTTAAGAATTAATCTGCTTTATTAAACTTATGCATTGTGACATTGTATGATTTCATAGCATAGTGCATGAATAGTAATATTTACAATAATACAAGTTTATATTTATATATTGTTTTATTCAACTTTTTAAATTAGTATTTAATATTTAAATTAGAATTATCAGGTAGTTTTGCATGGATGATTACATTAAGGAGTATTTGTATGATCTATGTGATGGTTTGCCATTCAGGCCTTCTATAAGTTTGTCCATTGCTTTCCCAACATGTAGGAGTTAACATAGATTTCATCTGCAAGTTGGGACTTTACCAACATATCCCTTCCTAATCTTCTAGAGGCAGTGGCTTCCTCTGATTTAATTTCCTGTTGCATTGGGCTGTTCCCTCTCCCCGATTACTCTTTCTGTAATGAATGGACATGGAAGAAAGGAGACCCAATGATGAACTTCCGGTTCCAAGCTTTCAGTTCCAGAAGTCGTGTTGAACAAAGCAACCAGTGTGTGTTCCAGCACCCGGAAGAACTGCAACATGCACCCAATGCTGCATCCTGAAATGGGGAATTATAGGGGATAGATTTTGCATTTTGTTTACACTTATAATGTCTAGTAACATTGGTCACTAAGAGCATGAAGCCACACGCTATGAACACAATGAACACAGAGAAGGCTCTATGGAAATAAAATAGTGGTGGTTGCAATTTTTATGTCACAATGGTTTATCAAACCATATTTTCAGTAACAAAGTAAAACTTAATGAACAAAAAAACCAATATACTACCAATTTTTTGTAAAATACAAAAGATTATATTGCATCAAGTAAAAAGATATCAAATATGTCAAGTATAAACAGCTTTATTTTTATTTGCCCATTTTCTTAAAAAACTTTTTTTGTCACACAACTCGTTTACTATCACATAGAGGACCAACAGGCCCAATGACAGGTTCTTGATATGAGGGATCTTCTATTAGAAATGTGATCTCTCTTCAATACCCTACTGAAGCTAATGAACCACAGATCATGCTTCATTAGCTGCTTACATGGCCAGTGCTGTCAAGAAATGACAACTCTGAAGCAATAAGTGAGGTAATATATGTCCTTCACCAGATGGAGAATAAGTGAATGTAACACCCACTATGTCAATGCTAAACATGCAGATTAGACAGTGAATCAAGTGGGGGAGGCACTACTCAGACCTGTGAAAGTGATCACTTCTGGGAGAAAGCTGACAGTTGGCCTAACAAATACATACATACAAGTGCGTAGCATACACTGAATCTATAAGCCTAAGAACAAAATGTGATATATTGCAACTTACCAGTCCTTGGATCTGGTGGCCACATACAGTATGTTTTCTTTTTTAAGGTTTTTTTTTTCCTTTTTTTTCAGTTGGTGATCTTGCGAGTAACACACTTGCTGCCCCTAGAATGACAATGCTCATTCTAATGTATTTATGGTAAAGTAGCATTGTCAGCCTTTGACATGATACTTTTAGGACTACAGAACACTTCTTACTTTCAACATATCCATAATATATTTTACAGAAAAAGCTAGGAACAATGCTAAGTTATCAGCGCTCAAGATTTCTTGCAGGATCAGCGGTTATTTTGTGTACTTACTGAACAGATATAACAAAACACTTTCAATGGTATATTTATCAGATCAAATGTGAGCAAATCAGATGTTAATTGTTAGGTTTTAAATACAATTAAAATATTTTATTTATAATTAGGGATGAAGGGGCTATGGTAACACAATTTACATGTAACAGTCTACCATCTATGCAAATTCTACTTGGTGTTTTATATCAACGTGTATTATTTCAGTATGTCAGCCTACTTAGGTCTCTTCAGTGAAATTAAATGTTCATTGTTGAAATTTTCCAATTAATAGCTATTAGCCTTTACCTTTTCACATTAAGTAATAAATTACTGCAGCTAACTCTATTATCCCTATTCTTTCAGTGTTCTTTTGTACAACGAAAATGCTTCCTGAATTTGATGTTTATTTTTTAGTTTATAGTAAAATATACAGAAAAAACAATTTTTTTCTCAAAATAAATTACATAAAAAAGAAATAGTGGAATAAATAAAAAATATGATGAAATATGGTAAAATTGCTGATTACAATGGCCAGTGGCCTTATTCTGCTTGTTAAATTGCTGCCTAAAAAAAAGGGGAATACTCATTTTTTTTTTTAAATAGTGCATCAGAACACATGGTAATGTGTTACCAAGCTTTATGATTCATTGCAATGCAAGTGCGTGGAGGAATCAATAGTATCACAGTGTACCAACACGCATAACATGCACGTTCACATAATTCAGTATGCGTATTGTTGCTTTGAAACAGTGGGAACTGAGCCTATGCATAATACCCACAAAACACAGTTGTCCCTGAATGTTCAATGCACAATGCAAATGAGAAACACAACCTAAGCACAAGGGTGTACACGTTACTAGGTCACTTAAGAGTTTGCTGGGTGCTCCGGCATCCACAGTGCACAACAAACAAAAAAGGCATTACTTTTGATAAATCAGGTCCTTGTACTCAGCCGACACATGGAAAACATTATCTGAATGGCTGCATTTACAGAGTTGTTGATTTACTAAAACTAGAAAGTGCAAAATTGGGTGCAGCTCTGCATAGAAACCAATCAGCTTCCAGTTTTTTTTTTAAACTCAGGGCTTAATTGAACAAGCTGAAGTTAGAAGCTGATTGGCTACCATGCACAGCTGCACCAGATTTTGCACTCTCTTGTTTTAGTAAATCAACCCCATAGAGCCATTGTAGTAGATCTTTTACCATGCCTCCAAAGACCTATCTACCTATAGTATAATGCTATAAAGTCACTTAAAACTTGATCTACACCTTTAAATACCCTCCTATGGATCAGAGCATTTTTCCATTTCCACTATTAGTTGACAAACTTGTCCTTATGTAAGAAAAAAGTCATACAATCATTTTTTTAGGACAAACTAGGTGTTCATTTGGCAATATTGCCCTGCAATTTTTTTTTTTCTATTTAGACAATATTTTTTGTTTCTGTTAAAGTGTACATTTTATTTGATCATTTTTATTGCCTAAAATTATACTTATATTAAAAGTTCCCACATTTCTCCACAATATTTTAAATTGTGGCATTCACATACATGCCATATAGTCTACAATCTTTGGACAATAGATGGCCCTAAGTCCTTTGAATCTTTATGTATCTCACATAATATTCCAGCTTCTGAAATATTTGTATATTCACAACTCAAAAACTACTATCCATTCAGCAATACAATGTGTCAAGATGTTTTTTCTATAATCTCTACCCTCTTCGGTAGCAGACTAAACATGGACAGATGGAAAACTTAAAAAAAAACCCCCTGCACTAAAGCCGAATCCCACTTGCTTACCGATGTCTTCACATCAGCCAAACAAACCTTGGAAAATTACTCGAAAGCACCTACACTCTCTTTAGAAGCCTTTAACCACTTAAGCCCCGGAGAATTTTCCTGCTCAAAGACCAGGGCCTATTTTGCGATTCGGCACTGCGTGATTTAACGGACAATTGCACAGTCGTGCAACGCTGTACCCAAATTAAATTGACGTCCTTTTTTCCCCACAAACAGAGCTTTCTTTTGGTGGTATTTGATCACCTGTGTGATTTTTATTTTGTTGTGCTATAAACAAAAAAAGAGCGTCAATTTTGAAAAAATAACAATATTTCACATTTTTTATAAAAAATTCCCCCAAAAAAATGTAAAAATCTACATTTTTTAGCATTTTAGGCCAATTTGTTTTCTGCTACATATTTTTGGTAAAAAAAATCACAATAAGCGTATTTTGATTGGTTTGCACAAAAGTTATTGCGTTTACTAACTAAGGGAAAGATTTATGTCATTTTTATTGTTTTTTTTTAACTAGTAATGGCGGCGATCTGCGATTTTTTATGCAGGACTGCGACATTGCGGCGGACAGATCGGACCCCTGACTAACATTTTTGACACTTTTGGGGGTACCAGTGACATTACTACAGTAATCAGTGCTATACATATGCACTGTTACTGTAAAAATGGCACTGGCAGGGAAGGGGTTAACTTTATTAGTGATCAAGGGGTTAAGTGTGTCCCTAGGGGCATGATTCTAGCTGTAAAGGGGCGTGGCTTGTGATGTAACCACAGAGACATACGATCCTACATAGCAGGATCATATGATCTCTGCAGTTACACCAGGGAGAATGACAGGCGGCTTTGTTTACATCAGCCGCCTGCCTTTCTCCCTCTCCAGCGGGAGATCGCGAGTGGCCGGCGGACATCGGAGCCGCCAGTCACTAGTGCGGGGATGCCCGTGAATGAGCGGGGGCGGGAGCGTGCCTCCGGTGGTGCGCGCTCGCCCCCTACAGGCTCCTGGGCGAGTGACGTGGTACTACGTCGCTTTGCCCAGGAGGTGATGACTGCCACAGTAAATATACTGTGGGCGGTCGGCAAGCGGTTAATACATGAGTGCACCTTTGCACCAATTGACTGCTATCCAACAAGGCAACCTACTGTACCTAAATTTTGCAAAACCTCTGACCCCTGGACCATGCATTTCCTGCCTCTGTCTTTCGATGTTATTTTTTTTTTTATCTGAACTCTTATATTTACAATATTTCTTGACTTTTTCTCACCTTCCCCCACCCTTCCTTTTTTCACCATCCCTCACCACTGCCTCCTCCATTTATCTCTCTCCCCTTCCACACTACCCCCCCCCCCTCCTTTTTTTAATCCTTTCAACACTAAACTATTCATACCATATACATAGTTTCTTAGTACTCCAAACCTATTCCTACTATATTGTGATAGAAATATATTAATATCATCACCTCTTCTGATCTAATTATTAAAGTGGATGTAAACTCTCACATATACTCAATAAAGTGAACAGCCTCAGATGACACACAGAGATTCTCAGACAAATCTCTCTACATAAGTTGTATTTGTATATCTGCTATCTTCAGCTTTCTACAATGTTTAGAAAGTGAACATTGTGTTAGAATTTTTTCTTCCTGTTCCAGCACTTGGTGTGAAGTCTTTGCATACACTGTGTGACAGTTGATTGGAGGGAAGTCACACAACCCCCCTCCACATAGGCAGAGGAAGGAAGAAACATGCAGAGCTGTGCTGTGAATAGACCAGCTCCATGCTAATCTATCTCTATGTGCCCACCCTGACACAAATTTCCAGCTGATTATATCTCCTATATTGGAGAACTTGTCAGAAGTTATCATGCTGATAACAGAGGAACAGAGCAGTAGAAAGACATGGGACATAGGGATTTGGAGAGAGATAAGTAAACACTACAGATATTTGTGCCCAGGTCAAATTTCACGAATGGGGTTTACGTCCACTTTAACCACTTGCCGACTGCTCACAGTATGTTTACTGCGGCAGACAGCCCCTCACAGGCAGAGTGACGTAGGTCTACGTCGCTCGCCTGTGAGGCTCTGGGGAGCGAGCGCGCGCCCGCGGAGGTGCGCTCCCGCGCGCTCCCGCACGCTCCCACTCCCGCGCGGTCACGGACCCCCCCGCGCGTGTGACCAGCGGACCTGATGTCCGCCGGTCACTCGGCGATCCGCGGGGGAGAGGGAGAATGTCAGGCAGCTTGTGTAAACAAGCCACCTGTCATTCTCCTCGCTGTAAAAACACTGATCACATGGATCTACTATGTAGATCCGTTGATCAGTGTCCTTACAGCTCAAGCCACAGCCAATCACAGTAGAAAGCACGCCCCTAGGGACACACACAGCCCCTCCCTCCCAAATAAAGTTAACCCCTTCACTACCAGTGTATTTTTACAGTAACAGTGCATATATATAGCACTGATTACTGTAGAAATGTCACTGGTAACCCCAAAAGTGTCAAAAATGTCAGTCAAGGGTCCGATCTGTCCGCCCCAATGTCGCAGTACCGCAAAAAAAATCGCAGATCGCCGCCATTACACGTTAAAAAAAAAAAAAAAAAAAATGACAGAAATCTTTCCCTATGTTAGTAAACGCGATAACTTTTGCGCAAACCAATCAAAATACGCTTTTTGCGATTTTTTTTACCAAACATAGGTAGCATAAAACAAATTGGCCGAAAATTTTAAAAAATTTTGATTTTTACATTTTTTTTTTGGGGAATTTCATATAAAAAAATGTGAAAAATATTGTTATTTTTGCAAAATGTACGCTCTTTTTTTGTTTATAGCGCAAAAAGTAAAAATCGCACGGGTGATCAAATACCACCAAAAGAAAGCTCTGTTTGTGGGAAAAAAAGGACGCCAAATTCGTTTAGATACAGCGTCGCACGACCGCGCAATTGTCTGTTAAAGTCACGCAGTGCCGAATCACAAAATACCCCCTGGTCGTTTAGCAGGAAAATCCTCCGGGGCTTAAGCTGTTCAATCACGTGCCCAATTTTTTGAAAGAACCTAATTTTACCCGTGAATAAATGTCTTATGATTTCTATTAATCTATATATGACACCCACATATTGATTCCTCCCATGATAATCTTCACCCTTTTTTTCTCATGCTCGTATCTCCCTATAACTACTTTACTTACTCATTTTTATTTACATATTTTATACAGCCCCTGAATAGGCACTATTAAACTTTTCTCTAGAAGACAACAATAAAATCTTTAAAAACTGAAAATTATACTGTTGTTTCTGGTACAAAGCATGGCAAAGCTATTTGCAAATAAATGTTTTTTTTTTTTTTTTTCAATTATACACTTTTTTTATGCGAGACTGAAAAAAAAATAAACATGAAAACAAGTTTGATAGTACAAAAATTTAAAAATCATCACAAAAACACTAGTTTAATGGAGAAAGGGGTTAATTAGGCTAAATAGGATTAACTAAGGGTTAATAAGAAATTAAATAGGAATGTATTTTTTTTTTTTAAGTTTCTACTTGTAAGGTTTCTTTAAATTATCTGCAGAATAAAGGTAACACCTTTAATTTACGTGTAGCGCCACCCCCGAAGGAGCCGATTGGTAATTTTGGGTTCCTTGTTCCACGCCTCGACTCCAAGAACAACCCCAGCCCCTCTGACACACTTTCACAAGTAACACCACAAATGTACAATACCCTTCACCTAGCTGTTAAGTATTGCCAGTAGAAAAAACACTCACACCTGGTTAGGAAACTCTTGCTTAATATATTAATGCACCTGGGAATCACTGCCTTTGGCCCCTTTCACACTGGCTTTCCAATCAGGTCCACCTGTCAGTTTTTCAAGCGGACCTAATGGGATGGTCCATGCACCTCTATGGAGCGGTGGATGTCAGCGGTGACATGTTTGCTGACACCCGCTGCTATCCAATCCTGTCCGTGAAATCCAGACGGATGGAAATCCTATTTTCCATCTGTCTGGAGGATCGGATATAAATGGACAGGTGGTCCGTTTTCATCCAATCTCCCATAGAGGAGAGCGGGGATCTGACAGGTCCGTCTCTGCATAGTAAGAGGAGACGGACCTGCCCTCTGCCTGTTCAGCGGGGATCCGCAGATCGATCCCTGCTAAACAAAACTGAGTCCGCTGGGAATAAAGCCTGTGAAACCCTTGTAGTATATAAAGTAGTCCAATACATGAAATTGTTTCCC
This sequence comes from Pelophylax lessonae, assembly GCF_965119305.1. Lineage (NCBI taxonomy): Eukaryota > Metazoa > Chordata > Amphibia > Anura > Ranidae > Pelophylax > Pelophylax lessonae. The sequence goes on from NC_138770.1 coordinate 372,469,662, forward strand.
AGATGGGCAGTGTTAATGGAACATTACACACTTCGGGCACTTTTCTGCTCTGTAGAGCAGCAGTGATCTAAGAATAAAGCCAAGTATCTGGCTTAAAGCACATTATTTCTTTTGCATTTTATTTTTTTTTAATGTCTCTATTTGTATGAATCAATTATCATATATTATTTACTAACACTGATCACGAGGGCGACAATACAATGCGACTCAACTTCTTAGATTCTCCCATCATGATTCATGAAATCTTTGAATCATCTGTGAATGCCATCTTGAATGCTTTGTGACGATGATTGCAGGATGTAGGAAAACTGATTAGACAATCTCCGATGTGCATTAAATTTGCAGAGGTCACAGTTTGCCAGTTCTCAGCAGAAATGCCATTGGTCACATCTGTTTGCTTGAAGCTCTTTTGTGAGTGATCATAATCAGGTGAAAATGTAAGGTTACTCATACTGAGTGAAAAGGAAAGGTCATTTTCCCTCTGAATAGTTTGTCAGACTCTATACTAACTGCAGACGCTTTTATTCTGCAGATGTGTCTCAGAGATGCTGAGCGATCCCCTGTTGTTACTGTGCAGTATCACTTATTAGATGAATACAGAGACACTTTTTCTTAGTTACTGAATGTAGGACACCAATCTACCTTTGTGTGCTTGCGCTGGTTTAAACACACTGCTTATTGAAATCATCAAAGGATAGAGTGCTTGCTTCAATTGCTAGGGACTTTGGCAAAAGAAAATTGTTCTTGTCGCCACACAAAGGATTAAAAGTAAACTGTTATTCTTGATGTGCTTCAGATGAAGGTAATAATTTCTTCCATGGTATATTTGTTTCACTTGAAAGTTGTCCTTTTTTTGTACTGTATTATACAACACAATTCAATGCAGCCTATAATAATAATAATAATAATAATAAAGAAAAACATGTGTTTAACCACTTCTGTTCTTGTACCTGTATACCCCTATAGACCAGAGCAAGGTATACATTTCAAAGATGGGCCTGTTTATTGGGTGATACAATAATAAAATATGCCCTGATGCATCCCGTGACGCACCTCCATCCCTCAATAAAATAGAAAGTTGCAAAGATTTGCCCTTGAGACTTTGAATAAGGTGCGACACGCCCCAATGATATAATGTAAAAAGCAAGTTTTTTGGAACATACAATGGTAACATTTAAACAGACAGGTACCATATTATGAAACAGATTTGTGATGTTATACATAGTATATTAATATTCATAGTCAAGTTCAGTATTCCATAGAGCAATCCATGGTAGGTATTAAAAAAGCATCCTGGTAAACCGACGCGTTTCGTGAACAACCGTTCACTTCCTCAGGGGTTGATGTGATACATGGTTTCTAAGAAGACAGACACAAGGAAAAGAGCGCAATTGCTCAGAACCATGATATGGACCCTAAGGCATCAAAAATGAGCATATGAGAACTGAGATAAAACAATAAATAAGGATATCTACTTTCAGGCTTTCAATCATGTACTATTACACTTAGAGGCGCCTCCTTTCTTCCTTTTTTCCTTTATGGTTTCTAAGAAATAAACAGTTTGTAGCATGTAATAAAGATAGTAGATAATGTTATGCTGATGCGAAACACTAAGGGACCACCAAGGAGCCCATATTTACAAATCTGTTAAATGAAATTGCATGCTCATGATCCATTGGCTGCCGCTGGGAATGTTTATCCCGGGAGTTGTGGGCCTGGGATCCACGAGGGCCCGGCAGGACAAACAGGGCCAAACACCAGCACAGACCAACATAGTATGGCTTCCACGGTGATGGCTAGAGGAGACATATATAAAGTGTATATGAATAATAATATCAGCAATCAGTACAAGGAGTATAATACTGAGCAGTAAGTAGGGGTATGAACTGGTAACACTAAGAGTGAGCCTGAGTTCAAAAAGTATGTATTTGATGCTCAGATAAATGCTAAAAGTGAGCAATAAAGCAGAAAAGTATAAATGATGTGCAATTAAAGTTGAATGAAATGACAAAACAAGAAGCAAACCAAATAGCCCCAGGGCCCAGAGGCCCTTAAAAAGGAAAGGATAGTGTAATGAAGTAACCTACTTAAGTGGGAATATGTAGCAGCAATGTACTATATTGTGCAATCAAAGTGAAATAAACACGACTCCCTAAGTGCATTGGATATGGCAAATAATTTGAGGGTAAAGGAGAGTTGGAGAGAGAGAGTGAGGATGAAAAAAAAAAATCCTAGTGCATGTGATAAGGAAGAAAGAAAAAGGAGGATACACAGCCACCAAATCACCAGTCTCTGAAAGACAGAAAAAGTGGATGAATGCGACCAACCATATTAAAGCAATACTCTGGCAAGAGGTTTCATGCATCATCACCAAACATTGTGGAGCCACTGAAGGCAAGTGCAGAGCTGGGCTCCCTTATCTGTACCTTATCACATGCACTAGGATTTTATTGTCATCCTCACTCTCTCTACAACTCTCCTTTACCCTCAAATTATTTGTCATATCCAATGCACTTAGGGAGTCGTGTTTATTTCACTTTGGTTGCACAATATAGTACATTGTTGCTACATATTCCCACTTAAGTAAGTTACTTCATTACACTGATGTTTATGTATAATATGGTTCCTGCGCTATCATGGATTCTCCCAGTCACCCTGATGCTGCACCATGAAAACTGGTACTATAAAACAGTTGTAGATGCAAATAATTTAAGGGGGTTGTGGTGCGCTTCTGGGTGTTTAAAATGTGTTGAAGGGCTTTTGTGTAATTTTCAACTCAAAAATAAATAAATAAATGTGCAAAGATTGGGTGTATTATCTTTTTGTTCCAAATGTTTCAAAATCTTTTAAAATCAGGGGCGTGGCTTCCGGCGGAGAAGATGGACGCGTTCTGAATCCTCTCCGTGCGGCCACCCTGGACACACGCAGCTTCTAGGACTCCGCAGACCGGCCGAACCCCGCAAACCGTCCCAGCGCTTCCCGAGCATCACAGCCGTGATGACCCGCCGCAAAAAGGGGACTGAGCAGCTCAACAAGCTGTCCGGATTCCTGATCTCACACAGCACGGGACTTCACTAAAATGGCGGCGGCCCGGGAACTCAGCAGTGGGATTGGCAACTCCCTAAACTGAACTCGGCTGCTCCTGCCTTTAGGCAAATTGCCAATCCGGACAGCGGACAGTCCTCTGGCTCTCCATCACCACCTTCACCCTCATCCAGGAGCCCAGCGAAGTCCCGACAAAGGAGGGAATCTCCACAGCGGCCTTCACAGGGACCAGGTATGGAGATCTCTATTACTCCTCAAGCCGCAGGCCACCAGGCTCACTCCCACCCTGATCCCTTCGCATCTTTCCCCTCGGGCAGCAATCCCATCTCAGAAGGGGTGATGAAGGATATGCTATACACACTCCGGGCAACAATGGAGGCAGACATGCAGGCATGCATGCAGCAGCTGAGAACTGAAATGGTATCTCTGGGGTCTAGAGTGGACACTGTAGAGCGCACTGCAGGGACGCAGGCCACGTGCATTAATGCAGTTATTGACACTAACACTCATGATGATAAGATTCAATGGCTGAAGAACAAGGTGGCAGACCTGGAGGATCGCTCCAGGCGGAACAATGTCAAAATTAGGGGGATACCCGAAACGGTGCAACCCTCCCAGCTCCAAGAGTATGCCACTGCTCTATTTCAAGCCCTGGTGACCTCTAACCCTGCAGCGATCTTGCTCATAGATAGGATCCACAGATTGCCTAAGCCTTCATTCTTGCCTAATGAAATCCCCAGGGACGTGCTTCTGCGGGTACATTTTTACCGCACTAAGGAGCAAATCATGCTAGCATCCCGCCAATCTAGTAACCTCCCAGAGGGTTATGGTGCTCTCCAACTGCTCCCGGACTTATCCAGGCACACACTACAAGCAAGAAGGAATCTCGCGACGATCACGAAGGCCTTGAGGAACCACAATATCCCACATAAGTGGAAATATCCTGCCCTCCTCTGTGTGACTCATGGTGGTTCCTCAGTACAGATTCGCACTCTAGATGAAGGAATTCAAGCCCTTCGTCGGTGGAATATTCGGCCCCCTCAACAACATGACACTTCATCTCCCTTGCAGCTGCGACCCTTGGAGGAGGAATGGCACGTTGTTTCGCGCAAGAGGCACTCCAAACAAGCTTTCAACCACGGGAGCCCCAGCACTTAACATGTATCCACGCCAACAGGTGTCCAAGGCCATAGAAAGATCTGCTTTCCTTTGGCCCCTTCAATGCTCTATGTCGGTATTTTCCAACCACGGACCGCAGAGAAGGTCCCTTTCTTACCTTTGCTTTGTTTGTATTTTTTTAGTTGGCATTGGCACTCTCAGCAACATTCCTGTTTGATTGACTATTTTTGCAAGCTTCGCGGGGGGCCGGGTTCTCTGCACTTCCTCCCAGCTAGGCCCATGGGACCATTGGGCGCTATGCATCTCGTTTACCCACACCTGACTGATGACTATTAAACTTTTGTCCATAAATGCAAACGGCCTCAATCACCCCGCTAAACGCCGCTCATTGTGGAAGGAGGCGTTGGATAGCAAGGCTGACATACTCGCTGTTCAAGAGACCCATTTTCAGCTTGACTTACATCCGTCCTGCACTCACAAAGACTTCTCTTGGCATTCAAAAACTCCCTGGCACTTAAAATTCTTACTACTGTTCTGGACCCCCAGGGGAGGTTTATCATAGCCGTGTGTGAACTGAACAATCTACTGGTAACGATTGTCAATCTGTATGCACCGAACTCTCACCAACTCCGCTTTGTCCGCAGATTGCTCAAGCAGGTATCAAAAGTTCAGCAGGGACATTTGCTTATGTGTGGTGATTTTAACCTTGTTTCTGATCCCGGGCTGGACGTGTCTTCGTCCCCCCGGGGCCGGCAACAGGCGTTGGGGGGCTTGTTTCATTCTGAACAACTATATGATGTATGGCGGTGTCATCACGCCAACGAGAGGGATTACTTGTTTTTCTCATCCAGACATGGTTCGTACTCTAGACTGGAAATGTTCATAGTGGATAAATATCTGCTGAGCAGATCCTCCTCCTCGGAGATCAGGACCATTACTTGGTCAGATCATGCGGGGGTGGAACTGACCATTGAGGAGTCCGTGAAAGTGGCTCCGTCAGGGATATGGAGATGTGATAGACGCATGCTACAGGAGTCGGGGTGTTCCTCCCGGATATCTGAATGCCTGCGGGAATTCTTTCTCAACAATGCTTCCTCTGCCTCTGACCCTTGGGTGCTGTGGGGGGGCACACAAGGCGTATATTCGGGGGGTGTGCATCCAGCAGCAGGCAAGGCTTCGGAGGCAGAGGAACGTGAGGTTGTCCTCCTTGTTGAACAATATCCAATGCCTGGAAAAGGGAAACAAACAAAATCCTGAGACAGCTGTCTCCGCTAAACTGGTGCGACTTGGCAGGAACTCCGTCTTGTCCTTCTGGAACAGTCAGATAAACAACTGAACTTCCTGAAGATCAAGCATTACTCCCAAGCCAACAAGGCAGGGAAATACCTCGCCTCCGAGATTAAAAGTAGACAGGCCAAGTCCAGAATTCCATTCTTAATCCACCCTGAGACCAAACATAAGATTTCGCATCCACAGGCTATTGCAGATGAGTTTGCGACATTTTATAGCTCACTGTAAAATCTTTTAAAATCTATCCTTGATTCTTATACATTTAATTTATAAGGTGCTTATGTGAATAACTTATTCCAATAAAATCATTAAAATATTAAAAGGTGAAATGGTGCTTCTTATAAGTGCTTCTAAAAAAGTGCTCTGTGCATCCAGTGTAAATACAAATACAACGATAAAACTTCAGTAATGCAAAACAATGTATCAAGTGTGTGCAAATAAGCAAATACACATAACATTAAGTATCCAGTCCAAACCGGTGCATTAAAACAGTTCTCAAAAAAGGCTGCACCAGATAGCTTGATATAAAAGAGTATATAAAAAAAACAATATTATAAATAACGGTGATTAAGTGATGTGGCTTCTTTTCCTACACCTTGTGCCGTGATTACACTTCTAGGTGTGCTATATTCTCACCTCAAATCAGAGTATAATACGCCTGTATTATATGTCTGGGTAGATGGTGGTTCCTTATCCTCCTTTGTTTCAGCGTAGTATCTAGTGGCAGCGGACCTTTCCAAGGGGATCCTGTGTAGCTTCCCAATCTCGTGCTGTGTGGGGATCTTTTAATGCCTTCTTTGTGGTGCGATCTCCTTAGATGTGTATCTCCTCCTAAAGCCCCGCACACACACACCAATTGTTGGCCGTAAATTTTCGGCCAACGTCCGATCGGCCGATTGTCGGCTTGTTAGTATGATGCTTCTGACAACCGACTGCGACTTTTCGGCCGAACAAAATCTGGTGTGCATGCTATAAAATTTTTGTTGGCCGTCAGCAGAACGGCCAAATGTTCCTCAGTCAGTACAGATTTCGGCCGACAAAAATGTGATGATCAAGACTGGGCATGCTCAGAGAAGAAAAAACACACGAAAAGTAGACCAGAACATGACATCACTTCTGCAGTTGGTTGTTGTTGGCCGACAAAATTCGTGTGCAGTCTAGAGCACATTTCAACCAACACAACAACACTGGACAAAAGACGGCCGGTCGGTCGGCCAACAATCGGTGCGTGTGTACGAGGCTTTAGGGCTCATTAAAATGATGGGGCCATCATAGTGCAGTATTTAAAACTTTTAATGTATAATAATATAAAGGACTTACATATAAAAAAGCTTTTTCCAGTGTTCAAAACAACGCCGTGGGAGCTCTGTCCCGTACCGGAAGTGAAGTAAATATTTGTATTTACACTGGATGCACAGAGCACTTATAAGAAGCACCATTTCACCTTTTAATATTTTAATGATTTTATTGGAATAAGTTATTCACATAAGCACCTTATAAATTAAATGTATAAGAATCAAGGATAGATTTTAAAAGATTTTGAAACATTTGGAATAGTAAGATAATACACCCAATCTTTGCACATTTATTCATTTATTTTTGAGTTGGAAATTACACACAAGCACTTCAACACATTTTAAACACCCAGAAGTGCACCACAACCCCCTTAAATAATTTACTTCATTACACTATCCTTTCCTTTTTAAGGGCCTCTGGGCCCTGGGGCTATTTGGTTTTCTTCTTACTGCACAGTATTATACTCCTTGCACTGATTGCTGATATTATTATTCATAAACACTATAGATATGTCTCCTCTAGCCATCACAGTGGAAGCCAAACTATTTTGGTCTGTGCTGGTGTTTGGCCCTGTTTGTCTGGCTGGGCCCTAGTAAATCCCAGGCCCACAACTTCCGGGATAGACATTCCCACCGGCAGCCAATGGATCATGAGCATGCAATTTATTTTAACAGATTTGTAGGTATGGGTAAGTATTTATTGTTTTACCTCAGTTCTCAAATGCTCATTTTTGATACCTTAGGGTCTATATAATGGTCCTGAGCAATTGCGCTCTTTTCCTTGTGTCTGTCTTCTTAGAAACCATGTATCGCATCAATCCCTGAGGAAGTGAACGGTTGTTCACGAAACGCGTCGGGTTACCAGGATGCATTTTCATACCTACTATGGATTGCTCTATGGAATACTGAACTTGACTATGAATATTAATATACTATGTATAACATCACAAATCTGTTTCATAATATGGTACCTGTCTGTTTACTTTTTAACATTGTATGTTCCAATAAACTTGCTTTCTACATTGTATTATTGGGCGTGTCACACCCCATTCAAAGTCCCAAGGACAAATATTTGCAACTTTCTATGTTTATTGGGTGATAACTGTGCCACTACTTAAGATAAAAAAATAATACACAACCCCTGAGGAGATTTGATCTGCTTCCTTTTATTTATTCCTTCTTCCTACTCTTTCCCCCTCTTTTTTGCAGAAGATCCCCTGCTCTACTATCCCCCCTTTCCCCCTTCTTTTCTCTTCTTCCTCCTTCCCTCTGATACTTTTGTTATGAATGTGTGGGACTTCATACTTCCATGTTATATGCCCCCTGAATAATCTCGGATAACTTCGGCCTATATAACTTCTGTTCCATCATTGAGGTTATCCCTGCTTATTTCTCTTTACAAGTCCCACGTTACTGGTTGTTATATTGCTATGGCTTTCACCTGTTTTGCAGGAACTCAGTTGGAACTCCTTACCAATAATGGAAATCAGGATGGCTGGCCTACCTTTCTCCTGGCACAGTTAGTTCCCACTTGGCGTGCCCGGAGCATTAGACATTTTGATACTTATGTTCTATGTCATCCACAGTTTCCACGCTATGCATACTTTGTTCTTGCAACCTATTTTTGTTAACAATGTATACGCCATTTATACGTATTAGCCTGTGTTATATTTGACGACGGTCAATGTACAAGCTGTTATTTTCTTGTTCATTTATGTTTAAACTTAATAAAAATCATTGAAATCAAAAAAGTAATACACATTGGGGTTGATTTACTAAAACTGGAGAATGTGAAATCTGGAGCATAGAAACCAATGGCCGATTTGTATTTGTAAAACCTTTATTGACTTTATAGGGACTAGAGTACTCAAATATTTTAAAAAAGTATACATTTTATTCCAATGTTGTTAACACCATAATAATGAACATTTAAAATGTACACAATAACATACTGTGCTCCCACCTACTAGTGGCCCTAGGCTTCCTATACCAGCTGGGATAACACTGACCTGATGTACATATAACAATGCTTTGTATATATGTGTTAATATACGTGTACTTACCGTATATATTTTGATCTATATAGAATACTCACCCTAAGCTCCTGAAGATGCGCTATGGTGCGAAACATGTAGAGCTTCCATTTTTGCTACAACACACACCAAGCCAGACCAGATATTGACGGCCGCAAAATATTGGTGCATTGAATATGGTTACGATGGGGTCTTATTGGTGGTTTGGTTGATGCTTATGCCTGTTTTGGGGTAGTATGTTATTGTGTAAATTTTAAATGTTCACCATAAGGGCCCTTTCACATGGGCGTTCCGCATGTCCGTAAATCATCCTATTTTTTTGCGGGTGATATACGGACATAATGCATGTCAATGGCATTGCGGATGTCAGCGGATGACCATCCGCTGACATTCGATTTTCGTCCTTTCAGTTCTGTTCCGTTTTTTGGAATGGAACAGTACCCTATTTTTGTTCCGTGTAAAAAACGGAACGGATGCAAAATCGGAATTCAGTGGTGTCATCCGCTGATATCCGCAATGCCCATAGACATACATTATGTCCGTATATCATCTGCAAACGGATGGGATGATATGAGGACATGCGGAGCGGATGACACAAATGTCATCCGCTCCGTGAAAAAAAAAAAAGTGCCGGAGGGGATCGCAATGCGCTCCGCTCTGTGTGAAAGAGCCCTTATGCTTTTATTTATTTATTGTTTTTAAATATTTGTGTACTCCAGTGCCTATAATGTCAATAAACATTTTACCAATACAAATCTGCCATTCATGTCGGGATGTGAACAGTGGTTCTAACTATTCACATTCACAGTTCCACCCTGTGAGGATTTAAATTCAACACACTGTATAGAAACCAATCAACTTCCAGGATTTATTGTCCAAGCTTAATTAAACAAGCTGAAGTTAAAAGCTGATTGGCTACCATACACAATACACAAGCTGCACCTTTGTTATTACTTTGAAAAAAAATGTTTTATTTTCTACATGTAATCTGCTGTATAGAGGAAAATATGTAAAATATGTTTCCTGACAGACTCCATGGCAGCATACGTTCGGGTAGGCCCCGCCTCCTCTCCTACCTCATAGGACCCCACTCCCATAAATCTTTGCTCCCTTTCAGCATCAGTGTTCTTTTTTCGTCCTCCTCATTCATACATGTGATGTTCCTACAAATACGGTCCTATATACACGGAAGCAGGATTGGGTCTTGGAGCCTCCGCTAAGCCCTGGCTATTAGCAGGGTATGGAGGGGGCAATAGAAGAGACCCTTTGCAGGGAGCTCTGTGGTCTGGCCGAGAGAGCCCAGCTGCGGTGGGTGGCCCATCATTGCCCGAAGATTCAGCTGGTGGTGCGTCACTGGACCCGTCTCTGCTCCGGGCAGGGTGGTAAGCCCTGTTATGGGACCCTTTTTCTATCTTTATTTTATGTCTTTACTTTCCTGTTGTTGTGTTATCGTAGCCTTCCTTCACTTGACAGGCTTTTTATTTTTGTCACCCTATACTGGTTATGTTTAGGTTTGGGGTCGTTTCCTTAATTAATTATCCGCCGGGAGTGTTCGGTTGTTACCTCATCTTCTTCCGGTATCGGTCCGCGGCCGCTATCCCGGCCGTCTCTTCCGGGTTGCGCCGTTGTCTGCGCATGCGCAGTAGCCGCCGGCGAGGTTAGGATGGTGCGCGTGCGCGGGGTGACGCGTGACGTCACTCGCGCATGCGCAGTACCGCTCACGGGCCGCAGAGCGGTCTATTTAAACAGCTGATGTGTCAGAAACTGGTGGGACGGTCGGTTCATGTTATAGCCTCCCCCAGTTTCTGGCTTTGTCATTTAAGGTAAGATGCCATGCAAGAATGTTTTTTAATCCTGTTTCTGCTAGATGTTATATCCGATAGCCTGCCTTTTTCTTTTGCATGCCAGCTGATAGAGCTCTGTCTATTGAAGAGTATGGATGCTTCTCCGCCCCCTAGTGGCCAGCCCGCTCATACAAGGTATGTGCTGGGCAATTTTTGGGGGTAGGGAGACTGCAGGTTCTTTTAGCTGATGTCTTTCCCTGTCCTATATGTCTGTCTCCAGCTCTTCTAGGTCTGACCAGCAGCCTCACGCACGCACTGAAGACAGACATTCTAAACCGCACCACCGGCGCTCCTCGTCTAGGTCCAGACGCAGCTCTCCCCGCGATAAGGGACGCAGTGGTCAGTCTTCTTCCAAGCATCATGACCACTCAGAACGTCCGCATGGGAAGAAGTGCTGGGGGTGTAGTACCCTAGTAACAGATGGATCCTCTTTGTGTAAACCCTGCTATGCCCAAGCTACGGGTGAACGGGAAAAGTCGGACCAACATATCGAGGAAGTTGTGCGTAGAGTCCTAAAAGATTCTCTTGCTGAGCTACACAGACCAAGTACTGCTGCAGGACCATCCCGCTCTCCTGAAAGAGATTTTTTATTTCAGGATCCGTCTGAATCTCCTCAACCCAACCATCCTTCCATTCTTCCTTCGGATTCTGAATCTGATTCGGAGGATTCCGGTACTGGGTTTGAGTTCATCCTTGTCTCTCCTTTAGTCAAGGCGGTGAGAGAAGCCCTTGAATGGGAAGATCCGGCTGTCTCCTCCCCGAAGCAGAAAAAATTATTTAAACAGTTGTGTAAAGAACGTTTGAACTTTCCCTTTTTAGGGGAACTGGGAGATATAATTTCTGAAGAGTGGAGCAAGGTGGAGAAGAAAAATTCCTTGACCACAAAAATGGCAAAACTGTATCCATTCAAACAGGAGGAGGTAAAACACCTCGAGTCCCCTCCTTTGGTGGATGCAGCGGTGATGCGACTAGTTAAGCATGTCACTCTTCCGTTGGAGGATACAGTATCTTTTAGAGATCCTTTGGATAGGAGGATTGACGCCGATCTCAAACGGGCGTATCTTTCAGCTGGTATGGCCTGCAAACCAGCATTGGCTCTGGCTACAATTTCGAAGGCCATGGAAGTTTGGATCAACGCCCTGGATGACACTCTTAGCGGTATCTCGGAGGAAACTCTTCAACGTTCTCCGATACAGGAGTTGAAGATGGCTGCGGGCTTCTTGGGGGAGGCGTCTATAGACACCATTCGCCTCTTGGCCCGAGTTATGCTGTCTTCGGTTACGGCTAAACGAGCTCTTTGGCTTCGTTCTTGGGTGGCCGACGCTGCATCAAAACAGGCGTGGTGCCGGATTCCCTTTGAGGGTTCTTCCCTCTTTGGGAATAAATTGGATGCAGCTATAACTCGGGCCACGGGTGGAAAATCTGGGTTCCTCCCTCAGGATAAACGCCCAGGCGCTCAGAAGCGCTCTTTCCCGAGAAGACAAACTGCCAGTCGTGCCAGGGAAGCACGCAGCTACAGACCAGGAAAGTCCTACGGAAGAGGCTGGAAGTCAAGGCAGTCCACCTTTCAGAAAGGCCCCAAAGGCTCTTCGTCTGGTGACCGGGAGGCCACCAAATCCTTTTGAGGTTGGGCCCGTCCAGGCCGTCCCGGTAGGGGCCAGGTTGCTCCAATTTCGGGAGGTCTGGGCGGCCTCGATCCAGGATCCCTGGGTGTTAAACATCGTGTCCCAGGGACATTCGTGGGCGTTCGACAAGGTTCCCAAACCCAGGTTTGTCGCAACATCACTTCCCCCTTCGGCAGAGAAAAAGGAGGTTCTTCTCGCCTATGTGGACACTCTACTGGCTCAGCGAGCTGTTGTGCCAGTTCCCGATGCAGAACGAGGTCTAGGAGTCTATTCACCTTTATTCCTCGTCCAGAAGAAGAACGGCACCTGGCGTCCGGTAATAGACCTTACATATCTCAACAGGTCTATACATCAAGAAAGATTCAAAATGGAGTCCCTAGTCACAATACAACACTCAATTCTCCCAGGAGATTGGTTGGCATCGATCGATCTAAAAGACGCATACTTCCACGTTCCTGTGGCAAGAGAGTATCATCAGTTCCTCCGGTTTGCTGTAGGTGCTGCCCACATGCAATTTACATGTCTTCCCTTCGGGCTCTCAACTTCGCCTCGCACGTTCTCCAAGACCTTGCTGGCAGTTGTGGCCTTCATCAGGACCAAAGGAGTCAGATTGCATCATTATCTGGACGATCTCCTCCTTCTGTCTCAAGACAGACGTCAGTTAATCTTGCATCTGGACCTAGTGATCTCTACACTTCAGGGATTCGGTTGGATTCTGAATCTAGAAAAGAGCCATCTGGTGCCTACGCAGTCGCTGGTGTTTCTCGGGGCACTGTTCAACACGGTGAAGTGCACCATTTCCCTGCCAGAAGAGAAAATTCCTGTAGTCCAGAGCAGGGTGTCTCACGCTCTCGCTGCCTCTCGTCTCACTGCTCGTCAGTGTCTAAAGGTAGTAGGGACGCTTGTAGCCACCTCGCCTATGGTGAAGTGGGCTATGTGGAAGCTGAGACCCTTCCAGAAGGGGTTTCTCCAACAGTGGACGACGGAGAATTTGTCACAGGTTATTCACCTGACTCCATTCATGAAGGGATGCCTTCCCTGGTGGTTACGCCGTTCAAATCTGACCAACTGCCACTCAATCGCTCCGATTTCCTGGATAACAATAACCTCCGATGCCAGCAATACCGGTTGGGGAGCCCACTGTCTGACCGAAGTGGCACAAGGCAGATGGAACTTCCCAGGTCACGGAGTAGTGTCCAACGTTCTAGAACTTCGAGCCGCCCTCAAAGCACTCCAGGCTTTTCACCATCTAACACAGGGGGCTTCAGTGCTGTTAAGGATGGACAACACCACGGCAGTGGCTTATGTCAAGAGGCAAGGAGGAACACGCAGCATGTCTCTTCTCCAAGAGACAGAGCCGATCATGACATGGGCCCAGCATCATCTGGCCAATCTTTCAGCGGTCTTTGTTCCAGGAGTTTTGAATGTGGAAGCAGACTTCCTATCCCGTTTCCACCTAGACAACAACGAGTGGTCCCTCCATCAGGAGGTATTCGACTGGGTCCTGTCCCTGGGGATTTTGCCAGAGGTGGATCTGTTTGCGAGTCCACGCAACAAGAAACTTCGGAAGTACTACACGAGGTTCAGAGATCCTCGAGCCTTCGGAGTGGATGCCCTCACGGACAGATGGAACTTCCAGTCTGCTTATGCTTTTCCACCAGTACCAATAGTACTCCAATTCCTGCGGAGATTGAAGATGGAGGAAGTAGAGATTGTAGCAATAATCCCCTTCTGGCCCAACAGGCCATGGTTTCCCTTACTGACCCTTCTCAGCTTCAGGGATCCAATCCCTCTACCTGTCAGGCCGGACCTTCTATCTCAGGGTCCTACTCTGCACCCATGCCCTGCCCGTCTGCACCTCAGGGCCTGGTTCTTGAGAGGGGGAGGTTGGAAGCTCTCGGATGTCCAGAAGAAGTGATTCCGACTCTCTTGAGTTCAAGAAGACCTAGCACCAACAGAGTATATGAGAGGATATGGGCCAGGTTCATGAGTCATCAGGCCCAGAGGTCAGGTCCAGTAGGTACACCTACTATTCAGCAGATTCTTAGTTTTTTGCAATCTGGTCTGGATCTGCCCCTCTCAGTTAGTTCTCTCCGGGTGCAAGTTTCCGCCATTTCAGCCTTCACCGGAATTCAGTGGGCAAGCCATCACCTGATTCAGCAATTCTTTAAGGGCGCAGTCAGGCTCAGGCCTCAGAGAAAGCCGAGATTTCCAAAATGGGATCTTCCATTAGTTTTGGACTTTTTTTCTTTAAAGGAAGTCGCTTCCATGTCAATCAAGGAGCTTACATTGAAGACAGCATTTTTGGTGGCCATTACCTCCGCTAAGAGGGTTTCTGAGATACACAATTTGGGTTACAAAGAGCCTTTTTTGACCTTCTTTCAAGACAGAGTAGTCCTAATCCCTATGCTGGGGTCAAATCCAAAAGTGACCTCTGTCTTCCATGAGAATGCTGAGATAGTTCTTCCCACCTTCAGAACTGCTGAGGAATCTCCAGTCCATCCTCTAGATGTGGGCAATACTCTAAGTCAATATTTAGAAGCCACATCATCCTTCCGCCAATCGGATTTCCTTTTCGTTCTTCTCCATGGCAAAAAGAAGGGTATGCGTGCATCTTCCAGAGCAGTGGCTGCGTGGATTGTCCAGGCTATCCAATGGGCGTATAGAGCAAAGGGCTTGGCTCCTCCAGAGGCGGTTACAGCTCACTCTACAAGAAGCGTCGCTACGTCTTGGGCAGCTTCCAAACACGTCGCGCCCGACGTGATCTGCAAGGCAGCATCCTGGTCGTCTGTCAATACTTTCCTTTCCCATTATTGTATTGAGCCTGCTGCCTTATCTTCCATTAATTTTGGCGTTCAAGTCTTGTCTGTTGACAGTGCCAATTAAAGTTTTCTTTGTTCAGCATCTTCCCACCCGGGAGTGTATAGCGAGTTATTTCCCGAACGTATGCTGCCATGGAGTCTGTCAGGAAAATGGAAAATTGTTATCAAATACTTACCGTAATTTTCCTTTCCTGATGGACTCCATGGCAGCAGGAGTCCCCTCCCAATTCCTGAGTAGGCTAGTTACAGAACACTGATGCTGAAAGGGAGCAAAGATTTATGGGAGTGGGGTCCTATGAGGTAGGAGAGGAGGCGGGGCCTACCCGAACGTATGCTGCCATGGAGTCCATCAGGAAAGGAAAATTACGGTAAGTATTTGATAACAATTTTCCATTTTCTTTTTTATTTACTGTAAAAAAAAAGTATACATTTCATTCTGTACTTTGCTCCATTTAAAAATTTTTTTTAGTACAAAGCATGGCAAGGTTGTTTGTGCATTTTCTGTTTTTATAAAGCACAAAAACACAAAAAGAGATAAAGAAAAAAAAAGGTTTAATAAATAGAAAAATAAAAAAGTTAGAAGAAGTAAATTAGGGATAATTAGAGTTAACTGAGGATTAGATTTTCTTTTTTACTTGTAAAAGTCCTTTTAACTGATTTCATAAGCAGATTAAAGGCAACACCTTCAATTTAGATATAAATCCTATAATAAATAGAATGCAGCAATACATTGCTACATTGTATTTACTCAATGACACTTGCAGACTGTCTGCAAGTGTAATTTCAAACAGGAGCAGCTACATTTTGATAACTGCTTAATTTTAAGATTATAAATATTCAGATCAACCTCGGCAAAATATTTTTATTTTAGGAAGCACAGCACTTCTAAGTGTAGCATTAAAAAAAAAACATTTATTGATGGTAAGTGTACAAATCAGCTAAAGGAATAGAAGGTAAGTGCATAGTCATCATAATGGTCCTGTTGTGTAGATCGGGGGGGGGTCACTCTGTATCTGTTGTCTCTGGGGTCCAGCTGACTGCTTGTACGGTGGTTTCCGGCACTTGCAGCTCAGCCTGGGTTACGAGGGACGCTGGAGACGTCACATCCGGTCCACACAGCAGGGGAGGCGGCTTCAAACAGTGTTTTCATTTTATCCTAATAAGGATTAAATATAACATTTTAAATCCTGGGCTTAGAAAAAGTGTTTAGTCTAAAATTGACATGCTTGTATCAGGTACTCATACATTAGAATTTTATGGACAGTCATTTACTGTTAAATATAACAAAATGCAGCGCCAATAAATCAGTGAAAAAATATATATAAACATTTTAGTGAATGATTAATAATAATCAATGATACCAATCTATATACTCTTGTGCATTAAAATACAATGAGTGATAAATAAATAAACAAAAAATATGACTAAATAAACAAGTGAAAATCTATATAAAAAGGGAGCTCGGGAAGCACATGGTCTAGGGGTGCAGACATGTGAAGTCTTTACATTTCTTGGGATGATCCTTCTACTGAAGAAGTAAAGATCACCTCTGTGAACAATATATAACAGTCTCATCATCTTAATCCTATCCTTATATTGAAGAGCACCGGACTGCTGTTTACAGACGAAATAATAATAATTTGGTGATTCGAGAGCACTAGATTGTCTTCCTTGTTTTTCATATCCTTGTATATACCGTGGAGCTGTGTATCCCGGAGAAAAGAGGAGGAAGGAGAGGGGTGATGGTTTACCCTGTCTGACACCTCTAGGTGAAAAGTGTGTTTGACTCATTGGAATATATGAGTCAGACATTAAGGTAGGCTGCATGTGAGCACAGATTGAAGCGCACTCTATCACCTGTTTATGTGGATTGATGCACCAGCACATTAGTTGTCTACTGGCACGGCACGGAGGGATTTTGTTTATGTTTAGTGTCTTATGACACACACTTTACATGGACTTAATTTAATGTGTGTTTATGCACTTGATTGATTTCACATGTTTTATATGGATTTTCACTTGTTTATTTAGTTATATTTTTGTTTTATTTATTGATTTATCACTCATTGTATTTTAATGCACAAGAGCAGGGGTTCTCAAACTACGGCCCTCCAGCTGTTGTGGAACTACACATCCCATGAGGCATTGTAAAACTCTGACATTCACAGACATGACGGCATGATGGGAATTGTACTTCCTGAACAACTGGAGGGCCATAGTTTGAAGACCCCTGGTATATAGCGTGGTATCATTGATAATTACTAATCATTTACTAAATTGTTTATATATATTTTTTCACTGATTTATTGGCGCTGCATTTTGTTATATTTATTTGGTTCTTTTGTGTTTAGTGGAAAACATTATATGTAAGCTGTCATTTGGTTTATTTCATTCATTTTGGGATTGCGCTGATTTAATTATTTATTTTATTAGTCATACATTATTATTTATATAGCCGCAACAGCTTGTGCAGCGTTTTACAATATAAAGGGAGACAATAAAGCAACAATACCACTCAATACAAGAGGCTTAGGAAAGCCCTGTTCCTGGGAGCTTACAGTCTAATAGGGAGGAGCCTGTGAAACAAAAGGTTAAAACTGTGAGGGATGAACTGATGGGTGAAATAAAAGATTTAATTGTTAGCCAAAGGCAGAATAGGCTTCCCTGAAGAAATGTGTTTTCAGGGTTCGCCTATAAGTGGACAGAGTTCCAAAGGATGGGAGAGACTCTGAAGAAGTCCTGGAGATGAGCATGGAAGGAGGAGTAAAGGGAGCTAGAAAATTAAATAACATTAAATAAAAGTTTGATTTATTTTTTTTTTAAATTTGTGATCATCCCTCCTTTATTGGCCTTAAAAGTCCCGCTTTTCTTGTCTTTGTGTTTTGTTGAGCTTTGTATGTTGTTGTTATTAATTTGAATTTTATTTGTTAGGCAATGGGAAGCCAGTGGAGGGATTGGCAGAGAGGGGTGGCGGACACTGTGCGTTTGGTAAGGTGTCGGGCAGCAGCAGTCATGATAGACTGAAGAGGGGATAGCCTGTAAAGAGATAGACCTAATTAGAAAGTCATGACTTCATTGAGGGTTAAAAGAAATATTATGGAGAAACCCATCCTCCATCTCTTTTGACTACACAGAGAAATGAAAAGGCAGTTTGTGCATGGCACAAGATGTATTTATTCAAGTTAGAGTTTTAATTTCTTTAAAGGGATATTAAAGGCAGAAGGTTTTTTTTATCTTAATGCTTAAAAAAAGCCATCTGTGCGCAGCAGCCCCCCTCAGCCCCCCTAATACTTACCTGAGACCATGTTTATCCAACGATGTTGCAGGAGTTTCTCAGCTGCCCGGGACTCCTCTCATTGGCTGAGATAGCAGCACAGCGCAATTGGCTCCCACTGCTGTCAATCAAAGTCAGTCAGCCAATCAGGAGAAAGAGGGTGTCGGGTAACAGCTCTTTGTCTGAATGGACACAGTGAGCTGTGACTTGGCTCGGGTGCCCCCAAGCTTCTTGCTGTAGGAGCACTCAAAAGTAGGGAGGGGCCAGGAGCACAGAAGAGAGACCCAAGAAGAGGAGGATCCGGACCACCCTGTGCAAAACCAACTGCACAGAGCAGGTAAGTATAACTTTTTTGTTATTTTTTTTATTTTATTTTAAAAACAGACTTTAGAATCACTTTAAAGTATAGGTGTAGTACTGAAGATAAAAGCACAGCTTAAAGCGTAACTCCACTTTTGTTGAGAAAAAAACATTCCCCTCTGGGTGATGTCTGTACATTACAAGGATTATAACAAACTTTGTTGCAGATTCCTACCTTTTGTTATTCTGAAGAAATCATTGTTTGATCTTCTGTGCCTCTGTGCTGAGTGGGTCTAATGGGAGTGGTTTCATAATTATCTATCAGCTGTGGCAGCTGCAGGGCTCTAATGAGGAAAGCTGCTGGGCCTTCATCCCTTTAGACGTGTTCCTATTGGGAGTATCTCACCAAAAACTACATTTTTGTTGCAGGGGATGCCAGGAATCTTGCTAGTGTCTTAGGCAGACTTCTGGGAAAATTGGTGAGCCAATCACACAAGCAGGAAATGATGTTTCTGGGGGGTGTGGTCAGTACACATTCTGTGTACAGAACAGCTCCAGGTAGCCATAATGCATTGCATTTTCAGAAAAATACAACAGCTGCAGATTGAAAAGGAAAAGTATTTTTTAATAACATTCAACTAGAATATGATTTGTGTCGCAATTGTATATGCTATATTGTTTTTTTTTTTTATTTGCTATTTTTTTCCCCATGAAAATAGAGTTACCCTTTAAGTTCATAATTGTTTACTGTCTGTTATGCATATTTGTGAACTGGTTTACCTGCTGGAATATTTACTAGCACCTCATAAATAAGGTCACCTCAACACTCTCTCTACCAAGTTCATTTGGTATCTTTAGAACACTGTGTAATGTAATATAGTCTGATTGGCTGTATCTCCTTCCCCCAGTCTGAATGCTGATATGGAGAGAGTACCGGCAGGAAAGTGCAAAAATAGAGTGAGAAACTACAAAACTCAATTCAATGAGGGTCTTTTATTTCTGTTTACTGGTACACTTTAAAGTGTATCTATATCCAAAGCTGTTTTATTTGTTTGTTTTTTTGGATAGAATGGGGGAAAGTTAGAACAGAGTGGGGGGGGGGGGGTGTCTGGGGGGCAGTTGCAGCACAGAAGGTCATTCACTTGAATGCATAGGCTTTACAACCACTTTAATTAGCCTGGAGGATCCATGAAATTTTATGAGTCCAGTACACACTTTGTTCAACAGTACCAAACCCTGATGAAAAGGACCCTTTAAATTTCTAAAATGCACTGACTTATTATGAAATAAGACTTAAGACCTAAATATAATTGAATCTGAACATTATATGTTCTCCCTTTGGTGATTGCCTATTTGTACACGTAGTCTCTACTTGAGTGAAAAGCCAATGCTCGGCCAACACTACTGGGAGAGCTGCTTAAGGAGAATCATTCTTTATACACCGCTTAGGACCTGCTGTGTTAAAAAATCAAGGAGGGCCCCACGCTTCTCTTTTACTTTCTTAACAATAAAAAAAAACAGTTGGTCCACCATTACTTTAACTTAAAAATGCATTTTGGCATCTGTCTATGTTGCTGTTAGAGATATTTCTGCTCAATTCCTGTCCTGGGTGCAACTTTTTTACCAGACAGGAAGTGAAGGAATCTCTCCAACGGAGATTTGGACACTAGTAAAACCTTCAGGAGTTCCAATCCACTCCCACTTTCATCCAAAGCTACAAAAAAAAAAAAAAAAAAAAAAATGTGGCTATACTGTAGATAAACTTTAATCAACACATCAAAATTAAAAAAATATATATTATTATTATCCTGTACTCCACTTTAAACTTTTAAGGCCTTATTCACATGGCTGTATACATTTTACAGATTTTTTTTTACACATGTGTATTCTAGGAGAACAGATCCTACATAATGATCAATAAAATACTTGTGTATAGATGCGTTAAAATACATAAGATGAGTAAAAACGTGTATGCATAACATACATACATAACTTGTTCTTAAGATAATTTATTTTCCCCCCTTGTTTAGACTTAATTTATGTAAAGGACATGTTCTTCGATGACAATTTTTGGATTCTCTGTTATGGATCTTAAAGCAGCTCATTTTTACGCACCTGTGTATATGACTCCATTGAAAACAATGCAGCTACATTCAGATTCATAATTAAAAAACACTTTATGTGTATTTGTTTTGTTTGTGTATTTTTTATGGTCCTTAAAGTCAAAGTCCTCCCTAACAGCAAACACCACAGGATTCCAGCTATTAGCTTTACTTGCAAAAAGCCTCTTTTTGTCCCTCTCTGTTCTTATTTCACTTTGCTACTTGGGCCTGTCTTTTTGAGACTTCCTGGCTAAGCTCCACCAACTACCAAGGCTGCTTCTGGGAACAATGTACTACCACTGGGCATGGTGATGATAGCCAGGAAATGTCAGGTCCCAGTGGCTAAGCAAGACTAAATCAGAAAGGTGTGCAGAAGATGCCTTTCTGGGGCCAATAAAGATAATACCAGGGGTGTTAAGAAAACTGTACAGAAATATTTCTTTTAAAGTTTTTTTTTATTCAGAGATTACAGTTTTTTAATATTGTTTAATATTGTTCTGTGCGAAAATATCTTTGTACAAAAAAAAAAAAATACATACTTGATTTTGTATGTTTTTCTTCCTGCATATAAAAGTTTTGAGATAAATCTGAAAATAGTACATTCTTAAAGCATAGGTCATTGTGCCAAAATTCAGTGATTGCATAATGCAGTGCAGGAGACTGGTTTAGCATGGAACGCTGATTTTCAAATGTGACACATTTATATATTGTACAGCTCTCAGGAAAGAATAATTAGGGGAGAAATGGATCTGCAAAAACAATTACCTTTTCTAGCTTCATTATGCAGATTAGCTGTAGGTTGTGAAAACTTTTTTTTTAAAGGCAAGTTTAAGTTCAAGGGCACAGGCACTGGAGAAAGTTGAAATACTTTCACTGTTGTATATGTCTAAACCAATGAATGCCAGCATTAATTGGTTATTACTTGTAAAGATTTTAACTTTTTAACCCTAACACATTTACCTAAGGCAGTTCTTGCAAGAACATAATGACATTAGAGAAAATAAAAAATGTAATGTTATATAGATTGGAAGGCGCTGATTAGATTTAGTTCAATCTTATTTTATAGAATATATAAAGGTTAAAAACCAAAAGTACATAGAAAAATATCAAATCTGTACAATTGCTATCCAACAGCATTGGATCTACATATACAATTCGACAGTACATTCACACTGAAAAAAAGAATTTGCATGGGGACCGAAAATTACAGAAAAAAAAAACATGACTATAATAGCAAAAAAGAGCTTTATTTAAGGGTCCAAATAGTAAACAAGTAAGTCACTAAATAGGTATCTGGCCCCGGGTACCCCATAGCATCCATGCAAAGATTAGTTTAGATCCTGTCTGACAGTAAACAGAAGGTATTAGGAGCATTAGGCTCCAACAAAAATAAATAAAAATAAATTAAAAAGGGGCAAGAAGACAGAAAAAGCAGGTAGAGGAGTGCAGAAGAGAG
Source organism: Pelophylax lessonae (assembly GCF_965119305.1). Lineage (NCBI taxonomy): Eukaryota > Metazoa > Chordata > Amphibia > Anura > Ranidae > Pelophylax > Pelophylax lessonae. Next base: position 372,491,867 of record NC_138770.1, read on the forward strand.
AGAAGAGAAAAAAAAGGGAAATGGTAGGGGTAGGGATGGGGTGGGTACTCATCTCTGTCAAGGCCCCACTGTGAACACTGGCCTAAGTGAGAATCATATCCTGGAACTCCTGAGTGCTATGGAAGTCACTCCAAGCAGCCCAGGTAGTAGTGTGTTTATTCAATCTATCATGTTTTACCACCAACAGGTGCTCCAGGTCCCCAACAGTATCTAATTCTAACTCCTATTCATGTATGGTAGGAATCTGAGGAGATCTCCAATGGTGGACAATGACTGCTCTAGCAGCTGTCAAAAATGATGGAGAATATCTTGTTTGGATGATTTGATCATGTATCATGTATGAAAGAAGGACTTGAGGGATAGGCGACATGTGAGTATCTGTTACTTTGTGATAGATAATTAGTATGTCTCCCCAGAATCCTTTAATGTGGGTTATAATACCCTCCAACTTGTGACATCTCCTGCAAACATTTGTGGAGAGATGGATAGACATGATGAAGGAGTTCTGGGCATCTATAATAATAAGTGAGAAGTTTGAAATTATTTTCTTTGGCAGAGCCAGTGACTAAGTATTTATGCGATAAGATAAAGAATTTGCTCAATCGTCAGTTGTGGCTAATTCAGTTTCCCATATAGCAGTATATGTTGGAAGATTTGGATGGGAGAGAGAGGATAATATAGATAATATAGAATAGTTATGAGATAATGAGTGTGCTGAGGGAGAGTCACACAACAATAGTTCTCCAAAAGTGGAAGGACGGGAAGTCAATATTCAGAGTCAAGCAAGAGAGAGGCAATGTCTGGCAAGTTTAGGGAAAGGTGGTCTGCAGGGAGGTTTATTGTGAGTCTGTGGTATGAAACTTTATTCCATGGTCTGATAGTAGATTTATGGAGAGAAATCAGCAAAGAGAGGGCCTATGTATGCAGATATGTTCAGAGTAGTAATCAGTTTATCCCATAGGTGTAAAGTTTGGCAGGTGAGCACCGAAAAGGTGCTAACATCCTTATATTTGGCGGGCGGGGGTGGGGGTTGTGTGTGTACAGGTGTGGGGGAGATATGTGTGCACAGGTGTGTGCAGGGAGCCAGGGAGCTGTGTGTGCACAACGGTGTAGGGTAGATGAATGTGTACAGGTGTGTGTGGGGGGGAGCTGTGTGTGTACAGGTGTGTGTGGGGAGCTGTGTGTGTACAGGTGTGGGGGGAAAGCTGTGTGTGTACAGGTGTGGGGAGAGCTGTGTGTGTACAGGTGTGGGGAGAGCTGTGTGTGTATAGGTGTGTGGGGGGCTGTGTGTGTACAGGTGTGGGGAGAGATGTGTGTGTACAGGTATGGGGAAAGCTGTGTGTGTGTACAGGTGTGGGGAGAGCTGTGTGTGTACAGGTGTGGGGGGAAAGCTGTGTGTGTACAGGTGTGGGGAGAGCTGTGTGTGTACAGGTGTGGGGAGAGCTGTGTGTGTATAGGTGTGTGGGGGGCTGTGTGTGTACAGGTGTGGGGAGAGCTGTGTGTGTATAGGTGTGTGGGGGGCTGTGTGTGTACAGGTGTGGGGAGAGCTGTGTGTGTATAGGTGTGTGGGGGGCTGTGTGTGTACAGGTGTTGGAGAGATGTGTGTGTACAGGTATGGGGAAAGCTGTGTGTGTACAGATGTGGGGAGAGCTGTGTGTTCAATTCAAATATAACTATTCAAATATTTATTTATTTATTTAACCAAAGAAATGTAGCTAAATACATTTGGCCTGTATTTATGTAGAAATATGTTTTATAACAGAAAGTATGGAAAAAGTTTTTTTTTCAAAACTTTTATTTTTATAAAAAAAAAAATTATAAAATTAATTTGGGTACAGGGCTGCATGCATGAGTAATTGTAAATAAAACTATCACCACATTAAAAACTGAAAAATGCCCCTGACAGGAGGGGAGTGTAACAGACTGGTCCTAATGTGGTTAATCAGACACTGTGTCCAGTACAGTGGGCCACATTTAAAGTTAGTCGACTGATGTCAAGTGTGAATCAGCAGCATGACCAGGCTTTACGGCATAAGGCCTTCCAGCAGGTGGAGCAGAAATGCGCCTAGACACAGCATGCCTGAGCATATGAGGACAAGAATATAGAGCCGGAGAAGAAAGGGAGCAACGACCTGTGAACTGTAAGCTATACCCAGCCACGGATAAATTGTTACAAATAGTGTGTATCCTGTATTTACAGTATATACAATGTGTATATACATCAGGCCGAACATAATGTGCGTGTGTGCATGTGTAATACATGCTCAGCTTCCTAATCTACAATCCTACACAATAGTTGTATTTTACTGCTTTTTTACAATCCAATCACTGTCTCATTAAAAATAATGCACATTTGTGTAGTTGATGCTAAGAGACAGCCACAATATCTAACCTGACAATTTCTACAAGTAATTAAAATCTGTGTTAAAAAAATTTGATGCATCCATTCCTGATTGTCTATTAAAATGATATTTGTCGGTCTGTCTATCTGTTCTGACTTGATCATAGAAAAATGAAAATGAAAATGATCATAGATCCATGGTATTTATTATATGTTTTAGCTATGTTATCCATCTATGAGTCTAAGTTATGATTTTTTAGGAATTCATTATTCCAGCACAATGCTACATGTGTATTTCAGTTTAAAATATATGTGTAGCGGTTGTCCCGCATTTCCCACGACCGTGCCAAGCTGACCGAGGCTTTCACTGAATGGAGAGACACAGCCTGTCAGTTTCTACAGGGGATTTTCCCCCTCCCTCTCCACTTCTCCCTGTGCAGTGAGGAGAGACAAGCACAGGCAGAGCTGCTCACTCTTCTCCCTCCCCTGCTTCTTCATTGGCAGGGGGAGGGAACCAATGACACTCAAGGTGTACTGCAGCAATGCATCATAGGACCTGTAGTTCCTATTACAAAACGGCCCCATAGCCTTCAATGGGAACAGAACTACACAGACCAGCAGCCCACAGATAGAGAGGAGGCTTCTTGCAGCAGAGGCTTCCTGGGAGGTAAGAAAGACCATCATGAGGAGGGGAGGAAGAGAGACATTTCCTGAGAGGCTCTGTGATCCTTGGGGGTTTCGGGCCTACCATGCCACCCACTGTTGCCGCGGTTCCAGTCCAGCTAGGATGAACATTTCTCCGCTACGCCAGGGGTTTTCCAGCAACATCGCTGACAGCAGAGGTGCCAGACAGATCACTGAACCAGCCGACCAGGCAGCCGCCTTGATCTGATCATCAGATGGAGAACTGATTTGCATTGCTTGCAGTATACTCGCTGTGTCATCAGGATTGGTGAGCGGGCAGATGCCCAAAGTCCCATTGCCAGCCACTAGCACTCCTCTTTGAACACTATATACAGACATTACAGATTTGGATCGTCAAGAGGACCTGTCATTAGTTAGATCAAGTATCCTTGCACTGATTGCTGGTCACTTTTGCCATACTTAAAGCAGAGTTCCGCCCCCTTAAAAAATTTAAAGTCAGCAGCTACAAATACTGTAGATACTGACTTTTAAATAGTAGAACTTACCTGTCCAGAGAAACCGCGATGTCGGTACTCGAAGCCTATTTACGTATCGGCTCTTGGGTGCCGCCGCCGCCATCCAGGATAAGGGATTGCGATTTGTAATTGGCCCGGCGGCGGAGGAATAAGGAGGGGGGCGAATTTCCGAGGGACGAACGCCTTGGTGCTGTCTCCCAGGAAGTGGGGAGGGGTACCTGTCAAAAACAGGTACCCGTTCCCCCCCTCCCCCCTGAAAGGTGCCAAATGGGGCACCAGAGAGGGGGAGGAAGCAGATCAGCGGAGTTCCACTTTTGAGTGGAACTCCAATTTAAAGCGGAGTTCCGGCCATGGGGGTGAAATTTAGCTAAAAATACCCCCCGGGACAGTCAGGGCTAGTACATTCCTCAATGGATAGCCTCTGTACTGTCCCAGTCGCATTTACCTTTTAGAAGAAATACTTACCTTGAAAATTTCTTCTCCGGCGCTGCCATCTCGGATGTGGGCAGCTGAAGCCAACGCGTCCTCTTCTGCGTCCTCTTCCGTGTCCTCTTCTCCCGGAATGCGCCGTCACTTCCGGTGCGGGCGCGTCATACCTCCACAGCTTCTGGGCATGCCCAGAAGCTGTTTAGCAGGGAATGAGGCGCCGCACCGGAAGTGACGAGCGGGGCCGGTGCAGGCGCATTGATTCCTGGGAGCGATGACATTCAGCTGCCTGGAATCAATGCAAAGAGGAAGTGACGGCGTGGGCCTGCGGCCGCAGAGGGAGGAAGTGGAAGAAAGGTGAGTATATTTTTCTTCAATAACAAGGTAAGTAAACAAAAAAAAAATCGTAACTATCCATTTCTTTTTCAGGTGACCAAGAGCAAGCGGATGGCCCAAAATCGATTATGTTGATTTTGTGGCTGGAACTCCGCTTTAAGGATCCTTTGATTCTCTGAGCTCCAACTGCCAGTGAAGATTATTACAAGGCCTTATATTCAGAACACTATCCTTTTGCTCTTAAAGGGGACATGTTACTGGTACCTATAACACTAAATCTCTCATTAGGATTAGAGGTACTATAGGCTGGCCCCTGGGTTTTCCTTTTAGTATTAGTAGTAGTATTGACATAAACGAATGACCCTTTGAAAATCCATTTGCTTAATGCTTGTTACTGTCTGTTTCTTGAAACACTATTGTCATTATTTTGTTATTGTTATTTTCATTCAACTACTCTGAGAGTTGCCTCAACTGAGTCTTTATTGCTATTTTCAGGACTTGGCTGACTTGACACTCTTATATGGCCTCTTTTTCTGAATAAGTAAAACAGTGAGGGTTGAATTTAGTTTTAATTGTGTCTGTGTGTCATGTATTATGGTATTACACTGACATTGCTGCTAGGTGTGCCAGAGGGGGTGAAACGGTTCTTAGGGTTGATAAACAGAGTAAGGAACCAAACTTATTATGCAGCTTCTTCGGAAATACTACATATGTATAGCCAAAAGGTTTGTCAAATTTTGGAAAGAGTAGGGAAGAGTTAAACCCTCCGCCAATTTTTTATTTTTTTTTTACTATTGTGGAATTTCCCTTACCCTCCTGTCCCGGGATCACAATAGGAAGTTAGGCAGCCCATGCAATATGCAATTTTCTTTCCTTCAACCATGGGATCCCCCCCCCCCCCCCCTGTGGAGCTACTGTACTCTGACAGTGAAAGGTTTCACAGCCCTTAGTATACTGTATTCAAAACACAAGCTGACTGTACTGAAGTTGTTTCATAGATCGACTTCCCCTCTTAGACAGTTGTCCTCTAAGATGTGTCCTCCCTGGCAGATTTCCCCTCACTTTTTGCTCTGAGGACAATTTTAAACTTTTAGGTTTATCTTTACTTTCTTTCTTGTAGACAAAAGTCATAAGTACAAATATAGTAGTGAATCTCCCCATGGGAACTTAGATTACAATGCAAACTTGACAGAAGGACTAACCCCTCTCCTCTCTATCCAAAACTAAAAAGTGTCTTTCTGTAAAAAGGTTAAAAAGCTTCTAGTTCTGTGACAGGATTTAATTAACAAATAATTATGCTGTTTTTTACTATATCTGCGATTGCATTTAAACTGTGTCAACTATAGGTGGCCCCCAGGTTACAAACATCCGACTTACAAACGACTCCTACTTACAAACGGAGAGAGACAACAGGAAGTGAGGACAAGTCTACCCTCGTGATGAGCAGCAATCAGGGCAACCTATAAACCCACGCAGTGTACTGATCCCTGGGAGATGTTTCAAAAAATTCTGCACCAGTGGTACATTACACCTTTTAAGTTCTTCAAGATCCATCTGGGCAGATTGTTGGCAAAATTGTGGACAGTCTCCCTAATACTCATCCTGTGATACTGCCAGTCGGTCAGATCATTCTGAAACCAACTTTTTAAACTAGTCTCAAGAATTTACTTTGATACCTATAGTCCCCTTTGCAGAATATGCAGCAATACCCTGCATATATGGGGACATGGCAGGACAACAAAAAGGTCATAAGGTCCGTTATACTTGTTATGGATGGTCAATTAAGCTTTAGTTAGGGATTGGTCAGTTTAGGGAATAAAAATGATTGGTCAGTTAAAAAGAAGAACTTACCGTTAATTGGTTAAAAATGTAAAATTTGACCACCTTGAAGCTGACTGATCCCCTATAAAAATAGATAAAGTAGTCAATATTTGTCAGTTAGCAGGAGCAGAGCAGGAATTTTGGCCCGCCCTCCCGCCCTGTATTTGGTGTTTGTTATTGGGTGCTTGTGGGTAATATGTTATTAAAATGTTGACAAATTGGGTAACTTGAGCTTTATGGCTAAGTTATATATATATATATATATATATATATATATATATATAGAATATATATTGTTTTCTAGTTCGAGCTCTATGGCTGAACTAGTTTATGTATGTTGTGATGTATAATTTAATAAAGGCCTCGGCCAATCATACCATATATGCAAGTCTGCGAGTCATTTAATATATATTAAATTGTTAATAATAATTATATATGTATATATTATATATGTAGGTGAAAACATTTTTGGATTTCCGCCTATGGCACCAATGACACTTCTTCATATTACCATAGGTACTGTCCTGAAATGGGTCAGACCGTTCATTATATTAATATAGTAATACTGTATATAACACGATACTCTACAGCCATAACTGCTTTACTCACTTTAAGTGAATACTTTGACCAATACCATAAACTGGCAAACCTTTTTGTTTCCCTCTTAAACCTATAGTCCTGACTTTTACTATGCTTGGAAAATTCCTAATTACAATGCTTCCATCCACCATGTTAACTTGTTAAAAGAAATATGTCTTCAACTATAAGATTTGAGACATTTATTTCTATTTTCTGTTTGTTCTTATCTGTATATTTTTCCCTTATGTGCAACCTCTTTAAACTTCAATAAAAAAAATTATTGGAATTTAAAAAAAAAGGCACTGCTATGCATTTATAAGGGGGAGGAAATGGGGACTAGTGCATTAGCATGAAAATGTTTGCAATGCAACCTTTAGAAATGAGAAAGATGTGCCTTTTGCTGCTGATTTGTCTCGTTGAGGTACTGCTTACACAGTTCTCTGTGTTGCAGAGTCATGTGTTTGTTACCCAAATGGCTGTTACTTTTACCGCGGCTTATGGACTGCAGTCAGGGGCTGCAAACTACAAGTTGCAGATCTGCCACTGTCAGCAGAAAATACCTTAAGAATGGCTCACACTGCAAAGCTCTTTCTGTTTGTTGCCTGTGGTAGAGCTTGTATACTATCCTGGTGCTGTGCAATTTATCCCAAGCTCAAGTCTATTATTTTAATACTTTCGGATTACTTTGGGGTATTGGAGGTGCGGGTGGGGTTGGGGAATGTGCTGTTGTGGTTTTGAAGTGGTTTTGTTAATTACATTTTTAGGATAATACAGCGTGGTAAAAAAAAACGAAGCCCATAATCTATACTGTAAAACTGTTTTGCCACTGGCCCCTGTGTATGAAGTTGCAAGCTTTAGCTTTATTTTTTGTAAGGAACAATTTTCCTATAGCTTTTAGAACAGTTGTGGCTCCCACTTCCACTGCTCAAATTAAGCTTATTGCTGCTGGATAAAAAAAAAAAAAATAAGTATGTGTGTTGCAGATCATGCTATATAAATAAGCCTTTTAGAGCTTTAAAAATCAGACTGGGGTGCTGCTGCTGTATTTAAACCTATCAATCATGTAAAAGTTAAAGACTATCTCTGGGGAAAGAAAAATCCTCCCATGTAGGGGGACTGCCCTTGCACTAAAAGGGTTTAATGTTTGTTTCGGTTGAAAGTACCAGAAAAAGCACTTTTATCTACCTGATCCTCCGTTTCTGGAGGCTGCCTCGGTGCTGCTAGAATGGTCCCTGCAGCCTTCTCTACACTCCAGCGGTCGTAGATTCTATGATGTCATCAAGTTAAAATGTCCATTAACTTGCATTGGGGGATAAGGTAAGTTTTTCTTGTATCCTAGACCTAAATGAACATTTAGGATGAATCTTTTGCTCAAAGATAGGCTTTAAAAAATCTTTTACACATGCAAAATTTGTAATGCCAGAATATAGTGTTGCTGATGCTTTCCACAAGAATCATACTGTTCCATAAAACCACAGACAGCCTAAATGCATCTCCCAAGCAGGTTATTGAAAGGATTGGTGATTATCCCATTCCCAGTATTTGTAAAAAAAATTTCCATTGGTATATGTCTTTTATGATAGTATGCAGATCCTCATGCTCTTTATTTGATAATCGCTTGCCTACTAGCATTGTAAATGGCCAGATTTGATTTTCATGATTCCCCCAATAGACTTCAGTGGGATTTGGATTAAAGTTCTTAATTTTTAGACTTTACGATGGGTTTAACAAACAGCCTCAAAATTGAACCCAGGAAATAGGATACTACCCATGAGTTTAGAAAGTTAAGGAACTCCAATGCATTTGAGTCCAAAAGAATAGAATAGAAAAATTCATTTTCCTATCAGTCAGTATGTATACGGTTAGAACTTTTTTGAGGCCTTTATTTAACTTGGGGTGGGTTCCAGATATAGAACTTCTTTGAAGTTTAAAATTGATTCTTTCTAGTGGGATTATGCTGTTCATGTTGCTTTGAATAAGTTGATAACACATTGAGACCCTTTTTCCAATCATACATTTTCTGTGTTTTGGCTAATTTTGCCCTGCAGAAGTAACCCATAATCTTTGAATAAGGAAAAGATGAGTTTGCTGGTTTTTTAGGGTTTCTAACTACAGTAAACCCCCGCTCCATTGCGGTTCAGTTTTTGCGGTTTGTTCTATAATGTTATTTTACTATATAAATCATTAAAAATTAAATATTTTTGTGTTTTCCATAGCTCTTGCTATGTCTCTCAGTATCTTTTATGTGTTTAAATTAGTTTCTATTGTTTTAAAAGTGTGTTTGAAGACCTTTAAATGCTTTTAAAAGTACAGTGACAGTAAAAAAAAACATGCCTACAGTGTATTTTAATAGGGTTTTTCTATTTAGCGGATTTTCACTTTTCGTGGCTGGGTCCGGAACGTAACCCCCGCAATGGAGGGGGGTTTACTGTATTCTCGTGTTACCTGAACTTTTCAAAAGATGTTTATAGAGGAGAGGGGTCTGGACAAGTAGGAGTGCTATCTGTTGTGTTTATGTAAAGTGATTGTAAACCTCAGACATGAAATATGAACAAAGCATATCCCTCTATAGTATGTACTTGTTTCAAATAAGAGCACGGGGTGTCATTTCTGTTTGCTGCTTTATTCCTCTGCTATCAGCATGAGCAACTTCAACATGTTTTACTAACACCAAGAGAAAAAAAGGTGACAGGGAAGGGTGCTCCAGCTGATTGACAGCCTCAGCTCAGTTACTGTGAACTGTGTAAAAAAGGGTGTGTCTCCTCCATCCAATCAGCTCTCAGAGCTCTACTCACTGAGCTCTACAGAGTATAATTTCAGCTTTCTTCCACCTGTCTTTCTGAATTCTCACACAAGCTTTAAAAAAAACTGGACTTTAAATGGATTTAGAGAAAAGACTGCAGATAGTGAGGTACAACCTATGTAGGAAGATTTGTTTAATCTCTGTGTATCACATAATTCTTGTCACTTCACTGGGTATATACTGTATAAGGTTTTAAAATCACTTTAATGAACATGAGGGAACATTTCTAAGGAACAATGATCTATTTATGGTAGTTATCATTTTATTTATCTATGCTATTCATCTATGATTCTAAATACTTTATATTATGGAACTTATTATTCCAGAGTAATGCCAGTTGTATGTTTCAGTTTAGGTGACTCTTTGAGCTGACGTGTGTTAGTCTGCTTGAAATGTTTCTGTATGCCAGGTTCTTATATGTAAAACATTTTTAATCACGTAACAGGAGTTAATCAATAACCAATGCTGATTTTTATTTCCATATATGTATTTGTATTAAAAGTGTGCTTACTATTTTAAAATCATTCACTAAGCAAAAACTTCTAACATTTGGGCTACTATTATTGTCGGATCTCTCGTTCATGTGATTTCCTAAGATGTTGATTTTTTTGTTCGGATCCATTCAATATTGAATTTTATTTAACCTATTCAACATTGACCTTAATTTGTCTGAAGAATCTGCCTTATCAGACTTCACAACCTTTTGAGTTACTGACCTGGAAAAAGTATGCAGTGAATGAAGTCAGAGATGATCAAAACTCCTGACCAGGATAATTGTTTCAGATTAGTAAAGCCATTGGATCAGCATGAGGGCAAGGCAAGTGTTTTGGAATTAGAGGTCAGTAATGATAGCTTGCTCGTTTCTCTCTGCACAGATTTTGTATAAAACAAAGACAAGAGGAATAAGCTCATAAAAATGTGACATTCTTAAAACAAACAAGCAAACATTGGATTAGATGTTAGAAGTCATCAAAGTGTCATCTCATTCACTATCTATTGGATGATTACCTTGCAAAGTAAAAATACCCTGGTTAAGTGAACTGGTTAAGTGATTTTTCATGTTCCTGTCCCATAGACTGTAATAGAGTTTGCGTGTTCGCTAGAACTTTTTTGCCTGTTCGAGATATTCTGGCGCGAACCGAACAGAGGGGTGTCCTGCTCATCCCTACTTGACACCTGCCCACACTGCCAAATGTACCAATACCTGGTTTAATGATCATGGTATTACTGTGCTTGATTGGCCAGCAAACTCGTCTGACCTAAACCCCATAGAGAATCTGTGGGGTATTGTCAAGAGGAAGATGAGAGACACCAGACCCATCAATGCAGATGAGCTGAAAGCCACTATCAAAGAAACCTGGGATTCCATAACAGCTCAGCAGTGCCACAGGCTGATTGCCTCCATGCCACGCCGCATTGATGCAGTAATTAATGCAAAAGGAGCTCCAGCCTAGTACTGAGCACATACTATACTGTATATGGACATACTTTTCAGTAAGAAAGATATAAAACTTCTGCGCTAAGGACTATTTGGATGGGTGGACACTCAGTGTATAAATAATAAATTGATATGTTTTTATATATATATGTGAGGAATATAATCTAGAAATAGGCTGCAGCCTCCCTGAATGATAGTCCGAAGACTATACCATAGATGTGAAAGAAAGGAGGGATGGTGGCGCTGCCTATACTAAAAATAAATATAAATTGTGTTAAAGTTTTGTGTCTTCAATGGTTGAAGATATAAAGTGCCTACGTGCTAACAAAGATATGTGCAATTGTTTATCTAAAGATCACAAATACAAAAATATAATCATTGACATCAAATGGTGCAAATCTGCAAGTGCAATATATTAAAGTGCCTCCAAAAGATTTAAAGTGACTGGTGCAGAAATTAATAATATCTGTGATGAATAACAAACATAAACAGTAGGCTACAAATCGCTTTGACCAATAGTAACAGTAGTAGTTCATGCAATAATAAAGTGCTTCAAAGGAAAGTGCTATAGTGTGTGAAAAGCCCCAGTGTTACCATATACAATGGTATAGGGGTAATATAAGGTGCCAACAGTAAACAATCTAAAATATGCACAGCTCAAAAAGTCCCGTATGAAAAAAAAATCTATATGTCACATGCAGTGACCACAGGCAAATAAATATTCACAAGTTGAAGTGGGTGACAACACTCTGGTGAATAATTGATGAGGAGTGACCCCGTGATGGGTGGTAAGGTGCTGGGTGATCCCTCCAGTGGAAAAGCACACTTACCAGAGACACCCACCCCACACAGGGGTATTAAGCGGGTGTTTAAATGATCCAACGGCCCAGCGGTATCCTCCTGTGCCTGGATGGGGGCGTCTACCGGAAACCTGGCTGGTCCTAGTGTGGGTATTCACTGGATTGGTTCCCTGTGTATTTTCCCGATAGCGGATGTGATCCGAGGTACCCCCCGATTTCACTCCCGATGGTATGCCAGATAGTGTGCCAGAGAATAAAGAAGGGACATAGTGTAATGCCGTAAGGTATTTTTATTTTACATAAAACATCGAGAGGTACTCACATTTGAGCAGGTAAATCGAGCGTGTATATGGATCAGAGCGCTTGCAATCCAAGCCTCGATCTCGTGTGGAAAAGCCGGAAGTGACTCGACACGCTGTACGCGTTTCGTAGTTAATACGTCATCAGCAGCCGAGGCGAGGCTGCTGATGACATATTAACTACGAAACGCGTACAGTGTGTCGAGTCACTTCCGGCTTTTCCACACGAGATCGAGGCTTGGATTGCAAGCGCTCCGATCCATATACACGCTCGATTTACCTGCTCAAATGTGAGTACCTCTCGATGTTTTATGTAAAATAAAAATACCTTACGGCATTACACTATGTCCCTTATTTATTCTCTGGCACACTATCTGGCATACCATCGGGAGTGAAATCGGGGGGTACCTATGATCACATCCGCTATCGGGAAAATACACAGGGAACCAATCCAGTGAATACCCACACTAGGACCAGCCAGGTTTCCGGTAGACGCCCCCATCCAGGCACAGGAGGATACCGCTGGGCCGTTGGATCATTTAAACACCCGCTTAATACCCCTGTGTAGGGTGGGTGTCTCTGGTAAGTGTGCTTTTCCACTGGAGGGATCACCCAGCACCTTACCACCCATCACGGGGTCACTCCTCATCAATTATTCACCAGAGTGTTGTCACCCACTTCAACTTGTGAATATTTATTTGCCTGTGGTCACTGCATGTGACATATAGACTTTTTTTCCATACGGAACTTTTTGAGCTGTGCATATTTTAGATTGTTTACTGTTGGCACCTTATATTACCCCTATACCATCGTATATGGTAACACTGGGGCTTTTCACACACTATAGCACTTTCCTTTGAAGCACTTTATTATTGCATGAACTACTACTGTTACTATTGGTCAAAGCGATTTGTAGCCTACTGTTTATGTTTGTTATTCATCACAGATATTATTAATTTCTGCACCAGTCACTTTAAATCTTTTGGAGGCACTTTAATATATTGCACTTGCAGATTTGCACCATTTGATGTCAATGATTATATTTTTGTATTTGTGATCTTTAGATAAACAATTGCACATATCTTTGTTAGCACGTAGGCATTTTATATCTTCAACCATTGAAGACACAAAACTTTACCACAATTTATATTTATTTTTAGTATAGGCAGCGCCACCATCCCTCCTTTCTTTCACATACTTTTCAGTAAGCCAACATTTCTGTATTAAAAATCCTTTTTTTTTTATTGGTCTTATGTAATATTCTAATTTTCTGAGATACTGAATTTTGGGTTTTCACTAGCTTTAAACCATAATCATCAAAATGAAAAGAAAGAAATGCCTGAAATATGTCACTCTGTGTGTAACACATCTCTATAAAATATATGAGTTTCGCTTTTTAAATTGAATTACTGCTCCTTCAATTGGGAGCATAAAACGTTTTTTTTTGTATTGCCTTTTTACTGCCCCTGGAAGCTATTAATGGATGGATGAGAACAGAGGCAAAGAGCCATCATTATAGCTGGATATTGCTATCACAGGATTGCAGCTTAGAAACTACATATACGTACATGTAGCGGTCTCCCCTCTGGAGCAGCTTGGATATTGGTTTGCCTGGGCCTCCCACTGATTACTCCACAGCCAGATACAGGGTATTTTCACACAGCCAGGTGCACACACTCTTTTATCTTCAATGACCAGTCTAGGGGATTTGTTTTTGTATTTTATTTTGAGAACTTGGTAGTAGAAGGGATTCAGTAGGATACTCCAAATTACCTATTCACAGGTGAGGACAACTGCAGGACCATACAGCACCTTTATGGGATGAACAAGTCAGTTTGTAGCTGAAGGAACTCAGTAAACTTTGCCTCTTCAAGACACCAGCCAGTGTCTCCTTTAGCTTGCACCCAGTAACTGACTTCTAGCACCCAGAGGGGGATCTAACAGCAGTCCCAAGGATCCCCTGTGGCGGTTTGTACTCACAAGGCTCCTGAAGCACACATGACATTATTCCTCAATAGTACCAGACAGGATCCGTAGACATCCTCCCTTAGTCAGCTTTAATAAGGACCATGGGTTTCAGGCCCTCAGGTCAACCACCTGAAGCCACATTGAAGCCTGTGCTGGGGAGAGGGAGCAGCCCCCTCCCCACCTGGACCTCTCCCTGTAGAGGTAGACTGGACCATGAGCCCATGTTCTCTTCAGATATAAATACAGGTACCCAGCATGCCTTGGGGCACATCGCCTTCTAATTGGCCAAGGCTGTACAGACATCCATGCTCTCACCTGCTAGGTTTCCACCCACTATCCAGTATACTCCATATCTATTGGATCAGTGTAAAAACATCAAGACAGCATGAGCAGCACCAGAGCACACTGAGCAGACCTCACTAAACATTCACAGCTCTCTGTTAATCAGACAGCACATACATTTACCTAGCTGTCTCCCTGTTAAGCAGAGAAAGCAAAAACGATATACACTCACTCTGGAACCTACCTAGGAGGGCATTACATACTGTAGATATCCACATGTGTGAGCGAATCTCCATCATTCTGCAACATTTCCTGGAATTCATAAAGACTAGCGCAGACAGATTTGTGAAAGTGTCTCTCATGTGTCCTAAATGTTTTGCAGCATGCACCAAATTAATGTACCTGTCTAGAACTTGTACTTGAAATTTATGCACGCTGCGCCATTTTAAGAATGCACGCAAGTCATTTCTGCAGGAGTTTCTCTCTGTATGCCAAAAAAGAGTTGGTCTTACTTAGCACCACTTTTATAGGATGCAAACTGGAAGTCTTTTATTCTAAAGTTGGTGCATTTAATGCACCACAATTTAAAAGTGGCAAATTTAAGAACTACCTGAATTTGGTGGACGAGTTGTTGTCAGAACCAAAAATGTCAAAGATGCTGCATGAATTTGCTGCAATACATTACCAAGAGGGATTAATGTTAGAAAAGTGGAGCAGAAGCTTTATTGAACCCCCCCATTATGTCTATTTATCAGCCAGTGGCAGAAGCTGAAATCGTTAGTTATACACATGAATATAAGTTTATGTTATCATGTTTGTGAGAATGTTTAGCCCACTATGAGAAGGACTAGTGGTGCCAGTGTGACTAACGAAATCATCGCGTTTATTTAGTCTATAAGAGAAAACGAGCGCCAGCTGATCTACTATTTGTATTTAGGTATAGAAAATGCAGTACCTATTGATTTTACCAGAAATGCAGTGTCCTTGTCACTTTCTGTAAGCTGAAAACCACTAGTCCCATCAATTCACCAGGTAATGAACAATAGCTGACATGCTTGAAGTCCAGCCTGTGTGACAACCATGGCTCTCTCTATGGATAGACTTGACTGACAAATTAAAAATAATACAGCCACATTAAGGGACTGGTAAGTTTTAATATTTTAAACACACACAGGGCCGCTGCTAAGGCAGTACAGCCAGCCCTCCTGTACTGGGCCCGGGCACCATCAGTTCAAAAGGGGGTCCCGGGCATCTGCTGAGCAGAAAGGCCAGCTGTACTGTCTTATTGCAGACACCAATCTTCTTCTGCCTTCCCCTGCAGCACTGACAGCTTCTCCTCCTCTTTCTCCCTCTGCACTGTAGGGGGATTGGCAACAGCACATGCTCCCCTTCCATATGCTGTCCAGGCCCCCCTGTGTGCCCCTTTCCCCCCACAGCACTTCTGGCTTCCCTCCTCTCCTCTCCAGCCAGAAGCTACGGTGAGCACATGCACAGGGGGATGTTTCAAGCGTAACCCCATTTTTGTGTAGAAAAAAACATTCCCCTCTGGGTGATCTATGTACATTACAAGGATTATAACAAACTTTGTGGCAGATTCCTACCTTTTATTATTCTGAAGAAATCATTGCTTGTTCCTCTGTGCCTCTGTGCTGAGTGGGTCTAATGGGAGTGGTTTCATAATTATCTGTCAGCTGTGGCAGCTGCAGGGCTCTAATGGGGGAAGCTGCTGGGTCTGCATCCCTTTAGATGTGTTCCTATTGGGAGTATCTCACCAAAAATTATATTTTTGTTTCAGGAGATGCCAGAAATCTGACTTGTAATTTATGCAGACTTGGTGAGCCAATCACACAAGCAGAAATTCATGTTTTTTGGGTGTGGTTAGTACACATTCTGTGTACAGAACAGCTCCAGGTAGCCATATTGCATTGCATTTTCAGAAAATGACAACAGCTGCAGATTGAAAAGGAAAGGTCATTTTAATAACATTCAATCACTATATGATTTGTGTCGCAATTGTATACGCTATATTGTTTTTTTCTTTTTTTGTAGATTTTTTTCCTACGAAAGTGGTGTTACCCTTTCAGGATAGAGAGCAGGGGAAGAGGCCGGTAAATATGTTGTTTACTGACCCCTTCCTTTCCTAAATGAACACAGGGAGCGATTGATACCAATCACTCCTGTGTCCATTCATCACTGAAGCACAGTAAACATTGTTTACTATGCTTTCGTTTGTGAATGAGCAGGAAGCCTCAGAGTGTTTCCTATCAATTCATCTGTGCTACTGAGCTAGCAGAGCTAGGAACTGATAAATCTAAGTCCTCAGTCATTGTCGGCTGGGGCTTGGGGGGGCCCTGTCAGGTAAGCTGTATGGGGCCCCGGGATTTCTAACAGCAGCCCTACACACACACAAACAAACAAAAAACAAACACACACACACAAAACAATTCCATAGAAACCATTTAACCTACTAATAGGTTTTGGACTATAAAATGAAGCAAGTGAATCCCTTACAATGCAAGATCCTTTAAGCTGTAGCCAGTATTGCAGTCATTCAAAGCCATCGTTCTAACCACAAAGGCATTACCTTACATTTGGTTTGGTAAATGTACCTGCACAGCACTCAGTGTCACCCTTCTTTTATTTTGCACTTCTTTTTCCTTTGCTCTGTAATATATGTGGCCCAAAACTACTGTGACAGAATAGTACAATAAATCATATTAAACTCTTCTTGCCATTAATGCACAGTTCCCATAAACTTGAATTCTCACAGGCTTAGTTGATAATCCCATTAATATAGCAAATTACTAAGGCAGTTCAGAGGCATAGTGTAGATATATTATATCAAGATGTATTCATTAAATTTTGAAGTGAGCTTTGTAACCTGTGAGCTTGGCAGTTTGCCACCATACAGTTCAAGTTCATATAATCTTATTATTGTCTTTCAGTTCAATTTCAGAACTGCTATTTAGTACAGATTCAGCAAACAGAAGGCCAATACACTGCAGGGTTTCATAATGCATCACATGATAAAGTGGCAATGTGAACAATATTTTTCAGCACTATTGTAGTAATTGTGTCATACATTTGCTATTATTTTTATCTTTCTCTTGCATTTTTTGATTGCATTCAAAAGCAGTGACAGCATTTTGTACAGTGCACTATTAGAAAACAGAAGCATACCACTGATAAAAGTTAGTGTTTTAAAGGCAAGCTTGAAACAGCTATATGCAGTTTGAATGAATTGCTCTATATTAATCTGTATGTGTATTATGCACCAGTGGATATGGATGTTCATCAGGCTGATGGGGCAAAAAATTAATTATTTGCATGGCTCCACCCACTGCCTGGAAATAATCAGTATTTCTCTTTTTTTTGTTTGATATGTGACAGAATGGGGCTTGTTAATACCTTTTTAGAAGGCTTTACTGTGCAACGCACCAGATCTTTTGGAAGACATGTTGATTACTTTAGTCCTTCTCACCATAACCGCGATATTAAATGCACTCCACCCTTGCCTGTGACAGAAGCAATACAGGAAGCAGCGGCTCTGTTCTCTACTGCAGCCGCATGCTTCCTCCAGCGCCTCTCCTGTCACACTCTGTTGGTGTCTCCAGCTAACAGTACCCACCAGTATTACCCACCAGTAGTACCCACCAGCAGTACCAGCAAGCAATACTGACCAGCAGTAACCACCAGCAGTACCCCTCCAACAGTACCAGCCAGCAGTACCCACTGGTAGTACCAGCCAGCAGCACCCACAAGCAGTACCTGCAAACAATACCAGTCAGTAGTACCAGCGAGCAGTACCCACCAGCAGTACTCACCAGCAGTACCAGCCAGCAGTACCCGCAAGCAGTACCTGCCAGCAGTACTATCCAGCAGTACAAGCCAGCACTACCTGGCAGCAGTATCCACCAGCAGTACTAGCCCTGGAGGACAGCCAGCAGCAGCCACCAGCCCTGACAGCCTTTACTCCTATCGTGGAACCTGTTATTACGGTCCTGCAGTGGGCCACTTTCCTGCCATCTTGGAATCCCTCACGGTGGCGGACTGCCAGAGCCCAGTTGCAAGTGTGACCTTTGCGACCCTGGTAGTTCCGCCAATGGTGTCAGTTCTATTTTTTCATTTTTTTACCATTTAATTTTATTTATTTCTTTCTTTTTACCAATATTATTTGTTTTACATATTTTTTGGGACCCCTGTTCGGGGGCTTTGGTGAAATATCAGGGGTCTGAAAAAAGAGACTGACAGATTAGTCTACCCCTTTCTCTGCAACCTCAACTGTACGGAATATATGAACAGGACTAGCTCTGTACAGCTCTGTTTATTCACAAATTGATGCATAATAAATTTACTATGTCTCAGCTGTGAATGAATTAAAAAAAAAAAAAAACGGCAGCGCTGCAGAAGCACACAGGGGGCGGGGGCAGCAGAACAGTTATAGGGAGGTGGCAGTATGAAGAGGAACCAATGCCCTCCAATTTCCTCCTGCAGCCGCTGAATGTCTGCCAAGGGAGAGGGGGAGAAGCGGGCCTTTGAGGCTACATGGAGGGATCGGTTCCTCTACATGCTGTCGCCGTCCTATCCAGCTGTACAGGGGGGGGGGGGGTCGCACGGGCCCCCTGGACCAAAGGGCTGGGTCGCAATGGCAACCTCTACAACGCCTATACTTCCAGTTCACATGAGCTTCACAACCACCTGAATCTTTATTTACAGAACTATAACCTCTGTTGGCAAAAGGACTTTTCTTGTAACCTGAAGCAGATTTACTCTGCACTGAAAAGGGGACTGCAGTCACCTACTGACCAAAATTGTGAGATGCACACAGTTCTGGCTCATTCTTGCATCACTTACCTTTCCACCAAGCTGTGAGGGCATTATAGTACATATACTTTCACTATACATAGTACTACCTTTTATGTCCAAAGTTTTGCCTTATTCCAGTTAAGCAATACTTCCATCTCTCATCAGCCCCATCATTTATAGACTGTGTTTCCTCCTAAGCGCCAGGTGCATAGATATTTTATTCAATTTATTACACTGAATGTAACTGCACACAGGCCCTGGGGGGGAGGGGGGGGGGGGTGATCCATGCGGTGGGAGGGATGGTTGAAAACACTGATCTCCCTGTATGGCTTTTCCAGCTGACAGCCACTTTTCCTCTTCCTCCCACGGCTGGCAGCTGAAAAGCCATATAGGGAGATTGCTGCTTGCAACTGCCCCTCCTGAACACCAATCACCATGATTGTCCCCTGTATCCTCCTCCTCTGGCCTCTATGTCCTCCACCTCTGACCCCCCATCCTCCTCCTCCTCTGGCCCCCTGTGTGCTCTTCCTCAGCCCCCCCCTGCCCTCCAGCCAGCTTCCCTCCTCTCTTGCTGGCTGCTGGGGGGATCTGTCAGGATGGAGAGCAGAGGAAATGACATATTCAAGCCCCTTCCTTTTCTGAATTGGACACAGTGAGCGATCGCTACTGACCATACACTCAGCACTCCTCTCACGCACATACTACCCACCTCCATACACTCCTCTCCTGCACATATTACCCACCACCATACACTCTCTACTTCTTTTCTGCGCATACTACCCACTGCCATACACTCCACGCCCCTCTCCTGCACATACTACCCACCACTGTATACTCCCCACTGTACATTCACTATTTAACATGACCACATTCTGCACTATGTAAGTAATCTCAGACTCCATTAAAGTGTTACTAAACCAAGTAATATAAAAAAATGTTCATTAGCCCCCCCCCCCCCCGCATTGCCCACAGTTTATAAATAATACTTTACTTTAAAATACTGCAGCTATTTACCTTGTAAGCTGATCTATATACCATGGTCACGTGATACTCTGCAGGGTCCGTCCAAGTACAGAGTGTTCATGTAGAAGGAGATTTCTCTGCCTCTTGAAATACATTATAGCCTGAGCCCTCATGCTTTCATTCATAAATCAAGATTTGACATCCTGCCAACTGTGTTATTTTTTAGTTACTGGGCATGGAGGAGAAGGGAGAGACTGGGCTGTCATTTATGATCTGTACACACACCCAAATGTGTGATGTAATACCATGAACAGCTCAGGTAAATCCAGGAGGCATTCTATCCAGCAATAGAGACCAAAGTGAGCATGCGCAGCTAAACTACACTTACTGTGGCTTATCTGGACTTGCCCAGAGTGACAGTGCCGGAGAGGAAGGATCTGTGCATATAGGATCACACAGCCTTTTTACAAAATGCAGAGGGTTAATCACTTAAGTTACAGAGTGAGTATAACAAGCATGCTATTCTGCATCTATAGACAGATTTTACTGTTGTAGGTTTAGTAACACTTTAAACCACACATCCTTTAAGCCACATCCAATATTTAGCACCAACCGTAAGCCATGCCCACTATTTGATGCAGCCCACTACGTATTTTAATTCATAGCAATGCCTAGGGCCCACTTTTTATCTTTCACATGGCCCACTGATTTCATGATACGCCCCTGAGGGTTTGGTATGGCTTCTGGTAACAAGCCCATGCCATGAAATGTCCACTAACTGAATGACATCCAGTTGCAGCCACCAAGGTTTGGCAGATGAACTGGCTATTTAGTTTGCACATTAAAGCATTTGTTACCCTAAAAAAAAAATTGATCCTGTTCCCTTAAAGCATGTTATTCAGCATAGTGCTTATGCTGTGTCATTTGGCCCCTTTTATCACCTAAAAAACCTGGCTGACCCTGCCAGTTTCTACCCTCCCCTCTGTACACTGACCACTGTGTATCATGGCTCTGGAGCCCTGACACTGTGGTCAGTGTACGTGCCTTCATCATCTGCAGTCCTGCTCTCTGCTGTCCTCTGTCCTCCTCCCCCTCCTCTCCCTGGCTGTCAGCTCCATGTTAAGATCCACCTGCCCCTCCTGCTGCTCAAATAACTGGTACTATGTTATATAATCCTATTTGTCTCCTAAGTTTGTGTGTTTTATAAAAAAAAATGCTGTATATGCCTGATTTCAGTGTGCTGTTCGGCGATCACATGACCGGCCAACTCTTTTTTTCTCTCTCTCTCCCCTCCTCTCCTCCCAAGTGATGTTATCTCGGCCCCACCCCCTGCAGCTCTCAGACTGGGAGAGGAGAGAGCCAGTCAGTTATGTGATTGCTGAGCAGCGCACTGAAATCAGGCATATACAGCATTTATTTTTATAAAACACAGAGACAGACACACAGGCTTAGGAGACAAACAGGATTAGATAAAGTCCTGCAAGTGGCTTAACAACCACTTTAAGAGAACTGTAAAAATGTAAGGGTTTAGTCAAACTCTGCATGCATGCAAACTCAAATGTCATTCCTATTTCTGAGTCACTGACTCAGGCCTTTTTTTTGCATTTTCCTTCTAGGTCAGGGACTCCATCTAATAAAATAAGAGGGTCAGACTCACAACAAAATGTATTTTATTGGGCAGCATTGCTCATTTTCACACACAAGTGAAAGAAAAAAATTGCATGTTAATATTGAATCAGGTGAAAATGAAAATTACATTGCATGTGAAACATTTCTTGTGTTGAACTTCTACTGTTAGTAGTCTTAGTAAAACTCAAACCCCTTGTGTTATTCTAAAAGAAAATTACTACTTTATTGGTTAGTTTAGCGCATCAACCTAAAAATCTCTGCAGTGCAAGAATCAGCAGTATTAAAAGACACTTGAGCAGATGTGATACAAAAAACCTTTTAATTTCTTTTTTTTTTTTAGAGTAAAAGAATAATGACTCTGCAAGTTTGTGTGGTGAAATGAGCAATAATTTGATAAACATTGTCTTTCCATTAGATTAGATCAATTAATCTGATTCTAATTTGGCTAAACATTACCATACTCAAATCCCGAGAGCCTTGTGAATAATCTCTAAACACATTGACACTCTCTCAGCAGTCAAACATTATCCCTACTCACACTGTTTGTCCATATGGTCTCATCCCATGGTGAAGGGGAGCACCCTGCTGCTTCAATCAAATAAATGTCAATTATCTGAGATGAATTTTTAGCAAGGCTATGTGATTCTGATCCAGCCAGCTAAATATCATTGAAATAAGTTTCCCTGAAATCAATTTCCCTTTTTTTCCTAATGGCATTGCTTGTTTTGTTTTCCCAGGAATGTAACTACAAAGCAAATGGTGTGCTTCTTCAATATGAATACTGCAAATTACAAATCACATGTGCTTGGATGTATTTGAGGATGAGACTACATCAGAGGCTCTAAATGCCCTTTATTTGTTTTTTAATTGCATATATTGCCGACCAATATTATAAAAAAAGATATGAAGTTAATTCAAATCTGTTATATATGTTATATTACTACAGGAGCCTGGGTTTCTGTTGCACATGAATACATGAGACAGACTACCTGCATAGTGCATAGGTATAGTTGAGCACATGTTGCACATATTGACAATCAATATAATAAAAAAATATGAAGTTAATTAAGAGGGGTTATATATCTTATATTACTACAGCAGCCTGATATCTGGGTGTGAGTTTAATGTGGGGTATTCCATTAAACATACCATTCTAAAGTTTAGAAAGATACAGTGGGTACGGAAAGTATTCAGACCCCCTTAAATTTTTCACTCTTTGTTATATTGCAGCCATTTGCTAAAATCATTTAAGTTCATTCTTCTTCCTCATGAATGTACACATAGCACCCCATACTGACAGAAATACACAGAATTGTTGACATTGTTGCAGATTTATTAAAAAAGAAAAACTGAAATATCACATGGTCCTAAGTATTCAGACCCTTTGCTGTGACACTCATATATTTAACTCAGGTGCTTTCCATTTCTTCTGATCATCCTTGAGATGGTTCTACACCTTCATTTGAGTCCAGCTGTGTTTGATTATACTGATTGGACTTGATTAGGAAAGCCACACACCTGTCTATATAAGACCTTCCAGATCACAATGCATGTCAGAGCAAATGAGAATCATGAGGTCAAAGGCACTGCCTGAAGAGCTCAGAGACAGAATTGTGGCAAGGCACAGATCTGGCCAAGGTTACAAAAAGATTTCTGCTGCACTTAAGGTTCCTAATAGCACAGTGGCCTCCATAATCCTCAAATGGAAGACGTTTGGGACGACCAGAACCCTTCCTAGAGCTGGCCGTCCGGCCAAACTGAGCTATCGGGGGAGAAGAGCCTTGGTGAGAGAGGTAAAGAAGAACCCAAAGATCACTGTGGCTGAGCTCCAGAGATGCAGTCAGGAGATGGGAGAATGGGAGAAAGTTGTAGAAAGTCAACCATCACTGCAGCCCTCCACCAGTCGGGGCTTTATGGCAGAGTGGCCCGACGGAAGCCTCTCCTCAGTGTAAGAGACATGAAAGCCTGCATGGAGTTTGCTAAAAAACACCTGAAGGACTCCAAGATGGTGAGAAATAAGATTCTCTGGTCTGATGAGACCAAAATATAACTTTTTGGCCTTAATTCTAAGCGGTATGTGTGGAGAAAACCAGGCACTGCTCATCACCTGTCCAATACAGTCCCAACAGTGAAGTATGGTGGTGGCAGCATCATGCTGTGGGGGTGTTTTTCAGCTGCAGGGACAGGACGACTGGTTGCAATTGAGGGAAAGATGAATGCGGCCAAGTACAGGGATATCCTGGACAAAAACCTTCTCCAGAGTGCTGTGGACCTCAGACTGGGCCGAAGGTTTACCTTCCAACAAGACAATGACCCTAAGCACACAGCTAAAATAACGAAGGAGTGGCTTCACAACAACTCCGAGACTGTTCTTGAATGGCCCAGCCAGAGCCCTGACTTAAACCCAATTGAGCATCTCTGGAGAGACCTAAAAATGGCTGTCCACCAACGTTTACCATCCAACCTGACAGAACTGGAGAGGATCTGCAAGGAGGAATGGCAGAGGATCCCCAAATCCAGGTGTGAAAGACTTGTTGCATCTTTACCAAAAGACTCCTGGCTGTATTAGATCAAAAGGGGGCTTCTACTAAATACTGAGCAAAGGGTCTGAATACTTAGGACCATGTGATATTTCAGTTTTTCTTTTTTAATAAATCTGCAACAATGTCAACAATTCTGTGTTTTTCTGTCAGTATGGGGTGCTATGTGTACATTCATGAGGAAGAAGAATGAACTTAAATGATTTTAGCAAATGGCTGCAATATAACAAAGAGTGAAAAATTTAAGGGGGTCTGAATACTTTCCGTACCCACTGTATATTTATTAGACGGGCTTATTGTACATAAATATAGGAACTGTGCTGCAAGTAGTCTACACATACAGTATATACCTAATTCTGAGTTTTCCTGCTAAACTATACCTATAAGAACTATAACGGCTCAATCTTACCCCAGTAGGCAATAATGTTAAGTTTGCACATATATCACTTTAGCTTGTCAGATAAATTACAAGACTTATCTAGGAAGTTACTGGAAGGTACAAGGACAGAGAGATTTAGTATATCTCTGCCTGATACTCTCAGTGTGTGGTTGTAGTAGTCATGTATCAGTTCGGACCAGATGGCCACTGCTGCAGCATGTGAGACCTATAGAAGATGTCATCTGAGGACAATTTATGCCTGTACACTGGTACTTAGTGCCCCGAGGAGCTGCAGATTATGGGGTTTCATCAAGGAGGTGTTCTCCAACAAGAACAAGCTACGAAAACGTGGAACTGAAGAGGTTAATAGCAAATTGTTAAATGGACTAGGATGTATCCAGCTAAGTGCAGTCTGTACCAAGTAATGAGACAGAAGCAAAGGCAAGAATTGTTTATTTCTAGAGGAAACCACAGCCACAATCAAACCAGAACACAAGAAAAACACAAATTCAGAAATCGCAGCCAAGATCAGGATAGGCAGAGTACTAGTGAAGTCAGAAAGAGCAAGTTCA
The DNA here is from genome assembly GCF_965119305.1 of Pelophylax lessonae. Lineage (NCBI taxonomy): Eukaryota > Metazoa > Chordata > Amphibia > Anura > Ranidae > Pelophylax > Pelophylax lessonae. Next base: position 372,517,009 of record NC_138770.1, read on the forward strand.
ACCACTGAAGTGAATCTGAAATGCAAAATGAATTACATCCCCAAGCTAACAAAATCCACACTGGGCAATTACTGAGAGAAGATGAGGTCCTTTTAAAAAGGTGGAGATTAGGGTTGAGCGAACCCAAACTGTAAAGTACCAGACTTTAGGGTTTTTGGTACCCGGACCCGAACCCGAAAATTTTACTGTATGTTCGTAATCGAGTTCGGTGTTAGGAAATTTAATGGTGCATTTAAAAAAGCTGCAGGGCAGCCAATCAACAAGCGTTTAACTCGTGTGCCCTTAGAAGCTGCTATTTTATGCAAGCTCAGTGCACCAGCACTGCATATGTGCTTTTGTGACATTTTTTACACCCTTTTTTGGCAATGCCCTCCATCTGGGGCCTCTGCCGCATTATTCAGTGTGCATTTCAAGCTATGAATAAAGCTATACATTTTTTTTTTTAAAACACCCTTTTTGGGCTAAAATCCACAATTTTATAGCCCTTGCTGCATCTGTACATGTAGAATTCAAGCGTTATATACTGCTGTCATATTGTGTTAGTAAAAAAACACCCTTTTTGAGCAAAATACTCAATTTTACAGCCCTTGCTGCATCTGTGATAAAAACAAGCTTGAAATACTTCAATAATTTTCAGGCTTTGAAAAAACACCCATTTTTGGCAATACCCTCTATCTGGGGCCTCTGCCACATTATTCAGTGTGCATTTTAAGCTATAAATATAGCTATAATTTTCTGGGTTTTTAAAACCACCCTTTTTGGGCTAAAATCCACAATTGTATAGCCCTTGCTGCATCTGTACGTGTAGAATTCAAGCGTTATATACTGCTGTCATTTTAGGTTAGCAAAAAAAACCCCTTTTTGGGCAAAATACACAATTTTACAGCCCTTGTTTGCTGCATCTGTGATAAAAACAAGATTGAAATACTTCAATAATTTTCAGGCTTTGAAAAAACACCCATTTTTGGCAATACCCTCCATCTGTGTGCAATTTAAGCTACAAATACAGCTATTATTTTCTGTCTTTTAAAAAACACCCTTTTTGGGCAAAACACTTAATATCGCATATTAAAAAAGAATAGCGCGCAAATGCAAAAGAAATAACTACCAAATCTGAAGACAATCCATAAATAAAAATGGTGGTTTGGTCCCACCATATGGCCATATCGTGCTCAAGCCCACTACTGCGTCAAAGTACCCGTGGGTCCCACACTATCCATGAAAAAGAGATGAATCCAGCCTAACCCTTGGAGATAATACTCCTTGCTGGGAAGGATGTGCAAATGCACTACAGGGGACTCCTCCTATATCCACTTGATGGTGGACACTGATTGAGTACAGGTGTGTGTGGGGGGGGTGGGGAGGGTTGCTCAACCTCGATAGTCTGGTCAGACCGAATACATAATAAACAGGCAAAAAATTTGGGGGAGCATACCCATGTATTTCTAAAGCTGCTGCAGCTATGAACCAAAAGACATGTATATTAAAAAAGAATAGCGCGCAAATGCAAAAGAAATAACTACCAAATATGAAGACAATCCATAAATAAAAATGGGGGTTTGGTCCCACCATATGGCCATATCGTGCTCAAGCCCACTACTGCGTCAAAGTACCCCATTATCAGTGGGTCCTACACTATCCATGAAAAAGAGATGAATCCAGCCTAACCCTTGGAGATAATACTCCTTGCTGGGAAGGATGTGCAAATGCACTACAGGGGACTCCTCCTATATCCACTTGATGGTGGACACTGATTGAGTACAGGTGTGTGTGGGGGGGTGGGGAGGGTTGCTCAACCTCGATAGTCTGGTCAGACCGAATACATAATAAACAGGCAAAAAATTTGGGGGAGCATACCCATGTATTTCTAAAGCTGCTGCAGCTATGAACCAAAAGACATGTATATTAAAAAAGAATAGCGCGCAAATGCAAAAGAAATAACTACCAAATCTGAAGACAATCCATAAATAAAAATGGGGGTTTGGTCCCACCATATGGCCATATCGTGCTCAAGCCCACTACTGCGTCAAAGTACCCCATTATCAGTGGGTCCTACACTATCCATGAAAAAGAGATGAATCCAGCCTAACCCTTGGAGATAATACTCCTTGCTGGGAAGGATGTGCAAATGCACTACAGGGGACTCCTCCTATATCCACTTGATGGTGGACACTGATTGAGTACAGGTGTGTGTGGGGGGGTGGGGAGGGTTGCTCAACCTCGATAGTCTGGTCAGACCGAATACATAATAAACAGGCAAAAAATTTGGGGGAGCATACCCATGTATTTCTAAAGCTGCTGCAGCTATGAACCAACCAAAAGACATGTATATTAAAAAAGAATAGCGCGCAAATGCAAAAGAAATAACTACCAAATCTGAAGACAATCCATAAATAAAAATGGGGGTTTGGTCCCACCATATGGCCATATCGTGCTCAAGCCCACTACTGCGTCAAAGTACCCCATTATCAGTGGGTCCTACACTATCCATGAAAAAGAGATGAATCCAGCCTAACCCTTGGAGATAATACTCCTTGCTGGGAAGGATGTGCAAATGCACTACAGGGGACTCCTCCTATATCCACTTGATGGTGGACACTGATTGAGTACAGGTGTGTGTGGGGGGGTGGGGAGGGTTGCTCAACCTCGATAGTCTGGTCAGACCGAATACATAATAAACAGGCAAAAAATTTGGGGGAGCATACCCATGTATTTCTACTGCTGGAGCTATGAACCAAAAGACATGTATATTAAAAAAGAATAGCGCGCAAATGCAAAAGAAATAACTACCAAATAACTACTTAATATCGCAGCCTTTGCTGCATCTGTCATTGTGAGATACACCCTTTACATACTGGTGTTCTATTCTGCTATTCAAAAAACACCCATTTAGGGCAAAAAATAATAATTTTGCAGCGTTTGCTGCATATGTTACTGTGAGATACACCCTTTAGATATTGTTCTATTCTGCTATTCAAAAAACACCCATTTAGGGCAAGATCCTAAATTTGAGAAATATGAGGAGAACGTCAAATAAGGGACGTGGCCCCGGTCGTGGTGCTGCTGGTGGAGCTCCTGTTGCAAGGAAAGGACGTGGTCGATCTGTGCCAGCTGCACGCACAAGTGAAACACCTTCCTCTGGTGTGAGTAGGTGACAGAAACTGCAGCAGTATTTGGTCGGGCCTAATGCGGCTCTACAAATGTTGAGGCCAGAACAAGTGCAGGCGATAGTAGATTGGGTTGCTCACAGTGCCTCCAGTTCCGTCACATTGTCTCCCACCCAGTCTCCTGCTGAAAGATCAGAGTTGGCACCTGCAGCCGATGTCCATCAGTCTTTCACCTCACCCCTTTGCAAATCAGCCAAGCAGTCTGAGCCCCAAGTCATGCAGCAGCCTCTTCTGCTTTTTGATGTCTCTGTTAGCAGGGTTTCCCAGGGCCATCCACCTAGTCCTGCCCCAGAAGTGGAAGAGATTGAGTGCACCGATGCCCAACCACTTATGTTTCAAGATGAGTACATGGGAGGACCATCGCAGCACGTCTCGGATGATGACGAAGCACAGGTGCCAACTGCTGTGGCTTTCGGAATTGTGCAGACTGACAAGGAGGGCAGGGGTGAAGATTGGGTGGAAGATGATGTGAAGGATGAGGAGGTCCTCGACCCCACATGGAATTAACGTCATGCAGGTGACCTGTGTTGTTTGGAGGAAGAGGCGGTGGTCGCACAGAGCAACCAGCACAGCAGAAGAGGGAGCAGGGTGCAAAAGTGGAGCGACCATCCCCTAGACAGTATGCCTGCTACTGCCCAACGCAGCAAGGGACCGAGCACACCAAAGCCAGCTCCAAGGAGTTGTCTAGCGTGGCAGTTCTTCAGACAATGTGCTGATGACAAGACACAAGTGGTTTGCACGCTGTGCAATCAGAGCCTGAAGCGAGGCATTAACATTCTCAACCTGAGCACAACCTGCACGACAAGGCATCTAAGTTCAAAGCACAAACTGCAGTGGAGTAGACACCTCAAAAACCAAGAAAGGTCTCTGGCTCCTCATGCTTCCTCTTCTGCTGCAGTCTCTGCCTCTTCATCCACCTCTGTAGTGACAGTGGCACCTGCCACCCCGCAAACAGAGGATCTGCCAGCAACACCGCCACTTGGGTCACCAACCATCTCCACAATGTCCCATGGAAGCGTTCAGCTTTCTATCTCCCAAACACTGGAGCGGAAGAGGAAGTACCCCCCTACCCACCCGCGATCCCTGGCCCTGAATGCCAGCATTTTTAAAATTCCTGGCCTTTGAAATGCTGTCATTCCGTCTGGTGGAGACACAGAGTTTTAAAAGCCTTATGGCGGTGGCTGTCCCACAGTACGTCGTTCTCAGCCGCCACTACATTTCCAGGCGAGCCATCCCTTCCCTGCACAACCAAGGGGGGGGGGGGGGGGACAAAATCAGGTGTGCACTGCGCAACGCCATCTGTGGCAAGGTCCAGCTAACTACGGATACGTGGACCAGTAAGCATGGTCAGGGACGCTATATCTCCCTAACAGCACACTGGGTAAATGCAGTGGCGGCTGGGCCTGAGGCGGATAGCATTTTGGCGCATGTCCTTCCAGTTTGCTCCTGTTGCTAACTCCTCCTACTCAGCTTCCTCATCCTCTACCGCCTCCTCATCCGGTCAGCGTAACAGCTTCACCACCAACTTCAGCACAGCCAGGGGTAAACGACAGCGGGCAGTTTTAAAACTTGCCTCTTTGGGGGAAAAACCCCACACCATGCAGGAGATGTGGAGGGGCATTGAACAACAGACCGATGAGTGGTTGGTGCCAGTGAGCCTCATTGTTTTCCATTGTAGCCTCTGTAGGTAAATAGATACAAAGAAAAAAAAAAGAAGAAAATAATCCCCCAAGTGACTTTTAAGGCAGAATCATGTATATATATATATATATATATATATATATATATATATATATATATTGTATATATATTTAAAAGGCAGATGCCAATCTTTATTGTAAACATCAATAAAATAGTACCAGAATTACACAAAAAATGACATGAAAATACATTTTACAGTACAGAAAGAAGGATCAGATGTGTCTGAGATACATTGAGATAACTGACAACAATCCTTCAGCTTGATCAGTCTAGGTATAATCATCAAGCAAATACTGATGCATTTTGGAAAAAAATGTCCATGTTTAATAGAAGAGGAGGGCATATCACATCCATATTGCAATGTAATGTAATAAGTATTGTAGAAATATCTAATACAGATAGTAATATGACAGACATATGGCTGATGTCTGCTTTCTCCTTGGCCGTTTTTTTGGGAAGGGTACCCCGCGGTCCACCGAATACCCACAAGGGCCACCTGGCAAGTACTAGGCAGTCACAAAGATGAAATGTCTAGAGTAAGGGTTATAAAGGTACAGCCCCCCAAAAAAAAACAATGGGAACATGTTTGGTCCAAAATACTTTGCCAATTGCAAAATCTTGGGGGTAGTATGTTTACTTACCTGTGAGTGTGGGTGCTGTTATGTTGGTATGACGAAGCTAGAATTCTGGAAACTTTGCAATAAAAAAATAAGGATATTTAGTTCACACATATTGCAATACATGTTTAAGCTTGCCAACTGCGTCAAAGTAATCCCTCTTTAGCCAGTCCTAATCTGCTTTTCCACTGCAAATGGTACTGTGGACACAATGCCAACCTGGGGCACACAGACACTAAATGGGGGAGAGCTACACAGTTTTGCTCTGGCCACTGACCTGCAATACAATAGAAACAAGATATACCTTTGCTCAGATCCCAATAGCTTGTACATGTACAGCTGCAAGAAAAAGTATGTGAACCCTTTGGAATTATATGAAGTTCTGCACAAATTGGTCATAAAATGTGATCTGATCATCATCTAAGTCACAACAATAGACAATCACAGTCTGCTTAAACTAATAACACACAAAGAATGAAATGTTGGCATGTTTTTATTGAACACACCATGTAAACATTCACAGTGCAGGTGGAAAAAGTATGTGAACCCTTAGATTGAATAACTGGTTGAACCTCCTTTGGCAGCAATAACTTCAACCAAACATTTCCTGTAGTTGCAGATCAGATGTGCACAACGGTCAGGAGTAATTCTTGACCATTCCTCTTTACAGAACTGTTTCAGTTCAGCTATATTCTTGGGATGTCTGGTGTGAATCGCTTTCTTGAGGTCATGCCACAGCAATCGGGTTAAGGTCAGGACTGGGCCACTTCAGAAGGCATATTTTCTTCTGTTTCAGCCATTCTGTTGTTGATTTACTTCTATGCTTTGGGTTATTGTCCTGTTGCATCACCCATCTTCTGTTGAGCTTCAACTGGTAGACAGATGGCCTTAAGTTCACCTGCAAAATGTCTTGATAAAATTGGGAATTCATTTTTCCTGTGATGATAGCAATCTGTCCATGCCCTGACGCAGCAAAGCAGCCCCAAACCATGATGCCCCCACCACCATACTTCACAGTTGGGATGAGGTTTTGATGTTGGTGTGCTGTGCCTCTTTTTCACCACACATAGTGTTGTGTGTTTCTTCCAAACTACTCAACTTTGGTTTCATCTGTCCACAGAATATTTTGCCAGTACTGCTGTGGAACATCTAGGTGCTCTTGTGAAAAATGTAAATGTGCAGAAATGTTTTGTTTGGACAACAGTGGCTTCTTTTGTGGTATCCTCCCATGAAATCCATTCTTGTTTAGTGTTTTACGTATTGTAGATTTGCTAACAGGGATGTTAGCATTTGCCAGGGACTTTTGTAAGTCTTTAGCTGACACTCTAGGATTCTTCTTCACCTCATTGAACAGTCTGCGCTGTGCTCTTGCAGTCATCTTTACAGGACGGCCACTCCTAGGGAGCGTAGCAGCAGTGCTGAACTTTCTCCATTCATAGACAATTTGTCTTACCGTGGACTGATGAACAGCAAGACTTTTGGAGATACTTTTATAACCCTTTCCAGCTTTATGCAAGTCAACAATTCTTAATCGTAGGTCTTCTGAGAGCTCTTTTGTGCGAGGCATCATTCACATCAGGCAATGCTTCTTGTGAAAAGCAAACCCAGAACTGGTGTGTGTTTTTTATAGGGCATGGCAGCTGTAACCAAAACCTCCAATCTCATCTCATTGATTGGACTCAAGTTGGCTTACATCTCACTCCAATTAGCTCTTGGAGATGTCATTAGTCTAGGGGTTCACATACTTTTTCCACCTGCACTGTGAATGTTTACATGGTGTGTTCAATAAAAACATGGCAACATTTCATTCTTTGTGTGTTATTAGTTTAAGCAGACTGTGATTGTCTATTGTTGTGACTTAGATGATGATCAGATCACATTGTATGACCAATTTGTGCAGAAATCCATATTATTCCAAAGAGTTTACATACTTTTTCTTGCAGCTGTATATAATTTACAGGGGAGTGTGACCACATTAATGTGAAAAATACCAGATGAACCCTCTGTACACTTCTATACCCTTTGAAGCAAACTTAGAAATAAATCTTTTTTGGATATTTAGTTCACACATATTGCAGTACATGTTTAAGCTGGCCAACTGCATCAAAGCAAGGTCGATTTACCGACATATTTCAAGCATGAGTAAAAGTGACCCAGATTTTCCAGTGGGCCTCCTCGTAGCCCTTGTACTTGGTGGCTCTTGTCCAGAAGTTAATTGTCTAACACTCAATCAGATCCACCCAAACCCTGGGGGGGGGGGGGGGGTTGTAACTTGAAAAAGTCCCTCCTACAATGGGAGATGAGGTGGATCTACGACCTGAATGCTTTTACCTCTTTTGGCCTTAAGGAGGCATTCAACTTCAAACCATTCCTTCAGGGGTTCACTTCAGGCGGTTTTAAGAGGGATATCTGATTTGCCCATAATCTATGTTTATGGAACATGCTCCTAAATTCTGCTTTTGAAAATTTTGAAAACGACATCTTCCTTTTTTCTCTGCTCCCCGTTCTTGCTATTTAACAAACCACAGTATTTTAATGCAACCTTCAGAATTTTCACTTACCTTCTTGCATTTGGTGAGTGGAAATCAGCTGAGGGCGAGTGTGGAGCAGGGGCTGTGACACAGCTCTGATCTGAAACACTGGCCGCTGTCAAGCAAAGTCCCACCTCCTGGGCAAGTTCCTATGATAAACAGCACACTGGTACAATACCGGGAAATTGAATGAGCCCCTCCCATTGTGCTCTATAAGATCAGGAAGGAAAGCAGAGGGAGGACTCATGACTGCACAGCAGCACTGTGCAAAGAAGGTATTTAGCATTATAATTAAATTTAGTATTATATTATTATAAATAAGGTAGTTAGCATTATAATTTTAAGAAAACCCACACACTGTACTAAACATGGACCTAAAGCAGAGAGGATAGAAGTAATTAATAGATGTGACTTTACAACAACTTTAAGAGAGCACAGAAATGTGGTACGTGACCTGTGTTTTACGCACTTCTATGGAGATGTATTACACTTTGAAGAAGAATTGAGCACACAGTGGAGTACTTTTGCGTGATCTTTCAGGGAGAACTTTCAAGTTCGGGAATCTTTTTTGCTTGTGTGGACTGTTTCCATCTTTGCTAAGACAACTGAATAAAACGTTTTGTTCTACTGTACAATAGCTTATATGCTAGTTTAGTTGCTATAATTTCAAGATTACAAATCATCTTTTTTAATGAACATGTACATGATTTTGCAGTGTACTTACAAAGCGTGTTTTGGTTACAGTTTTTCTTCTATTTATGCCTATTTCATTTTAAATTATATCCCTGTACTGGTCATGATGAGAGAGGACAATTGTAATATGTGTTACATACTGGCTTCCCTTTTTTGTTTTACCATCACAATTCACAACAAAATGCAAATACTTTAACAAAATGAATGTCTTAATTGCTTGTGTACTGTTTGTTTTTAATGAAATGATTTCATTGGATCAAACTGACAATCTGTAAACCTATGAAATAAAAAAAAAAAGAAGAAAACGCATTCTAACATAAAATAAAATCAACAGTAGGTCAAGGTGACACTTGATACAGTGAAGATAAACTGTGTGGGAGGTAAGCACTGTCCAGTATTGGTAACAACTTTCTTCACACAATTGAATCTCTCAGCATGTGGGATGATGTTGTAAAGGCTTTCTATGTTGAAATTCGCTAGATTAAGGTCAGTTGAAACTTTAGGGAGAGAAAAATAGAATATCAATAGCCAAAACGTAATCTATAACACGTGTCTCTAATTTATAAATCAAGACCAAAGGCAGTTTTTTTGACAGAAGGACTTTCTTATTCTTTGTAAATATTACAAATATTATAAAGTACATGTGTAAATCTTGATATTGATATTTGATGTGAAAGTTTTCGTTTTTCACATTAAAAAGCCTCTCTTTGTAAGACTTATCATGTGCTATAATGTGATTAATCTACTTTAATAATGAGCGCATCTGGTATACACTGATATTTACACTTTAAAGATAGCGTGAAATGTCATTTGTGTTTTATTGCTGTAATATCTCTCCCATTTTGCTTTCTTGCTTGGCTGAACAGAAGTATCAGCCTTCTCATGTTTAAAATGTCATACAGATAAGAGGCTAACCTCTGCCTTGTGGTATAGCTGGAATAATGTTTCCTTGTTGATTCCTTTAATTCTCATTTGAGGATTTGTGCTTCTGCATGAGAAAGTTCAATCTTAATCTTGAGTGTTGATATCCTGCTCTTTATCTTCAAACTGTACATTGTAGATTTGACAGTAGCATTTGTGACTTAAAATGAACACAACTGTAATATTCATTTTCAAAGACTAAAAAAATACAAAAAGTCAAATATCAAAAGCTTAACGTTATCAAAAGCTAGTCATTTGAACTTAACCCAACAAATATTATTTATAGGGATCTATTTATCAAAGATTTGTTTGGCATTTTGGCCAACATTTGCCCATGATTCATTCACGTTTCACTTTGCAACATTCACTCTATTTATCACAATGGACTTGCCAGCTTTCAACTGGTTTTCACTCAGCATTCGAAGGGTTAAAATAATATTCGGAAATATTTGCCAACATTCATCCAAATCTGTTTCTATTGCCTTTACTTATTTATTCGGAAGAAAAGTGCCTTATTGTTCTATTTATCATATTTATTACTCAATGAATGGTGATTCAATTGAAATTTGTTTGACATTTGCTTAGCACATACAGTAGTTTAACCACTTCTGGACCATCCGCCACAGTTTTACATCTGTACTTTGACGGTAAATACCGGTGTTATGGCAGCAGATAGCTGCCATAACTCTGGTATTTTCTTACTCGGGCCGGTGGTCCTCTTTTGCATAAAAGTGGTCTAAGTGGCAGATTTGCCATGGGATCACTTTTATGGGCAGCCCCCACCACTTCCTGGTCATTTTCCCCGCTTACCGGTGCCATTGGTAAGTGATCAACATTTTTTTTTTTTAAAGGGACGGTGTAAAAATAAAAAATAAAAGGTAAAATAAATAAGAAGAGAAACATTTTTATAAAGTGCCCCGTCCCTCTGAGCTCGTGTGCTGAAGCGAACGCATACACAAGTCACACCAAAATACAGTATGTAAACATTTGTCGCCATTCCACGAGTGTGCACAATTTTGTAGCATGACATGTTGGTTATCTATTTACTCATCGTAACATTATCTTTGACATTATAGGAAAAAATTGTCTAAAAAATCATTTAAGTTCATTCTTCTTCCTCATGAATGTACACATAGCACCCCATACTGACAGAAAAACACAGAATTGTTGACATTGTTGCAGATTTATTAAAAAAGAAAAACTGAAATATCACATGGTCCTAAGTATTCAGACCCTTTGCTGTGACACTCATATATTTAACTCAGGTGCTTTCCATTTCTTTTGATCATCCTTGAGATGGTTCTACACCTTCATTTGAGTCCAGCTGTGTTTGATTATACTGATTGAACTTGATTAGGAAAGCCACACACCTGTCTATATAAGACCTTCCAGATCACAATGCATGTCAGAGCAAATGAGAATCATGAGGTCAAAGGAACTGCCTGAAGAGCTCAGAGACAGAATTGTGGCAAGGCACAGATCTGGCCAAGGTTACAAAAAGATTTCTGCTGCACTTAAGGTTCCTAAGAGCACAGTGGCCTCCATAATCCTCAAATGGAAGACGTTTGGGACGACCAGAACCCTTCCTAGAGCTGGCCGTCCGGCCAAACCGAGCTATCGGGGGAGAAGAGCCTTGGTGAGAGAGGTAAAGAAGAACCCAAAGATCACTGTGGCTGAGCTCCAGAGATGCAGTCAGGAGATGGGAGAAAGTTGTAGAAAGTCAACCATCACTGCAGCCCTCCACCAGTCGGGGGTTTATGGCAGAGTGGCCCGACGGAAGCCTCTTCTCAGTGTAAGACACATGAAAGCCCGCATGGAGTTTGCTAAAAAACACCTGAAGGACTCCAAGATGGTGAGAAATAAGATTCTCTGGTCTGATGAGACCAAAATAGAACTTTTTGGCCTTAATTCTAAGCGGTATGTGTGGAGAAAACCAGGCACTGCTCATCACCTGTCCAATACAGTCCCAACAGTGAAGCATGGTGGTGGCAGCATCATGCTGTGGGGGTATTTTTCAGCTGCAGGGACAGGACGACTGGTTGCAATCGAGGGAAAGATGAATGCGGCCAAGTACAGGGATATCCTGGACAAAAACCTTCTCCAGAGTGCTCTGGACCCCAGACTGGGCCGAAGATTTACCTTCCAACAAGACAATGACCCTAAGCACACAGCTAAAATAACGAAGGAGTGGCTTCACAACAACTCCGTGACTGTTCTTGAATGGCCCAGCCAGAGCCCTGACTTAAACCCAATTGAGCATCTCTGGAGAGACCTAAAAATGGCTGTCCACCAACGTTTACCATCCAACCTGACAGAACTGGAGAGGATCTGCAAGGAGGAATGGCAGAGGATCCCCAAATCCAGGTGTGAAAGACTTGTTGCATCTTTCCCAAAAAGACTCCTGGCTGTATTAGATCAAAAGGGGGCTTCTACTAAATACTGAGCAAAGGGTCTGAATACTTGGGACCATGTGATATTTCAGTTTTTCTTTTTTAATAAATCTGCAACAATGTTAACAATTCTGTGTTTTTCTGTCAGTATGGGGTGCTATGTGTACATTCATGAGGAAGAAGAATGAACTTAAATGATTTTAGCAAATGGCTGCAATATAACAAAGAGTGAAAAATTTAAGGGGGTCTGAATACTTTCCGTACCCACTGTATATATATATATATATATATATATATGTATATATATATATATATATATATATATATATATATATATATATATATATATATATATAAATTTTTGAGGGTTCTAAGTAATTTTCCAGCAAAAAATACTGATTTTAACTTGTAAACAACAAGTATCAGAAAGAGGCCTGGTCCTTAAGTGGTTAAAAATGATCATGCTGTAATCAGTTTATCCTCTTATATCTTGTGTGTAAGTTGTCCTTTAGATCTTTTGAGATTCTTGATAAATGGCATACTTTCTCCCTTAAACTAATACAATTTCTGCATTGCTGCTCTTGGTGGACAACAGAAGACTAATGCTGATGGGCAGCTGGTGTGTTCCCTAAGGCTAAGACAACCATGGCACCATTAGGGTTGAGTTTATCCTCAGGGGAGCTTGGAATTCTGTAGGTTGGCTACAATATTGAGTGTTTAACTCACTAGTAGACTTTCACTCATGAGAGAGAGTGTCAGGTTAAGTATTATCTATACCCTGATAAGATCAAGGGACCCGTAGTGCAGTGCACACGGAAAGGCCACACTTAGAAACATGGTTAGAAATTAGGAAAACATTATAATTATTAAGATGGCTGGTATATTCTTGGATCACATGTACTGCCAAGACATTAATTTTAAAAACAATAATGTACTATATCAATATCAAATCATTGTTTATGACAAAAAGAAGAGCACCAAATCTATAGAAAATATCATGCCATGGCCACTTCTTAGGTATGTGAACAAATCATGATGATGGAACTTCTTTATAAGGAAGAAAGATGAATCTTAAAAAAATATTTATACACTGATATGGGGTGGTACCAACGAGTATATATGGGTAAAAATGTAAAACTGCGGAAGGAAGTAAACTTTGAGGTGCATGATTGCTTTGCAAATAAATGAGATCTTTATACCAGGTAGTGGATATCAGTGGATCCAACTGGTTCAAGAGAGAGTGATTTGTATATTTACATGTCCTTGTGGCAAAAATATGTAGGCCAAATGAAAAATTAGCTTTGCGGAAGAACTCAACAGCATACAGTATATCATCCATCAATATAGCAAGGATGAAACAATCATCTGGACAAGAAACGTACTACTGTAGAAACGTTTTTGTTGTTGGCAATAACTGTTTCGCTGCGTAGAGTTCATGAAGGCATTAAAGAAAATACAAGAGGAGGTATATTAAAAATTGGCAAAAGGAGGCCATATGGATATACAAACTAGTAGTATTTTAAAATACCCATATACAGTATATTACTCCAGGTCACCTATGGATGAGAGGTCTACGCTGAACCACTAAACATTTGTTTTATCATTAGTCATCTTGGATTTTCTAAGGAAACATAAACTCCTTTGGCTCATTCTAACTTTCCATAGCACGTTATTAATCACCTAATTTTTCCTGTATATTGATATTGGATATTTCAGTGTAAATTTGTTTGTTACTTTTATCAATACCTCTTGTTTGTACAAAAGTTACACTTTTTTTCTCTCTTCATTTTGCATATAGATTCATTTTTCTTGATTACATGGTATATTTATTCCCTTTTTATGACTGCCTCTTGCCTTGTACTACATAGTAGGAAACATACATGTCATTCGCTTCCCTTCTTTTCTAGCTATGAGCTCATATTTGGAGCGCTTGCTTGTACACAAAAGGACATAAAAGCTTAAGTCATTTAACATATAACATGAGTAGGACAGCCTTAAATAATTCAAATTTTTGCTACTGACATTGATTCCTGTTGTCTCCTTTCCCTCATATTTCTTTTTCTTTGCCTACACTGCCACTTGTCTTTATCCTTATCAAACCCATATCACCACCCCTTTTAAAGAATATAACCCAAGCAGCAACAAGAAATCCCTTATCATCAACAATAGATTTTACCACCAGCAACAGTAAATCGCTCAGCAGCAACAATAAATCTCCAAGCTGTATCAATAAAATCACCAGCAGCATTATTAAATACCCCAGCAGCATCAATAAATACCCTAGAAGCAACAGTCAATCCCCCAGCAGCATCAATAGACCCCCACACAACCACAATGGATCCCCCTGTAGCAAGAATAGATCCTTACAATAGCAACAATAGACATTCCTAAGCTAATATACACATGAACAATCTGCCAGTGTGGCTAGGGGTAGTAAATAGAGCAGAAATCAGCTCTAATATATTCTGCAGTTAAGAACACAGGAAGTCAAGAGTCAGGACTCAGGAGTCTGACACAGACTTCTTCTTTGTGCTAAATTACTGAAAAGTCAAAACAGATTCCCTCTTAAGAGTGCTAGAGGAGGAGGGCAGAATAGGAAATGTACAGCCCTGGGTACAAAAAAAGTAAACTTCCTCTGCAAACATTTACCGTATTTATCGGCGTATAACACGCACTTTTTCTTCCTGAAAATAGGGGGCAAATGATGTGTGCGTGTTATACGCCGATATAATGTTAATGACCCATAGTAAATACCGCACAGCAGCGCGAATGGATGTGATCGGTGCGCATTGCAGTCCCCGGCAGCCTTCCTCTGCTACACTGGAATGTGTCATTAATATAAGCAAGTGGAATTCTTGAATGGTGCGGTGTAACGTTACATCGGCATTACAGACCTCCAGAGCAGCCTTCCTCCTTCCTCCTTCCTGCTACAGGGATACGTCACACCAGTAAATCTCGTGGCCGTCGGAGCATAACCACGGCAACGGCTCTGCATTCCTCGCGAGAGTTACTCGGCGAGAGTTTCACTGAAGTAAAGGCATTTAGGGAATGGCATTTAAGGAATGCAAAGAATGTGGCAAGTATAATACTGCGCGCAAAGATTAGACACTGCCTGACAGAGCAAGGGGGAGCAAGAGACTACTACATACACCAGCTGACTACCAACACTATCTTAATAGTGTTAATAATATTAATAAAAAAAAGTTCTGAGCTACCCTTATTTTGCTTTAAAGTTCTTTATTTGAAATTTAATTTTTTTTCCTGAAATTTCCTTTTTAAAATGAGGTGCGTGTTATACGCAGGTGCGTGTTATACGCCGATAAATACGGTACCTATAGGCAAGCCTATAATAAAGCCTACCTATAGGTAGTCTAAATATGTGTACAGTTTAGGAGATATTTACATGACATGCAGCCAGTGACATCACTGTCGTATGAGCTCTGAAGGAACGGCTATGGGTGCTGTTCCTTCCGAGGCCCAGTGCCATGAACGGCTGCTCCAACGAGCATGAGTGACACCCGGCCAATCCCAGTGCTGGAGCCCGCAAACTCAGAAGAAACTCTGGGGAAAATGTCTTTGGTGAAAGCAGTGTGCAGGCGCCGCTGGAACACCTTCGTTCTAAGGTAAGTATTACATACAGTGCCTTGCGAAAGTATTCGGCCCCTTGAACTTTGCAACCTTTTGCCACATTTCAGGCTTCAAACATAAAGATATAAAACTGTAATTTTTTGTGAAGAATCAACAAATGGGACACAATCATGAAGCGGAACGAAATTTATTGGATATTTCAAACTTTGTTAACATATAAAAAACTGAAAAACTGGGCGTGCAAAATTATTCAGCCCCTTTACTTTCAGTGCAGCAAACTCTCTCCTGAAGTTCAGTGAAGATCTGTGAATGATCCAATGTTGACCTAAATGACTAATGATGATAAATAGAATCCACCTGTGTGTAATCAATTCTCCGTATAAATGCACCTGCACTGTGATAGTCTCAGAGGTCCGTTTAAAGCGCAGAGAGCATCATGAAGAACAAGGAACACACCAGGCAGGTCTGAGATACTGTTGTGGAGAAGTTTAAAGCCGGATTTGGATACAAAAAGATTTCCCAAGCTTTAAACATCCCAAGGAGCACTGTGCAAGCGATAATATTGAAATGGAAGGAGTATCAGACCACTGCAAATCTATGAAGACCTGGCCGTCCCTCTAAACTTTCAGCTCATACAAGGAGAAGACTGATCAGAGATGCAGCCAAGAGGCCCATGATCACTCTGGATGAACTGCAGAGATCTACAGCTGAGGTTGGAGACTCTGTCCATAAACCAAAAATCAGTCGTATACTGCACAAATCTGGCCTTTATGGAAGAGTGGCAAGAAGAAAGCCATTTCTTAAAGATATCCATAAAAAGTGTCATTTAAAGTTTGCCACAAGCCACCTGGGAGACACACCAAACGTGGAAGAAGGTGCTCTGGTCAGATGAATCCAAAATCGAACTTTTTGGCAACAATGCAAAACGTTATGTTTGGCGTAAAAGCAACACAGCTCATCACCCTGAACACACCATCCCCACTGTCAAACATGGTGGTGGCAGCATCATGGTTTGGGCCTGCTTTTCTTCAGCAGGGACAGGGAAGATGGTTAAAGTTGATGGGAAGATGGATGGAGCCAAATACAGGACCATTCTGGAGTCTGCAAAAGACCTGAGACTGGGACAGAGATTTGTCTTCCAACAAGACAATGGTCCAAAACATAAAGCAAAATCTACAATGCAATGGTTCACAAATAAACATATCCAGGTGTTAGAATAGCCAAGTCAAAGTGCAGACCTGAATCCAATCGAGAATCTGTGGAAAGAATTGAAAACTGCTGTTCACAAACACTCTCCATCCAACCTCTCTGAGCTCTAGCGGTTTTCCAAGGAGGAATCGGCAAAAATTTCAGTCTCTCGATGTGCAAAACTGAGAGAGACATACCCCAAGCGACTTACAGCTGTAATCGCAGCAAAAGGTGGCGCTACAAAGTATTAACTTAAGGGGGCTGAATAATTTTGCACGCCCAATTTTTCAGTTTTTTATTTGTTAAAGTTTGAAATATCCAATACATTTCGTTCCACTTCATGATCGTGTCCCACTTGTTGTTGATTCTTCAAAAAAATTACAGTTTTATATCTTTATGTTTGAAGCCAGAAATGTGGCAAAAGGTCGAAAAGTTCAAGGGGGCCGAATACTTTCGCAAGGCACTGTAATGAGCTAGTATGCGATGCATACTAGCTCATTATGCCTTTGTCTTACGGGGGGTTTTTTCAGTTTTTTTTTATGAGTTTACAAAATTTTTAAGTGATGTGGAATATAACAAAACAATAAGGTTTATAGTCTAAGGAAGCATGAACTAGGGAACATACAACATGGCATTTTGGGTGAACTGGAGCAGAATTGGAAACATACAGCATGGCCCACGGAATGAGGCAATGTGGAATAAGGAATGCACAACTTGGCATATGGAAAAAGGCAGTGTGGAATGGCAAACATAAAGCATAGTAAATTGAGTTAGACATGTAGAATAGGTAAGGTACAGCATGGCATATGGAATGAGTGGAAGCAGAAAAGGAATGTACAGAATGATACGTATATGGAATGAGACGGAGTGAAATAGGAAACACACAGTATGGAACATTGAATGAAGCGGTGCAGAATAGGAAACTTGGTGGATAGTATACATTACATAGTTACATGGTTTATAATGTTGAAAAAATACACATTTATTTACAGTCACCTTTGATATATGTGTACATTGTGATCACATTCCCTTTTTAAGTGCCTCATCCCCAGAGTGAATAACTGTCAATTTTATAACTGATCCTCATAGCTGAGGACCTTCGAGTTAACAGTTTATCACAGTTACTGAAGTCACCTATGATATATTTGTACAATGTAATCATATCCTGCTAAAGCACCTCTTCTCCAGAGTGAAAAACTGTCAATTATATAATTGATCCTCATAGTGGAGGTCCTCTATCTTCCTTATTCATTTTGTTGCCCTTTGCTGAACTCTTTCTAATTCAACAATGTCTTTCCTGAAGATTGTTGACCAAAATTTAACAGAATATTCAAAATCAGGCTGAACCTGTGTTTTGTAAAGGGGTAGAATTGGTGAGGTCTGCCCTTTTTAAAGCATGAAATTATTTTTCTAGCTTTATTAGCTGTGGCTTGGTGTTGCATGCTATTGTTAAAGAGTAACACCACTTTTGTTGAGAAAAAAACATTCTCCTCTGTGTGATCTATGTATATTGTAAGGTTTTTAACTACTTCCCACCCACGCTATAGTTGATAAACAGGTACAGGGCGGTTCTCCAGTTTTGGGAGGGTGTCCCCGGATGTCCTTTCATGTGTCCTTTAACCACTTTACGACTGCTCACAGTAATATTACTGCGGCAGAGTGGCTCGTTATCCTCTGATGACGTAGTACTACGTCCTCAGACACTCCCCCTTCTGGGCGGCGCTTGCACGCCGCCGGAGGCTCGCTCCCGCTGTTTTCATTCACAGCGGGAGTCGGGCCAGGGGAGGAGCAGCGGCGATCGCCGCTGCTCTTACCCGATCATCTGGGATCGAGTCTGGAGATCCGCCCGCTGTGTGTAAACACAGCGGGCGGATCTCCATAGTGACAGGGAGTGACAGATCGGACTGTTCAGCATAGCTGGACATCCGATCTGTCCATGACTCACTCAGTCACCTCCCCCCCACACGTCAGTAAGCACCAGGCATACATTAACCCCTCCCTCTCCAATAAAATTAACCCCTTCCCTGCCAGTGTCATTTTTACAGTAACAGTGCATATATATAGCACTGATTACTGCAGTAATGTCACTGGTACCCCCAAAAGTGTCAAAAATGTCAGTCAAGGGTCCGATCTGTCCGCCGCAATGTCGCAGTCCCGCAAAAAAAATCGCAGATCGCCGCCATTACGCGTTAAAAAAAAAACACCAAAAATGACAGAAATCTTTCCCTTTGTTAGTAAACGCAATAACTTTTGCGCAAACCAATCAAAATACGCTTATTGCGATTTTTTTTTACCAAACATAGGTAGCAGAAAACAAATTGGCCAAAAATTTTTTAAAAAATTGGTTTTTACATCTTCTTTAGGGGGAATTTCATATAAAAAAATGTTAAAAATATTGTTATTTTTTCAAAATAAACGCTCTTTTTTTGTTTATAGCGCAAAAAGTAAAAATCGCACAGGTGATCAAATACCACCAAAAGAAAGCTCTGTTTATGGGAAAAAAAGGACGTAAATTTCGTTTGGGTACGGTGTCGCACGACCACGCAATTGTCAGTTGAAGTCGCACAGCGCCGAATCGCAAAAAGTGGCCTGGACGGAAGACAGCAAAATCCTCCGGTGGTAAAGTGGTTAACGTGTCTGTGTGATCTGCGAGGGGCACAGTGAGTACAGTAGTTTATACCAATACACAGTGCCCTGATCATCAGTGCAGCCCCATCAATGCAGCTTATCAGTGCAGCTTCATCATTGCCCATCAGTGCTGCCTCATCAGTGCAGCCTCATTAGTGGCCATCAGTGCAGCTTCATCAACGCACATCAGTGAAGAAGAAAAATTACTTAATTACAAAATTTTATAACAGAAGCTCCACATTTTTTTTTTCAAAATGTTCTGTCTTTTTTGCTTATTTAAAAAATAAAAAACCCAGTGGTGATTAAATACCACCAAAAAAAGCTTTATCTGTCCCAAAAACTGATAAAAATGTAATTTGGGTACAGTGTTGCATGACTGAGTTATTGTCATTCAAAATGTGGCACTGAAATCTTATAATTGGCCTGGACGGGAAGGGGGTGAAAGTGTCTATTATTGAAGTCGTTTTATATATATATATATATGTATATATATATATCTATATATCTATATATATATATATATATATATATATTTTTTTTTTTTATTCATTTTCAATTCAGTGTATACAAAACAAGTTTTAAAAAAGCAAAAACACTTCACAAATTACAGTTGATATAATTTCCCCCTATATCGCCTCTAAATCCTCCCTCCCCATTTCTTCCACCCCTTGTTTCTTTTATTGTACCAATTCTCCTACCTCTCTGTTTATATTTACCTAACTCCTCGGTCATCCTCCTAATCTACCCATACTTCTATATATTTGTTAGTCTTTTTAAAATCTGTCCATTTTCTCCATTTGTGTGAAACCAATCTGTGAGGGTGGGGCTTTCCACACCTAGCCATTTTTTTGGTATTGCCCCCTTTGCTGCATTTATCAGGTTTGGGGCGATCATTTTTTATACTGTTTTTGTGATTTGTCTGTCCTATAAAAAAAGCACGTCCATGGGTCATCTATGATGCACACTCCTGTGATTTCCCTGATAAACTGTTGTACATTCTGCCAGAAGATCACGGATCTTGGGACAGTCCCACCAAATATGGAACATCGTGCCTTGGCAGCCCCTCCAACACAATTCTGATTTCTCTGGAAGGCATTTATGTGCTTTTACTTGATATGCTTTTATAATTCATTTCAATGGTGTTCACATCCATCGCAGAAAAATGTACAGCTCTCAATATAGCATTCACTTTGTGCTCATTTAAACGTAATCCTATCTCTTTTTCCCATGTTTCTATAAATGGAGGTTTCCCCAGGCCTGCCCTCTTAGTTAACATCTTGTATATCTGAGATATACTGTGTTTTATTTTTGCTAGTGGGTTGCAAAGTTTCTCCACTAGATTCGGATCCTTCTCGGATCTGATAGGCTGAGGCAGGGATCTCAAATTTCCTCCCCTAATATTCAGTTTGTTATATGGCCAAATCTTCCCACCTTGTGTTATGTCTTTTACCTGCGTAGTTTTAACCCAGTTCCCAAATTGTGTCTCATTCCCAGGTGCAAAATATTTTGTACCTTCTAACGGTATTAAAGGAGAGTTATATTCCCATTTGGCCTGTCTGTGAATCGTATCCCATATTTTTATACTACTCTCATCAATTCATGTGTATCTGCATGCATTTCCCTATACTTTGGTGGAATCCAAATATTCTTACTTATTTATGTTCTATTTAGTGTTCAATCTTAACCCATCTTTTTTTTTATTTATTTTTGTCCACTCTAACATGCGTGAAATTATGACTGCAATATAATATCTTTTAATGTCTGGTGCCGCTAGTACTCCTTGTGATTTATCTCTACTGAGAGCCGTATTTGTATTCTAGGCCTTTTCCCCTGCCAGATACACTTTAAAATCATTGTTTTAATTATTCTAAATTATGTTGATGGAATAGCAATTGGTAACATTTGGAATCTGTATAGGATTTTGGGCAGTATAATCATCTTGGTTGTGTTTATTCTCCCCAACCAAGATAGCGTATTTTTTTAATATCTGCTGTTATCTCACTTAACATGGGTATATAATTGACATGGTAGAGGTTTTCTAATGATGGATTTAAATTTATCCCAAAGTATCTAGTTTTGACTTTGCCCAAGTAAGTGGAAATTCCCTTGGTAGTGCCAGACCAGTCCTTCTTTCTTACTAAGTTCGATGTTCAAAATTTCTAACTTTATTGGGTTGATCTTAAAATTTGATAGTTCCCCATATTTCTTTAACTTATTCTTCACATTTGGGAGGGATATTTTGGGGTTGGTAATAAAAAACAGAACGTCATCAGCATATGCTGCTACTTTTAGTTCCTCCTGTCCAACCTTTACTCCTCCAATATCTACATTATTCCTTATATTCCCTAGTAATGGTTCTAGTGACAAGACGAACAACAGGGGCGAGAGAGGGCAGCCCTGTCTTGTCCTATTGCACATTTTAAATTGGCGGAATAAATTAGCATTTACCTTTACCGATGCTGCTGGATTGCTATATAATGCCCTAATCCATTGGGTCATTCTTGGGCCGATACCAAAGTCCTCTATTGTTCCCAGCATGAACCCAGTCCACCCTATCAAATGCTTTCTCAGCATCTATTGACCACAGAAAGGCTGGGGTTTCAAGGCCTCTAACTTTGCATAATAGCAATAATGTTCTAATCGCAATATCTTTCCCCTCTCTTCCTGGGATGAAACCTGTCTGATCTTGATAGATCCACTCTGCCATTAAGTCTTGAAATCGGGTTGCTAGGACATTTGCATATAGTTTCGTATCAACATTTAACAATGCTACTGATCTATAATTAGAGCATAGAGTTGCATCTGTTCCTTCTTTGGGTATTACCGTTATATGAGCCAATAATGATTCTACTCTCATCTACCCCCTTTCTCCTATCCCATTTATATAAGTGCAAAGATTTGGTACTAATATTTCTTTGAACCTTCTGTAATACCGGGTAGTTTATTCGTCCGGGCCTAGACTATTCCCAGTCGGTAAATTTTTTAATATCACCACTATCTCCTTCTGAGAAATTGGTCTCTAGAGCTGATAGTTTATCAGTTGGTAATTTAGGTAGTTTTGGTTCCTTTATATATTTTTGTATCCTTTGTTTTCTATTTTGATCTACTTCGTATGATTCCTTTTTCCGCACAGTGTATAAAGCATGCATAGTAATTTTGGAAAACTTTAGCTATATCTTTTGTTGAGTGGACCATTTTGCCCCTGTTATCTTTTATTTTTTTTGTATATAATTACTTGAAAACATCTGAACTTGCGTATAGGGGTATATATACACACACATGTATATATACACATACACATATGTGTATATATACATACATGTGTGTGTATATATACCCCTATAGAGAAGTTCAGATGTTTTGCCTGCCTCCAAAGACCCCAAAAAAATGCCCCCAAAAAAATGCCTGCAATAACACACCTGGGCGTTTTTTTTTGGCGCAGGCATTTTTTTTGGGGTCTTTGGAGGCAGGCAAAACATCTGAACTTCTGTATAGGGGTATATATACACACACACTTATATTTATTATACACATACACACATATAGGTGTGATAGGAGCGGAGCCATATGCCTGTTAATTATTTCATTAGCGCAAGCATAGTGTTCTGCTATTTTCACACCTATATATGTGTAGGTGTATGTATTCACTAATGATTGGCCTCTGGACC
The DNA here is from genome assembly GCF_965119305.1 of Pelophylax lessonae. Classification (NCBI taxonomy): domain Eukaryota; kingdom Metazoa; phylum Chordata; class Amphibia; order Anura; family Ranidae; genus Pelophylax; species Pelophylax lessonae. Next base: position 372,540,101 of record NC_138770.1, read on the forward strand.
CCCTAGTCACTCCAATCACATTCCTAGCATTCTCCTGCCCCCTCAATTGGCTTTTACTAATAGTTCTGGTCCAATCACAGGCTTTTAAAGCCCATTTCCTGTCCCATTGCATTTTGGTTGGTTCTGGTTGACGAATTCCGAACTTTTTCAGCAAAAAGTTCGGAATTTGGCCGAAATTCGAACACCCAATGTTCGGGTCGAACCGATGGTCGACACGAACAGTTCGATCCTCCCTACTCTTTAACATTCTTGCTAGGTATTTCCCTGGTTTATTTCCCCATTTGTATCTTTCACTATCAAAGTTACGACTGGTCTCGTCTTCCAGTAACTCCCTTAATTTATCTCTTTTTAACACCAAGTCTTGTTGTATCCCACCCTCCAGGCTCTTTTTATGTTTTTGTTCCAACTTGTGTATCTCTGTTATTATTATATTTATACTAATAGTCCTTTCCTTTTTTTTTTCTGGAGCCTATTGAAATGAGTACTCCTCTGATATGTTTTATGAGCCTCCCATATCGTGGCATCTGAAATATCTGGGGTTTCATTATCTAAGAAATATTGTTCCAGTTCTTTCTCTATACTTTTCCCTACTTCTGCATCCTGTATTAGGTCTTCATTAATCCTCCAAATATTTATCTTTCTCTAAGATCCAAGGAGTTTTATTTCCATAATAACTGAGGCATGACCAGATATAGTTATAGTTCCTATTGATGTACTAACAACTGCTTCTATCAACATATGTTCTATCATTATTTGCTCTAATCTTGAGTACATGGAGTGCACAGAGGAATGGAAGGAATAATCCCTCTCCCCAGGGTGTTGGATTCTCCAAGCGTCTACCAATTGGCAGTGAAAAAGTTTATTCCTTACCATCCTGAGTTGATGTCTTCCCATTGCCCGTGGACTCAATGTACAGTCCAAAGATTGTTCTTTGCAGAAATCGAATTCACCTGCTAGGAACAAATTACCTTTTTTTAAAAAGAGTCAGTTTATCTAATATTTTCTTAAAATATCCTGTTGGGTTTTTATTTGGGCAATACACATTTGCCAAAGTGCAATCTATTCCCTGTAGTTGTCCCTTTAAGAAGATAAATCTGCCTTGTAGGTGAGCCAATCTCTCTTCCAAGGACAACCTCACATCCTTCGAGAAACTGATTGCTACCCTCTTTGCTCTCTTGGTTGGTGTGTCTCCATGATAACATACCGGGTAATATTTTGAGTATATTTTCACATTTGTGTCTTGTGCAATGTGTGTTTCCTGTAAAAATACTATGCTAGCAACATTTTGTCTAAGCTATTCTAATACCTTGTGTCTTTTAGTTGGCATATTTAATCCTCCAACAGTGTATGTCAGTAATTTTAGGAAGTTCATGACGTCTCTCCTTCCCTTCTGAAATGTATTGCCTCGTCTTCTCCCACCTAGCCTAAGCGAGGTGCGGGAATAGAGGCATCCTCTATAAGTCCTCAAAGAGGGCTTAAACCTTAAATCCGAAGGGAAGGTGGCATCAACAGATATTACCATGGAATCAGCACAACATTGTTTTTTATTTAATCCCCTTCAACCCATCTATCCCACCCCCTTACCTTCCCCCCAACCCCCCACATGACCCCTCTCCACCCCCCTTCCCCCCACTTAATACTCCCCCCATGACCTCTCCCTTCCCTCCCTTCCCCCACCCATCACCTCCCTACTGCTGCACTTGGCATGGTGTTGGTTTGACCATCTAATAGTCCTGGAGTAGGCAGACAATTTCTCTAAGGCCCTCCTTGCCTTTCTACTCCTTTCCCTCTGGGTGATGTTCTACCTGCCCGCAGGTGAACCTCTTTCTCCCTATCTGGGAAAGATGATGCGGGCCCAGTTGGGTCACCATCCCATATTCTCTGACACATTCCCTCCCCTTCCCCCTCCCGTCCATCCCCCCCAACCCCCCACATCCCCCAGTTTCCCACCAGTGACTTTCTATTCTTTGCCCACTTTGGACATCTTCTTATTTCAATTTATTTTCTTTTAAGCCAGTTGCCACTGTTCTTCTTCTTGTGTTGTTTCTTTCATTATTGTGTCTTCAGACCAGACTGGCATTTTTGGTACAGGGATTTCCAGTTTACCACAAAAGTCGTGCATTTCCTTAGAAAATCTTAGTCTTGCCATTCGGCCGTCTCTCCTCCCTATCAAACAGGCTGGGAATCCCCAGTTGAATCGTATTCCTTGCTTTTGCATTGATTCCACAAGTGGTTTCAATAATCCCCTTCTCAACATAGCCTGTGATAGGTCTGTAAAGATCTGAATATTGACACTTTCATAATTTATAGGTGGCTTTCTTTTCAGACTCTTCCAGATCTGGGCCTTTTCCGCATAGCTCTGGAATCTTATGATAACATCTCTGGGGGCGTCTGCTGGTATGCCTCTTGGTTTTCTAGTTTGATGCACTCTCTCATCCTTTATCTGTTCCACTTCCCCTCTACCCAGCAGTGGGTTAAAGATTTTTCTAATTTTGTCTGTTAAATCCTCGCCGTGCGTTGTTTCTGGTAGGCCCAGAATTCTCAAATTCTTCCTCCTACTCCTGTTTTCCTGGTCTTGCATTTTACAGGTGAGGCTTCTATATTCCATTTTTAGATATTTCATTTCTCTTCTTAGATCTTTTATTGTTTTTATATAGCTGTCTTGCCTTTTTTCTAAGTCTTCTACTCATGTAAGTAAATAGCCCAAGTCATTGTGGATTGTTATCAGCTCTGTTTTTAGAGATTTTTCTAGTGCTGCAGGCATAGCCGCCATTTCACCCTTTGTGGGCAGTTGGTCACTCGCTGTCTGCTCTGCCTTGCGATCCAGCCCCACATCCACTTCTAACTCTTGTTCTGATCTTCATTGCACTGTGATGTCCAGGCCTAATGATGGCCTGTTTTGCCTGTTTTGCTTCCGTTTGTTTTATGCAAGTTCCTTGCGATTTCTATAGGGTCTGTTTATATAGGGTATCTTCTTGTATAATACATTTCTTAATTGTTCCAGGGCTGGAACTCACTTTAGGCAACATTGCAGTCACACCTCCTCTTGCTGATTTACCTCTCATGCTGTGGCGTTTAATTTTCTAGCTTCCCAAAAACTCAAAGATCTCAAACAGGTCATACAATCAGTCAAGATCAAAATCCCAGGCAGTCACTTAATATTGTTAACAAAAATCAATTTCAGCAGTTTAATATCAAGAGGACAACAAGATACAGGAGTAAAAGGAGATTGGGTTGGTCTAACCACTATTGATTGTAATTGTGATGTTCGATATGGAGCTGACAGCTTCCTAGTGTCCCTCCTGGTTGCTTCCTGCCTGTTCTGGCTCTCATACAACCCACTGCCACCGGGTCTCAGCAGAGCACACTCCTCCTTCCTCTCCTCCACCCACCAGATGCTGCAGTGTACTCCCAATCTGCCTGGACCTCTTGCGACTACACATGTCCGTGGAGCTTGCAGGCGCAGGGTGTCAGATTGAAAGAGGATTTCTTCGGAGGTGGGGGACCTCCACGGGTGCAGGGGGGGGTGGGAACAGGATAGTTAGGGTGCGGGGATCTGCTGTAGCACGGCCTGATGTTTCTGCTGCTTCCCAGTGAGGCTCCTCCCCTCCTGGTATTAAAGTAGTTAACAAACTTTGTTTCATATTCCTACCTTTTTTTATTTTGAAGAAATAGCTGCTTGTTCATGATTTGTGACCATGCGCAAAATATATTTAATGTGAGTGATTTTATAATTCTGTTACGCTTGCAGGGTTCTAATGAGGAAAGTGGCAGAGTCTGCATCTCTTTAGATGTAACTCCACTTTGGGAGTATCTCCCCAAAACTGAAATTTTTGTCAACCAGTTTCCTTTTCATGTGCATACAATTTCATCAACTCCAACAGACCTTATTTTATAGAATAACCACTTACTGACCGCACTATAGCAAAAGGACAACTACAACACAGTCATCCAGTTCTGGGAGGGCGTCATATGACAACCTCTGGTTATTGCGCCCGCTGAAGCATGCAGGCAGCACGCTCTGTAACCACTGTGTCCTTAGGACACAGATGATCACAGGTTGGGTAAAGGGCCAATTATAGCTGCCCTTTACCACGTGATCACCTGTGTCCAATCACAGCTGATCATTATGTAAACACAAGCCAGATTTTTGCATTCTTTTGCTCACGCTGTCAGCGTGAGGAGGAGAGAGCCCATACTCGCCTTGTGTGAAAGGGACATTTACACTTATAATCAGGTCACTGACTATCAGTGTCCTGATTATCAGTACAGTCCCAACAGTGCTCCCCAGTGCTGCCTATTAGTGGCCACCAGTGCTGCCAATCAGTGCTCTTCAGTGCCTCCTCATCAGTGTCACCTATCAGTGCCCATCACTGCCACCTATCAGTGCCCATCAATGTCACCTATCAGTGCCTATCAGTGCCACCTATCTGTGATCTTCAGCACCGCCTATCAGTGCCACATATCAGTGTCCATCAGTGCAACCTATCAGTGTCCATCAGTGCAGCCTCATCAGTGCCAATTAGTGCAGCCATCTCATCAGTGAAGCCTATCAGTACCCATCAGTGCAGCCTAATCAGCGCGGACCCCCCCTACCCCAAGCACCACCCTGTAACGCTCCTGCGTTTTCTGAACAATGTGGATTTGCAGCTGCAGAAATACTCCACTCAGTAGTCATGTAGAGAAACGCTGAGATACCAATCCCAACTCCCAAGACTCATCACTGTGGATAGTCTCTGATTCAGCATACAAATATACACACTCAATAAGATGTTCCTGGAGTGATCTATGTATATAGTAGTATAGTGGTGATAGGCTGAAGAGACAGGTTTAAGTAGAGACAATAGTTGACAGACACTTGAGAGGAATGTTCTTGAGAATGAGATGGTAACAGGTAGGATGCAGATAGGTTAGCAATCATGTATGGTAGTAGATGATAGGATAGCAGATGACATACAGGAGAGACTAACCCAGTGCAAGGATAGATGTTAGTAGGCTCAAGAGCTAGCAATCTAGATAGTGCAGATGATAGTAACAGTCCTTTGTATGCAGAGCTAGATAGTGTAAGCTTTAGTATGAAGGTTTATGGAGGATTCCCCTGCGGGGTACTTATCACTAGTAGCAAGCAGTAGTAGAGAGGTTCGGTATGAGCGGGTGATCCGGTAGCGGGATACAGGGATCAGCAGCGAGGTTCCGACAGTGAGGTATGCTTGCAAGCATGTGAGCTTCAAGGCAGGTTATGCGGCGTTGAACGAACAATGTTAGTGAGACCGCCGGCGGTTGAAATAGCCGCTCCTGCGGCGCTCAATGATGACAGCATCGGTCTTAAAGGTGTATGCGCACCTTACCAAAAGAGAATGGTGGGGCGCATACACTAAGGAAAGTGGAATTAGGGTACCAAAGGTACCAGAACATTACAGTACCCCCCCTTAAGGCTGGCTCCTGAAGGCCTCTGGAGCTGGTTTTTCCGGGTATTTCGCGTTAAAATTGCGAATTAGTCTAGGGGCATGTATGTCAGAGGTATTTAGCCAGGTGTCGTCTTGGGGCCCATAGTTCTTCCATCGGACTAGATATTGGAGTCTTCTTCTGTGGATACGAGAATCCAGAATCTTTTTTATCTCATATTCTTCTCCACCTTCAACTTGTACAGGAGGTGGAGGTGGGATAGTAGGCCTTATTCCTTGGTCAGGAACATGGGGCTTCAGTAGCGACACATGGAAGATGGGATGTATTTTGAGGTCTGTTGGTAATGTGAGCTGTACTGCAGTTTTTCCAATAAGTTTCCTGATTAGGAAAGGTCCCAAGAACAGAGGCCCAAGCTTTTTGCTAGGGATCTTTAATCTTAAGTTTTTTGTTGAGAGCCAAACGAGGTCCCCAATAGCATACCGAGGAGAAGGTCTTCTACGAAGATCATAGTACTTCTTTTGTTGACTATGAGCGTGTGAGATGGTAGTATTAAGTAAACCCAGAGAGTCCTTTATTTGGGTAAGATAGTCTGAGGCTACTGGGTTATTTGAAGGAAGGATGCGTGGTGGAAGAATAGTGGGATGAAACCCATAGTTCAAGTAGAACGGACTCTGTTTGGTCGTACTGTGGGTTGCGTTGTTGTAGGCAAATTCTGCCAGAGGGAGGAGATCCACCCAATCATCCTGTTGGTATGATGTGTAACAACGTAAATATTGCTCGATGCACTGGTTGACTCTTTCAGTCTGTCCGTTGGTCTGAGGATGGTAGGGAGAAGTGAGCTTCCGCTCAATTCGTAGTATGTGACATAGTTCTTGCCAGAACTTGGAGATGAATTGCGATCCACGGTCAGACAAAAGAGTTTTCGGAATACCATGTAACTTAAAGACATGTTTCATCAGTAGTTCCGCTGTTTGTTTGGACGAAGGTAGTCTGCGAATAGCAACGAAATGTGCCATTTTTGTCAGATGGTCCACTGACACCAAGATGGTATTAAATCCTTTGGAAGGAGGTAGTTCTACTATAAAGTCCAAGGACACAACTTCCCATGGAGTCTGGGGTATTGGTAGACTGCATAGTAGACCGGATGGTTTTGTAGTGTCTATTTTGGACCTGGCACAGACGTTGCATGAAGAGACGAATTTCTGTATAGATGTCTTCATGTCAGGCCACCAGAACTGCCTGGTAAGCAAATTAAGAGTCTTTGTCATACCCATATGTCCTGCCATAGGCACATCATGCGACAATTCCAAGATCTTGGTGCGCATGGTAGGGGGTATGTAAAGTTTGTCGTTGTAGTAGAGGAAGCCTTCTGCATCAGTACTTAGTTGTGGTGGGGGTGAATCCAAACTTATACTGTGCAGAACCTCTTCCTTCAAGGAACGGACAACCCCAATAATACGCTTGTAGGGTATTATAGGAACGGAAGGGATTTCGAAGTAATTATCTTCAGTTAGTCGTGATAGCGCATCCGCTTTTTTATTCTTGTCTGCAGGTGTATAGGTCACTAGAAAGTTAAACCTTAGGAAGAATAGTGACCATCGTACCTGCCGGTGGGAGAGAGTTTTGTTAGTCTGAAGATAGTGAAGATTTTTATGATCTGTATATATGAGTATTGGTAATCGGGTGCCTTCAAGTAGATGTCGCCAATTCTCCAGAGCCAGTTTTATAGCAAGCAGTTCCTTTTCACCCACTGGGTAATTTACCTCTGGACTGCTTAAAGATTTAGAGAAGAAGGCGACTGGATGGAGTGGTGAAGTATTAGTTGGTCGTTGGGAGAGTATTGCTCCTACTGCCATGTTTGACGCATCTACTTCCAGAATGTATTGGAGGGATGGGTCTGGATGGCGTAGTATGGGAGCAGAGGTAAAACTTGCCTTTAACAAGTGAAAAGCTTCATTTGCTTCATCTGACCATTTGAATGGTCTCTTAATACTCGTGAGTTGTGTGAGGGGTCTCACAATGGCAGAGAAGTTCTTGATGAACTTCCTATAGAAGTTTGAAAATCCAAGGAATCACTGTAGTGCTTTGCGGGTAGTTGGTATAGGCCAATCCTGAATACAGGATATCTTACTCATATCCATCTTGATTCCTGTTTTGGATATGATGTATCCTAGGAATAGTACTTCTTCTTTATGAAATAAGCATTTTTTTAGTTTCACGTATAGGTTGTGTGCAAGCAATCTGGATAACACAAGTCTTACATGTTTTATATGTTCAGACAAGGATCGTGAATAAATAAGTATATCGTCCAGATATACCACAACACAGACATCAAGTAAGTCTCTAAAGATATCGTTTATAAATCGTTGGAAGACTGCGGGAGCGTTACATAGCCCGAATGGCATTACAAGATATTCGAACAAACCGTATCTGGTTCTGAATGCTGTCTTCCACTCATCTCCATCACGGATTCGGATTAGATTGTATGCCCCTTTCAGGTCCAATTTTGAAAAATAGGTAGCTCCACGCACTTGCTCAATGAGCTCAGGGATAAGCGGTAGAGGATAGCGATCTTTTATTGTAATGGCGTTCAATTGCCTATAGTCGATAATAGGCCTGAGACTTGAGTCCTTATTGCGGACAAAAAAGAGTCCTGCTGCTGTGGAAGAAGTGGAAGGTCTAATAAAACCTTTTGTCAAATTCTCATCCAAGTATTCCTTGAGATGGGAAAGTTCATCCTGCGAAAGAGGATAAACATGACCAAACGGCAATTTGCTATTTGGGAGTAGATCAATAGTACAATCATAATCCCTATGGGGAGGCAGTACTTGAGCATTTTTCTCAAGAAAAACCTCGGACAGATCCTGATAGCATAGTGACACCACAGACAGGATCTTTCCATAAGACGGGAGGTTACACGTACCCTCGCAATAGCAAGAGAGGAAGGCCAGGGTCCGTTTCTTCCAATCTATGGTTGGTTGATGTGTGTGTAACCAGGGAAGTCCCAAAACAATGGGAAAGTGGGGTGAAGGTATTAGGTCGAAGGTGGTGGTCTCCATATGAGACTCGTTAGTGGTGACTAGGAGTGCTTGTGTCTGATCAGTGATCGGGCCAGAAGATAAAGGAATACCATTAATAAGACTCACTGAGACAGGTTTAGGTTTAGAAATAATAGGGACTTTATTTAAAACAGCAAAACGTATGTCGATATAATTTCCACAAGATCCTGTGTCGATCATGGCCTTAGTAGTAATCCTGGTCTGGTCCCACTGCAATGTCAAGCGAACAAAAAGGTAAGGGTTAGTAATTGAAGTTGTCAATCCCCCTAGGAGGACATATGAACACTCACCCTTTTTTTTGTAGACAAGGGGACAGACGTTTATCATGTGATCCGGGGATCCACAGTACAAGCAGAGATTACTAGATCGTCTCCTGGCTCTTTCAGTAGTTGATAGAGGTGGGCGTATGGTTCCTACCTCCATAGGAGTAGGGTCAACGGCCGAAATCCGAGAAGAACTGGATAATGGCATTCCCATTTTTTCAGCCTTTCTTTCTCGTAGCCTTCTATCTATGGTGATACTGAGTTGTATCAAAGCATCCAGGGTTTTCGGCAAATCCGCTCGGGCGAGCTCGTCTTTAACGGCCTCTGATAGGCCAAGTCTAAATTGAGTTCTCAGAGATGCATCATTCCACCCTGAATCAAGGGTCCATCTCTTGAACTCCGCCACAAAGTCTTCCACAGGTCTCCTACCTTGTTTTAAGGACCTCAATTGAAGATCGGCAGTACTCTGCCTATTGGGGTCATCATATAGAGTAGCAAGTTCCGCTAGAAATAAAGCGTAGGAGTTGAGAAGCTGATCGTTTTTCTCAAAGAGAGAGTCTGCCCAGGCCCGTGGATCGCCTGTTAGGTAAGAAATAATAGTGCAAACCTTGATATGATCAGTAAGGTAGGTACGAGGTTTTAGCAAGAAAAGTAACTCACATGCGTTTTTGAATTCACAAAATTTTTTGCGATCGCCTGTAAATACTAAAGGGGGATTTATTTTGGGTTCAGGGTGCTGAGCAGCGGCAAGTTGTGACAGCCTGGTTACCTGCTGCGTCAGAGCCTGATTGTCTTCTTTTAATTCAGTAAGTGCGTGTATTAACGCAGTCACTTGTTGTTTTAATTGTGTCACCTGAGTGGTTAATTCTGCTGAATCCATTTTAAGGTTCGTTCAATCTGTAACGCTCCTGCGTTTTCTGAACAATGTGGATTTGCAGCTGCAGAAATACTCCACTCAGTAGTCATGTAGAGAAACGCTGAGATACCAATCCCAACTCCCAAGACTCATCACTGTGGATAGTCTCTGATTCAGCATACAAATATACACACTCAATAAGATGTTCCTGGAGTGATCTATGTATATAGTAGTATAGTGGTGATAGGCTGAAGAGACAGGTTTAAGTAGAGACAATAGTTGACAGACACTTGAGAGGAATGTTCTTGAGAATGAGATGGTAACAGGTAGGATGCAGATAGGTTAGCAATCATGTATGGTAGTAGATGATAGGATAGCAGATGACATACAGGAGAGACTAACCCAGTGCAAGGATAGATGTTAGTAGGCTCAAGAGCTAGCAATCTAGATAGTGCAGATGATAGTAACAGTCCTTTGTATGCAGAGCTAGATAGTGTAAGCTTTAGTATGAAGGTTTATGGAGGATTCCCCTGCGGGGTACTTATCACTAGTAGCAAGCAGTAGTAGAGAGGTTCGGTATGAGCGGGTGATCCGGTAGCGGGATACAGGGATCAGCAGCGAGGTTCCGACAGCGAGGTATGCTTGCAAGCATGTGAGCTTCAAGGCAGGTTATGCGGCGTTGAACGAACAATGTTAGTGAGACCGCCGGCGGTTGAAATAGCCGCTCCTGCGGCGCTCAATGATGACAGCATCGGTCTTAAAGGTGTATGCGCACCTTACCAAAAGAGAATGGTGGGGTGCATACACTAAGGAAAGTGGAATTAGGGTACCAAAGGTACCAGAACATTACACACCCCCATGTTGAGGGCATGTGGCCTGGTATGGTGCAGGAGGGGGCGGGCGATTGCTCATTCCCCCCTCCACCCCTTTCCTGGCCTGCCAGGCTGAATTCTTGGATAAGGGTCCAGTAAAGATTTTGTTTGGGGGGTGGGGGGACCTCACGCCATTTTTAAAAAAAAGCTTTGGCATGAGTGTTCTCCTCAAAATTCCCTCAGATCCAAAGGGAACTACATTTATTTGTCCGTGGTTGACTATATTCTTGTTGCACTACTCTGTAACAATGTACATTCACCACAGCAATCCCTTTTTAACAGAACACAGTAGATGGTCAGCATTGCTACCAAGTAAAAAGAACAGCAGACACAGGTTCCTGTTAAGACAAATGTAGTAAAAACACAGGCATGCTGGTCAGTAGCTTGATATTCTAAACCTGCTTCTTGTGGTTTTATAATGATGACATACTGCGCACCTCAAAATACAAGAATCCCACTGACTTATGTGACTATCTCCACAGGTCTAATGCCCACCCCAAATAAGCTAATATACACAGTCAGCCTACTAGATACCCCCATATATGTTCTGACGCAGAGGACAGAAATAACAATTTCTGAGCACTAGCAGAATCCTTCAATAGGAAAGGTGACAGAAACAAAACCATCAGTACAAGCATAACACCTTCTTAAAAATCCAAAGAGAAAATATCCTACAATACAAAGAGAAAAAACAAAAAAGCATAACACTCTAGTAACCACAGTAAATATAGCACTATAAGAGCTGTAACCCATCACAACAGAGGATGAAACTCTGAAAGAATGATTCCAACAACCCCAATGCTGCCTTGAAGTAACAACCCAACAAGATAACAAATCTTGCAAAAATAAACATCTGTTTTTAGCGGACCAGGTCAGATCGGACGCCAGCGGGTGTCAGTGAACACATGTCAACTGACATCCGTCGCTCCGTAGAGAGCTATGGATGGTCCGATCAGGTCCATCTGAAAAATTGACAGGTGGACCCAATCAGTCCATCAGTGTGAAACCAGTGTTAGAAATTGTTCTTCTTAACATTTTGCTAAAACTTTGTGTATCGATACTACTAACTGATGTTTAAATGAATACCATTACCTCTAACTTCGTTTTTAGTTGTTTATCATATTCTATTACATATATAATATTATATATATATATATATATATATATATATAAAATGATACAGTTTTTTGAATGTTGTTTCCTGTTAATTTGTAATAGAATTTATTTTTGACTTCTCGCCAAAATATTCAAGAGGCAGTGATTTACACTGCATTGCAAAAAAAGGTAGGACCTCTTTATGATGCTTTTAATTTGTGAACCACATTTTTCATTGGGCAGAATCTTTTTTCATTAATATATATTTCAGGTTGCCTCCAGCTGTCGCAACTACTTCTTTCTAATATTGCCATATCCCACCAATCACACCTTCTATCCTCCAACACTGCCCTTCTAGCACCTATTTCATTAATTTCCATAATGTTGCCAACTCCAATTTCAAGCCATGAATATTTAGCAGTTAAGTATTTTAGTGTTCAGGTCCATATGATTAACCATGTATAGGGCGTTTCCATTATCTGTAACTTTGACTTCTCATGTGACTCCTCTGAATTGCTGTGACATTTGGCTCACCCATCGATACAGGCTCTTAAAGTACTCATAGCATATGGATGCCTATAATCGCACAACTGGGATTCCTGTCAAGTCACCCTAGGTAACCTTATGCTGGCCATACACTATACGAAAAAGCGGCATAAATTCGATAATTTGGACAGTTCGTTCATTTTTCGGCTAGTTAATGGGCACAAATCGGTAATCCATTGTGACGTTTTTGATTTAAAAAAATCAAAGGACAAGTTTTGAAATTTTCTGCCAAATGAGCGATAATTTGAAAGGTTAATGTTCTCGTCTAAACTGTTTGCACTAGGTAAATGTGAAAAAATGAGCGAAAAAAATGATTCATTTATGTCCATTAAACAATTTATCGGTCATTATGTACATGAGGGCACTATCGTTTGCTCTCACGGCCGAGTGTTGTTTTTCAAAAATGAGTTTGAATGTTTTTTCATATAGTGTATGGCCAGAATTAGGGGGCCATGGTCACAATACATTTCTGACATCCAGCAGAGGTTTGGAAATCAGTAATTAAAAACATCAAGCAAATGAATTTCAACAGTTAACTCAGATCTGTTAAATGTGTTTGTTGTTCTTGTGCGTTCCTGTGTAATCACTATTATGTCTCAATCCAAATTCAAGTAAATGATCTGTTCATTTCATCCACGACTAGTGCTAAGATGAACACTGCGGGACCTACCTATCTCATCACTAGTCTAATGCTAAATTGGGATGTGTGGCTGGGGGGGGGGGGGGCTTTAAAAAAGTGGTTGGACTGCATTTTTAGTGCTTCCCAACTCGCCCCCCCCCCTTCCCCTTAAGCTGCAATGGCAGTGAAGAAGAGCATTTACATGCCATAGTCACCATATTTGCTTCACAGCTGAGCAAAAGCTACCCAACATATCACAATTGTGACCCATTCAAGTAAATAGAGAAGCACTGAAAATGCCCTGCAAATGCGTACAATGCTTGGGGTTGTGGGACATTTGTTCAGGAAAAATGGGATTAAAATAGGTAGGGAGGAGGTGTCACATCCTCAAAGCCTGTCAATTGCCTCTGAAAAGCAATCTAAGCATGGATCACTTTTTAGAGGAGTGGTGGGTTAGGCACATGTAGCCTAATATTGACACAGTCACAAACACAAACACAATGCCTCCTGTGCCAGGAAAATGGCCTCTTCCAGATGGGTATTTTAATGTCTTTAATGGACTTGAAAGCAGATAGCCATGGTCTTGCTGCCCTCAAATACTTGGGGAAGTCTACAACACTGTAACCATACAAGAACACACAGAGGGCACACCGACCTAGTGCATTATCCTGAAACAAATCATTTATTGTATTAAAACATGGTAAGTATTATGCTCACAAAAATTGCAATTGTAAAAAGGTCAGAGTTAGGCCATATCTATATCATATTTCTAACATGCTTGTCTCAAATTTTTGACTTGAGGTACATTGTTAGGTGAACTAGAAAAAAAAATACATTGAATTTCTACTCATCATAACAAGAAGTTAACTGTATTAAAAAATAAAACTAAAACAGACACTATGCATCTCATTTTACATTTCAGTTCTAGCTCTGTATCCAACTATGTCTAACTGTGCAGTTTTGGGACACAGTGCCCTGTAATGTATCATTGGCTTGCGTGATCTTTTCTCTTAACGTTATCCTCAATCTCTGTCTAAAATATTTGGGACAATGTCAGCCATTAAATGCTAATTACGCTAATATTCTCTGTGCTTATTATTCCCTGGGCGGCAGCCAAAGAGAATACCGACAACCCTTTCTTTTAAAAATGAAGATGGTGAAATGAGTGTTTATACCAGCATCTGTGCTATGGCAGCCATTTCTGTCTAAACAACAATGTTATATGCTCCATCTGATGAGTGTGATGAATTGCAAATGATTTTGATTATTCCAACAGGGACCCATGTAAGCGAGTTTTAATTTTGTCTCTGCCTCGGCAAAGTCACAGATTCACTGTATGACATCGAAAATACCATTTCTTGAGAACTCAAGTCATTTAGACCCAGATGCTGGCCCAGCTAGATCAGATGTGAATTGGGTAGGTGATTAGTCTATGTCACACAGTTTACCAATGTGATAGATCGCTATAAATTGTACACACTATTACACTAAGCTTATGAAAAGTATGATAGAACAAAATCACAGTAAAAAAAGATGTCAAGATATTTAGAAAATGCTCTAATATTTTGATGCTGCTTTATGAACCATGCATAAATAAAATAATTTAAAGGGAAAGTCTAGTGTATTTTCAGTGAGTGTATATTGTTTAAGGCCAGCTCTGGGAAACTTAAAATGTAATCTTTACAATAGGGTTGCATCTGCCTCTCCTCCCCTGGTGCAGGTGCTCACCCACATTCCAACGGTGGTCTGTCCTTTAGTGTCATCACCTCTGGATCCCTAATTGTTTTTCATGATGTCAGACTTGTCAAAACTTAGAATGCTGGAGTACAGAGGAGGAAAATGATTGTCGGAATTGGTAAAGCAGCATGGAAAAGCAGAGAATCAGCCCTAATGCATTTCATTAGAGGATTTCTACGGGAGCTCTCCGTAGAAGTCCTCTGACGAAACGCAATAGGCGGGTGATTTGCGCGGTAACCAAGGCAACGTGATGCTGGGCGGCATCTTCGGCTAAGTCCGTGAACTTCCGGGAACGCTGACGAGCGGATGGAGGATCGGTAAGCGGCTGCAGACGCCATGCCAGCACAGTTGTAACGCTGTAATTGTGATTATATGATGTAAGTGCAATGGATGGGGGGGGTGTTTTTAAATAAAGAGGTGCATTTGTATCTAGTGGTACTGCTCTATGTGCCTTTCTTTGCTCCCTCCCATGCACTGCGATTGAGATAGTGTCACAGCTGAGAAACAGTGCTTCGGGACTCTGTATACTTTGCATGATCCGGATTGGATTGAGAGTGATCTGACATGCTCGTTAATAGTGGGATCTGGTAAGTGTGTTTCCTCTGGCGAGATTCACACGTGGAGAGGTGAAGGGATACAGCGGCTGCTTCCTGTTCCATTCCTATGTCACCTTCCACACTGGGACCCTACAAGAGCATTTTCCATTGAAGGACTTTCCTATTATTGGACTAAATTTTATCTAATTTTATCTCTATTTATGTGATTTTAGAGAAAATCTATTTGATTTAAATTTTAGGCATAGGATCAGCGCTGCTTATGTATATAGATTGGACTTGCTCTCTTTGATGTATATCTGTGTTTTATATTGTATTTACTTAGGCGGCAGCTTTACATTTAAATTTATTGCTACATTGTGTGACAGAGTACACCACATTTTGGAGTACAGGGCGCTGGGTGATTGGGATTTAAGCTTTTGTTTGGTTCTCGGTCCTTTTTTTGAAGAGTGTGTACCATCCTAGTGCATTACCATTATAATACTTTATTGTATGAATAAAGCAAGTTATATATTCAGAAACTCATGACAATGTCAGGCATATCATATAATATGGGTGTGACTGCTGCCAGATCCCCATTGTTCTGCCTATATCACAGGAAGACCCTTCAGTGTCCAATATGGCTTATGCGTTTCAAAGGACAGCCACTCGTCTTTAAAGCCAAAAGCATGTACTGCTGAGGACTGCGAAATATAGTACACTATCACAATCAAATGATAAGCCCCACCTACTCCTATTGGGGGTTGGGTCAAAGGTCACAAGGTCTCATTCAAATAAACAGTATGAACCTTCTTATATTCACAAATGGGATCATAGTGAAATAAGATATTACTAAAACAAAAATAAACATTAATAAAACATTAGTACAAGGAATCAATAGGGAACCTCTATATAGCCTATCAATTAACAAACCAAAGCATACCTATGTACTGTACCCATTTTATACATCTGTATATATGTGTGTCATCCACTTACCCCGGATTAAAGTGCCTAATGCACAATTCATATGAAGATGACTTCTGGAACACTGAAAGCCGAGGCTGGAATGCAAACAGGTGCTGCATTTCTGGTTGCGGCTTGGTGTGCATTCCAGTTAAGAATAGCACAGCCACCTCTGATTACCCTATGGAGGATTACAGGTCAATATGGCAGTAACAAATGTACAACCACTTTATTCTGGAACAAAAGGTTAACACAATAACAGATAAAGTTAAAAGAGGAATAGTGGGGCCCTGAGAATGACACAGAGCAACATATTCCCTTGGTGTGATTTGTACATTAGGCACTTCAATGGGAATCTGGGGTAAATGGATACATAGGTATACTTTGCTCTGTGGAGTGATGGGCTATATGGAGCTTCCCTATCAATTGGTTTTACTAATGTTTCATGAATGTTTATTTTTGTTTTAGTAATACCTTTTTTTTCCTATGATTGCATTTGTGAATATGTGAAGGTTCATATAAATGAGGCCATTTGACCTTTGTCCCAACCCCAATAGGAGTAGATGCTACTTATCATTTTAGCTGATTGTGATTGTGTAGTATACTAAGCAGCCCTCAGTGGTACATGCTTTTGGTTCTGAAGAAAAAGGGTTGTCTATTGAAACCTGTAAGCCAAATTGGACACTGAAGAGTCTCTCTGCAATATAGATATCTGGCGGCAGTCGCACTTGTATTATATGCTATGCCTGACTTTTTCATCCACATGTGTATATATATTCCTTGCTTTTATACCTACAATAAAGTGTTGTATTGGTACTATGCTAGGCTGGTGCTCCTTCTTTTGTGTGTTATATGAAGGGATACCCGCAGTCCTAAGAGGGCTGCGAAGCAGATTTTAGCACCACATTTGACCGAAGTAGGTTGCTTTTTAGTTGATTTACAAAAACTGGAGAGAGAAAAATCTGGTGCAGCTATACTTAGTAGCCAGTCAGCTTCTAACTTCAGCTTGTTCAATTAGGAAAAAAAGCAAAAACCTGGAAGCTAATTGATTTTGTACTCTCTGATTTTAGTAAATCAACATGCTAAATGAGCAGGTAATACTTGCTGTATGGGGGTAGGGTAGTAGTTTCTAATAGAGCTCAGTTTAATTTTACATTTTTACAAATTGTGTTTTTCCTTTTTGTTATTTTATTAAATTGGGTGATGTACTAAGCTTGTAAAAATGTGAAGGCAATATAAAAACCCTTAAAAGGTAACTCCACTTTCATAGGGGAAAAAAATAGTAAATAAAGAAAATATAATATAGCGTATACAATTGCAATACAAGTCATATTGTAATTGAATGTTATTAAATTACCTTTCCTTTTCAGTCTGCAGCTCTGTCATTTTCTGTAAAATGCAATGCAATATGGATACCTGGAAGTGTTCTCTAAACAGAATGTGTACAGAATGCGGCCCAGAAGCATAATTTCCTACTTGTGTGATTGGCTCACTGATTTTCTGCACTAAGATACAAGTCAAATTTCAGGCACCCCCTGCAACAAAAATGTCATTTTTGGTGAGGTACTTCCAATAGGAAATCATGTCCAATAGGATGCAGGCCCTGCAGTTTTCCCCATTAGAGTCCTGCAGGTGCACAGCTGATTGATAATTATGAAACATGGACATAGAAAAACACGCAAGGATTTCTTCAGAATAACAAAAGGTAGGAATCTGCAACAAAGTTTGTTAAAATCCTTGTAATGTACATAGATCACCCAGAGGGGAGTGTTTTTCTCAACAAAAGTGGAGTTACGATTTAAGATAATCATTGCAATAGTAACACAAATTATGCACTAACTGTGAATGGATATAAAGCCTGCGCTTTATGTCCTTAGATTAGAGCCAATACTATCAAGAAGACTGTCGCGCACTAAATATCTGAATGCTAGATATGTGCGAAAAGTATTTAGAATAAGATGAGCTGTCTCTTTAAACTAATAAAAGTGTCTTAGGGCTAAAAAATGTAATAAACTGTGCAGGGAGATATTTAAATGAACACAGTTCTTTAAATAATTTTACAATATGGCTTAGGTCTTCATTTCTACAATGCATAGCTTTATCTGAAAAATGTGTGTTTGAAAATGATGACACCCTATCAAAATGCTTGATGAAAGCAATCTGTCTCTTACATATTTTGCCAACACTAACATGTAATGAGAACCATTTCCTGACAATGAATGGGATATATATATCACTCAAACAGCTGTACTGGAGCATTGCTGCCAGTCGTATGTTATATTCTGCCAGTGTTTGTTGTCACCATTCAGTAATATAGCAGAGTGAAATGAATATGATTCATGCATGTTGCCTACATAACTCACATGCACAACCTAGTGCAGCTTTCCAAACAACTAGAAGAGCTAAATTGGTTTGCTAAATTCCTTTTTTCTTGTGACAAGCAACAGCATGAAAGTAGACACATTAGTAAATGAAATGCTGTTTAATTGGCTGATATAGACAATGAAATACGGAGATACAATAAAAGTAACAGCAAAGATGGGACATGGAGGAACAATAAACTGTAGTAACGTTGCTCAATAAAATAATTAATGCTATTTGGTCTGTGATTTGTCTTGTCTTGTAATCTATGGGGTCATTAACTTTTACAATATCAATGTGTTTCCATTATCTAGTTCAAGTCATTTATTGTTAAAATAATTGGCTAGAGTATCCTCCAATGAATTTGGTGAAAAGAATGTTCACCATTATACACTTACAAAAAATATATTGAAAGCAGCTTAAAAGGTATTGCAAGGAAAGTAAACAAATGAGTAGACAAGTGAGGGCAGAAAATAAGGGGTAAACAATGCAGTCTGGTGAAAAATGCACACACAATTGCAACAAAGTTGGAGGCTGAAATCATAGTACAGTTGATTTCCTTGTGAGCATAGGTGTTATATATATGTACCGTATATGTATATCTATATATATATATATATATATATATATATATATATATATATATATATATCTATGAAAGAAAGAAAGAAAGAAAGAAAGAAAGAAAGAAAGAAAGAAAGAAAGAAAGAAAGAAAGAAAGAAAGAAAGAAAGAAAGAAAGAAAGAAAGAAAGAAAGAAAGAAAGAAAGAAAGAAAGAAAGAAAACAATGCAATCATTGTAAACGTGATCAGGACAATGGGGTTAAGGTAAGGTAGGAGCACAGTCAAAAATAATTAAGCACCATGCATATGAGATGGCAGCAAAAATCTGCATATAAATGTGACATTTGTTCTAAATGTGTGCAGCGTAAATGGAACCTATTGGCTGCTGATACTTCTCAGGGTCGACGTGTAAATAACAGCAAAGTGTAGGCAGTGGGCGCCACCACTGCTAATTACGCACTATCGATGTCATCTCAGAATGAGTCATTCATATGGTGCTTTCATCAGCCCATTCTAAATGAATGAATGAATGAATTCAAAGCCAGCATGTCAAAATCAATAGTGTGTAGTCAATGGCAGTGGTGCTGTTAGCCCCATATGTTGCTATTTACATATCGGTTCTGAGCAGTGGCAGCAGCCAACTTGGTCCATTTCAATTGTATGATATACGCATGTAAATTTGGTTTTTTGGTTTACACAGCTGAATGCTATGGACCAGTGTGATGGACCCATAGCTTACAATACTGTTATGATTAAATCCATATGTATTGAAGATCTTAATGCAATAAATTGTACACCTGTGTGCATGAGACCTTGATATTTTACAAACAAATGTATTACAATTTTTATTCCAAAGGATTCTAGGGAACTCATTTATCAAAGGTATCTGACTCCAGACATTGCTATCCCAGAGCAACCAGTCATATTCAGATCTTCAACGAAAAACAATATCATTGTTAGGTGGCATATGCTTTTCTTTTTGAGTCCCTCTAAATACAGTTATGGCCGAATTTGGTTTACTGAGATTGAAAGCCAGAATACAGTCACAGAAAATCAGATAACCTGTTATATAGACATCAGAATAACACTTTCTATTTTCAAAGTTTCATCTCCACTCTTTTCATTTTGGATAAACAAGAGAGGGTTATAACCCGTTAGATGTTTTTTTTTTCCCTCTGTGTCCTATTGCGGATATTTTACTTTACTTCCTGTCCCATAGCCAGACAGGAAGTGAGAACAAATCCCTGCAAATTAAGGGAAATCCTTGGGGACCCACTGTAAGATTTCCCCTCTATTACTTTTCTGGGGACAGCCCAAAATTTTGGATTTTTTTTACTTTCACTTTCCATGATAATGGTAAACAGGACAAATAGAGAGGGTGAATCTCCCTAATGGGGGCACAGACAGCAATAAAAACGTGTTCTAACCCCTCCCCACTCTATTCAAAACTTACAAAAACAAGTTTGCCTTTAGTTACATTTAATGACTACACAGTCCAATAGGCACCAGAGTTTCTGGTGGGTGGTCTGTTGAAACTATATATTAAAGATTTCCAGGTACAGCTGCTATCTGAAATCTCTGGATGCTTGGTGCCATGGTATTCCACCTTAACCCTTAGGAAGTGTCAGATAGCAACAATGTTAAGTTTCAGCAGACAACCTGCCAATTCACTCGGTAAAATTTGGTCCAATAGACTACAAAAATTTAACAGAGTCACTGCTTCCCAGCAAACCCTGGCTTGTAGCCAATTCTGACTTGTATCAACCACTTGCCGACTGCAATACTTATATATACATAACAGTATGCAAGTGGCTTACCGGGGTTATGGCCGAATATTTTAGCCATAACTCTGGTATTGTTTTTTGCAGCTGGCGGCTGGTTTTCTCATGAAACTGTTCAGCTCATGAGCCGTTGGAATGCTTTCCGAAGGGGCAGGAGGGGACATCCCCCCTCCTGCCGCTTGCCAGTGTTTCTCGGGCTTACCGTTTCCACTGTTTCTCCCTATTAATGATCTGACAGTGCGGCCGGCTACTCCCATATTTTTTTATTGATTTTTTATTTTTAAAGGTATGGAAGAGATTTAGGGTCTATTTGACCCCAGATCTCTCCAAAAAAACGACCTGTCATCCTTATTTCTATTACACAGGATGTTTAATTTCTTGTAATAGGAATAAAATTGGTAAAAAAAATAAAATAAAATGGACAGTGTAAAAATAAAATGTAAAATAAATAAGAAAAAACTTTTTTAAGCCCCCCTCCCCCCATCCCTCCATGCTTGTGCTCAGAAGCGAACTCACGCCTAAGTCACGCACGCATATGTAAACAGTATTCGCACCCCACAAATGAGGCATTGCCGCAAATGTTAGAGCAAGAGCAACAATTCTAGCACTAGACCTCCTCTGCAACTCTAAACAGGTAACCTGAAAAGGCAATTCAAGCATCACCTATAGAGATTTTTAAGTACCGTAGTCTGTCACCATTCCACAGGCGTGAGCACTTTTAAAGCTTGACATCTTAGGTATCTATTTACTCGGCATAACATCATCTTTTATAATATGCAAAAAGATTAGGCTGAATATTGTTTTTTTTTTTTTTCCAAAACATTTTATTGAAATTTCAGATAACAAGTCAAATAGCATTTGTTAACAACAACATTACAATGGTTTGAGAGGGAATAACAAGGGGAGATGCACAAAAATTATTACAATGACTGTTACAATGATAGAAAAGGGTAAGTCTCAGTTGTAGCCTGAGGAGGGTTCTGGGGTGATGCCCCCCTCTGGAGACACCCCTGGGGAGCATGCTGTGCTCCAAAAGAAGGGCGTCACACCTTGTCAAAATGCATCCCTTGAAACATTTTATTGACAATAAGCAAGCTATAGGTCAGGCGGTGTGATCTCCTCTGTCGTTATCATGAGAATTATAAAATTGAACCATATGTAGGGGGATATATAGGTGTTAGTTTAAATAGCATTGTGGAGTCTGGTAATGGTATTTCGTCTATAGCTCAAACATCCGGAAGCCCAGATGGGGCGTGTTGTTTGATACATTTAAGTAAGGGGGTAAGGAGAGAGGAAGAGAGAAGAAAAAAAGGGAGAGGGAGGTAAGAAGAAGGGGGGGGGGGGGTAATGAGAAGGAGAAAACTCCATCCCCTTCCCCAGGGTCATTATAGAGGCAAAGTCATGGGGGGGCCATGATGTTTTTTTTTTTAATTCATTAAAATTTATTTTTTCCCAAAACATTGCATTTGCAAAACTAACATAAAAAATTCAATGATCCTCATTGTATTCCCTAGGCCTAGGGTCTCTGCTAAAAAAAAAAAAAAAAAAAAAGATAATGTTTGGGGTTTTATAAGTAATTTTCTAGCAGAAAAACTGATTTAAACTTGTAAAAAAAAAAGGTGCCAGAAAAAGCCTGGTTGGCAAGTGGTTAGTTAATTGATTTACTCTTCTATATTGGTATGATATAAAGGACCCTTTGTGATTTTAAAAAAGAAAAAAAAATATGCAGCTAGATGAATCTAAATTTACAGAACCTTTGAACTTTTGAAACTTTTAATAAAAAATACTTTTCTGGAACAAGCATGCAAGATGGTAATTCAGGCTTTTAAGACAATAATAGCTGTTTGCTTGTTGTAGATAAGTGGCTCATAAAGTGTTGATGCAAGGATCAGAACAGCCTGGAACCTGTAGCTTCAAAAAAAGTTAACAATAGCAGTTCCCATTTTTCTATCTTCACAGTTTGACTTTTAAGGTTTTGATCAAATGCTGACTAGAACTAGGGTATTTTGTGGATCCACGCAGTGCAGCTATGAAATAGAACTTTAGATTAACTGGCATCAATCTCTTCCTTTCATTTCATAATGGAAAGCGTAACAAAAAAAAAGATGGAATGAATACATTTTTAGACAAATTTCATATATTTAAGCTTATGTATTTAAAATATAAAAATAACATACATTTTTAAACATTTGATTTAAGTCAGGTTAGTCAGAATGGTTATTGTTTTGCGGCCAGCAGGCATGTCTGGTAATCCAAGATTTATGATTGCTGCTTTAGGCTCCATGTACACGGGACGTTGTTAAAAGTCCCTTTGAATGCTGGAATTTTTAGGACGTTTGAAACGTCCGTTCGCGTTTGTACCCGCGTTTAGCGAGTGTTTAGCGGGCGTTTGCGTTTAGAACCGTTCCTAGAGGTCAAAAAAATGATTCCCCTTTAAAATGGAAAAACACGAACGCCAAACGCGGGTCATCGCGTTCGGTCGCGTTCGGGCGCGTTTTTGGGTTTGAAACGCCGGGAAACACACGTTCGAACGCAAATAATTGCGTTCTAAAAAAAGTCCCTGAACGCAACTGCCCGCAAACGACCTGGTGTACATGGACAGATAAGATAAAATGTAGATGGGTTCAGGGGCCCAACTGCTCCTAAAAGGCCATTTCCAGCGTCCCGTGTACATGGAGCCTTAAAGTGGAATTAAACCCTCCTATCGTTTCCAGCCAAGGAAGCTGACATCTTGGCTTCTGTTTAATCTTCATCTGGCGCAATGCTGCACATGTGATCATTTATGACTCAGCCATTGGATGGTTTGGTTGAGAGCACAACCAATGTGACAGTTACATTCCCACCACATGTCAGGAATGTGATTGTTTTTTGAAACTGTTAAATTAATGGGTTTTTCTTCCACTTTATTTTTTGGTCAAACTTTGAAAAATGGACAAAACTCCCTGCTGGGCTATTGTATGCCTGCAGCAGCTGTCAGGGTGCCCGAGCAGTGACTACATGAGAGTACTAGCAGTAGCAGTTTGTCAGAAAATGCACTAGCAGACTTCTTCAAACAAAAGTCGATCTAATGATCAACTTTTGTAAATTGCAGCAGGGCCACACACTGAGCACATTTTGGAGATGCAGCCTGCTGTAAATTTTTCTCCTGAACAGCTGCTGCATCCAATCAAATGAAGTTGCTGTTTGGGCATTCTGACAGCTGCTGGTGGCAGCTGTTAGAAAACAATAGTCCAACAGGAAGATTGTTCCATCCCCGATTTCTGGAATTCAGCTCACCAGTATAGCCAGCTTATGGCCTTGTTTACACTTATGGTTGGGGGTTGGTAAAAACATATAATTGAGATGCTTTTTTACCGGTCCCTAACAGTTCCACTTTAAGCTGTAAAGTCAGCAGATGTGGGTGTATATATCTATTACTATAACTCTAATGTTTTACGTTGCAGCAGGAATTATACCCTCTCTCATGTTGTGGCAGGCAGTACCGCATGATAAATGTTGTGTGCAGTTGCAGCGTGGTGGTGCAGGTTTTTGCAAATTAAAACAGTTGGTGGGGAGGAGACATCATGTTTCATGACCACCTGTCAAATGTTCCACTGTGTTGATGAGGCATAATGTCACCCCTCATGGGCGCATGTTCTCTGAAGGAACAACCACCCATGCCGTCCCTTCAGAGCCCTGTGCCGTGAACGGCAGCTCCCGAGCGCATGCGCGGAAATGATGTCTTCGCGCCTCTGGCCAATCAGATGGCCGGAGGACATAAACCAGGAAGTAGGACGACCGAACATGTCAGCCGTGTCTCTGCTGAGCATGCCACACTGCAGGGGCTTCATTCTAAGGTAAGTATTTAATAATGAGCTAGTATGCGATGCATGCTAGCTCATTATGCCTTTGTCTTACAGGGTTTTTTTCCGCATTTTTTTTTTTTTGGATTTACAACCCTTTTTAAATGTCTTTGCAGTTAACCAGTTTAGAGTTACACAGGAGGTCTGGAGCTAGAATTATTGCTCTCAATCTGACGTTTGTGGCGATACCTCACATGCGTGATGTGATAACCGTTAACATATGTGTGTGGGACTGATGTGCGTGTTTGCATTTGTGCATTTCTGTTTAAATGTTTTTGTTTATTTTGTTAAAAAAATATTACTCTGTCTCCTTATTTTTTTTTATCAACTTTATCGCTATCCGAATGAACCACATCTCTTGTGAAAGCATGGGCCATGACAGGTCCTCTTTATGGAGAGATATGGGGTCTATTAAACCCCAGATCTCTCCTCTGGTCTGATCGGCTGCTTCACTGGTCAATAATGGCCAGGTAAACAAAGAAACAAAACTGAAAGTGACAAAATCCTTGTTGCTTCCAGTTTCTGACGTCACACAGTGGGAGAAATAACAACAGTTACTCGTATTGTGTCCCAGGAAACCAGATCCTGCTGGTTGCATGCTTACCAGGCTCCCTGATCATTCGGAAGAGCCCTGTAAAAGTCGTGGTGGCGGCAGGAGGGGGTAGGACTCCCTTATGCCACCTGTAAAAGTAATCCAGCGACTTCATAGCCCCTAGGATTACTTTTACTTTGAAGGGTATTGCCGGATGAATAAAATTATATCTCAGTCATTGCTGCAGTGATGACCAAGATCTTACCCTTCCTATCCAGCAACGTACCGGTACAAAGCTGGACGGGAAGCTGTTAATAGTGAAGTCATTTCTATTTACTCATTTGTGAAAACTAATTTCTTTAAAAATCAAATAATGTATTTTTCAGAAAACTGCACAGACTTTTTTCAATACTAGAAAAAAGATCTTAATAGGCAGAGTTTTTAAATTTTAGTATTTGTATTTTGCCAAGAATTACATCTTCAAATGTAATGTTTCAGTTTACAATAATTTATATATTACATTTTCAGGAAAAACCCTAATGGAGTCAGAGGCCTCTGTATGCTATTTCCACAGTGGGTAGCATTTTATAATTAAACAATTTGTTTTTGCACATGAGCCAGCTACTATTTTCTGTTATGCAGTTGTTGAAGCTTTCCCTTGCTGATCTCATCTAAAAGACCTTTTGCACTCTGTTCTGCTAAATATTGGATTAGTACAACATTTTCAAGTTAAGCAGATTTGTATGCTATATTCATCTATTGTATGTGTGTTTTTAATTCTGCAAATCTGAAAATACATTTAATGTTTAGGATATAAAAAGGATTTGGAAAATAAAGAATATAAAAATCTATGGTGGACATATGCAAACATAAGCAGTAATCAAATTTCAATCCTATATTTGAGAAAACATTCAAACATTGTAGGGAGATAGAATCTTTTTAATTTATGATAAATGTGGACACTTCTAAGGAGTATTTTTGGCTCCAAGGGGGTGACTTAATTAAAGTATATGTAAACCCATATCTAAAATCTCATTTAATTTTCACCATATAACTACTATATTTTGAAAAGTAATTTTCAATTATTTTAAAATGTACAGCACTTGGTAAAAGAATAACTGATGATCCTGCCATAAAGGTCTTTAGTCACGCACTTCTTGTTGAGACAATACCTTGTCAATGTCTGCCAATTGTGTTTCTGTTTGTCACTTCCCTGAGATATACCATGTAACCATCATTGGATTGCACGCATTTAGACAAAAAGCCAATTGTATGACAGGGTTTCTATGTATTATAACTGAAAAGTTTTTCCACTTAAACTAGGTAACCTGTAGATAAACAATTTCCTACAACTTTGATGCCAGTACAGAATTTACAGGATTAAGAGACAAACACACATTTACTAAGATACCTAAACCTTCATATACATGTACATACTTTATCATCGTTATATATTGTATATGTACTTGCGTGCTGTGTATTGAAAAAATAAAAATTGCAATTCATTTTATCTGTCCTTATACAGCAGGGTCAGGACATTCACTGCTTATGAAGTTGCAGTCATATTACTTATAGTCATTTATATAGCACCAACATATTCCTCAGCACTTAACAGTATATATACTAAAATCACAAAATAAAAATATAAGGATTTAAAAATTGCAAGTTTTGGCACATCATTTGCAAAATATCATCCTTGAGCCCTGGTTCACACTAGTGCGGCTTTAAAGTCGTGCTAGTTCAGCACAATTTCAAAGCTGCAAATCGTTTCGATTTGCACCTCCGATTGCAAATGCAACTTCGTTTAACAGAAGTCTAGACAAATTGCAATGAAATCGTAAAAAAATTGTCCAGGAACCTTTTTCAAAGTCGCTGCAACATGAGTCGCATCAATTTGAGCAGTTCCATTGCTGACAATGGGGTGCGTCTTGTCATGTGATTTGGAACTGCATCGAATTGCATGACAAATCGTACGATTAGTGTTTTGACAGGTGCAAATTTAATGCGAATTCTAAAGAGACTGGGCACAGCTAGAAAAAAATGTGCACCGCATCCGCACTAAACTCGCACAGGGCCCTTTTTTTTAACCCATGTGATTGACCTTCATAGAAAACAATGTATTTTCAGGTGACATGCAAATCTATGAATTTCAGATCGCATCAGATTCACATGAAAAGATCAGATAGACATGGAAGACTATCAGTCTGGCCTTTTCCCGTGACTTTTGCCTGCTATATTAACAGGTGATCTGGCTGTCATTTGGTTGGGCCAATTATTAAATAACTGCCATCTAGTATCTACACTAGATGTCAGTTATTTAATATTTGTCAAAAGAGTTAAAACGGTAGTAAAGTCTGCTTCTTTTTATGGGCCCCTGCAAGTATATGTCATAATGTGCTAATATGCACAGCATATTAGCACAATATGGCAGACTTACCTGCCAAAGAAGCCCTCCATCGATGTGGCGTGATTGATCCAGGGGGTCCCAGGCACTTCCATCTTTGCCCTGTCTTCTTTCCAGGTTCTGTGTCTTCAGCTGCTTGAATGGCCAGGCCACAATGATATCACATCGTCGCACCACAGATTTAGAGCCGTAAATGTACCCTGAGCTGCGCATGTGCAGCTCAGTCTACATGACGACTGACAGGAAGGAGGAAGCTTTTATGACAGAAGAGACAACAGGGTCTCTTATGTCATATACAGTGCCTTGCGAAAGTATTCGGCCCCCTTGAACTTTGCAACCTTTTGCCACATTTCAGGCTTCAAACATAAAGATATAAAACTGTAATTTTTTGTGAAGAATCAACAACAAGTGGGACACAATCATGAAGTGGAATGAAATTTATTGGATATTTCAAACTTTTTTAACAAATAAAAAACTGAAAAATTGGGCATGCAAAATTATTCAGCCCCCTTAAGTTAATACTTTGTAGCGCCACCTTTTGCTGCGATTACAGCTGTAAGTCGCTTGGGGTATGTCTCTATCAGTTTTGCACATTGAGATACTGAAATTTTTGCCCATTCCTCCTTGCAAAACAGATCGAGCTCAGTGAGTTTGGACTGAGAGCGTTTGTGAACAGCAGTTTTCAATTTCCACAGATTCTCAATTGTATTCAGGTCTGGACTTTGACTTGGCCAATCTAACACCTGGATATGTTTATTTGTGAACCATTCCATTGTAGATTCTGCTTTATGTTTTGGATCATTGTCTTGTTTGAAGACAAATCTCCGTCCCAGTCTCAGGTCTTTTGCAGACTCCATCAGGTTTTCTTCCAGAATGGTCCTGTATTTGGCTCCATCCATCTTCCCATCAATTCTAACCATCTTCCCTGTCCCTGCTGAAGAAAAGCAGGCCCAAACCATTATGCTGCCACCACCATGTTTGATAGTGGGGATGGTGTGTTCAGGGTGATGAGCTGTGTTGCTTTTACGCCAAACATAACGTTTTGCATTGTTGCCAAAAAGTTTGATTTTGGTTTCATCTGACCAGAGCACCTTCTTCCACATGTTTGGTGTGTCTCCCAGGTGGCTTGTGGCAAACTTTAAATTACACTTTTTATGGATATCTTTAAGAAATGGCTTTCTTCTTGCCACTCTTCCATAAAGGCCAGATTTGTGCAGTATACGACTGATTGTTGTCCTATGGACAGAGTCTCCCACCTCAGCTGCAGATCTCTGCAGTTCATCCAGAGTGATCATGGGCCTCTTGGCTGCATCTCTGATCAGTCTTCTCCTTGTATGAGCTGAAAGTTTAGAGGGACGGCCAGGTCTTCGTAGATTTTCAGTGGTCTGATACTCCTTCCATTTCAATATTATCGCTTGCACAGTGCTCCTTGGGATGTTTAAAGCTTGGGAAATCTTTTTGTATCCAAATCTGGCTTTAAACTTCTCCACAACAGTATCTCGGACCTGCCTGGTGTGTTCCTTGTTCTTCATGATGCTCTCTGCGCTTTAACCTCTAAAACTATCACAGTGCAGGTGCATTTATACAGAGACTTGATTACACACAAGTGGATTCTATTTATCATCATTAGTCATTTAGTTCAACATTGGATCATTCAGAAATCCTCACTGAACTTCTGGAGAGAGTTTGCTGCACTGAAAGTAAAGGGGCTGAATAATTTTGCACGCCCAATTTTTCAGTTTTTTATTTGTTAACAAAGTTTGAAATATGCAATAAATATCGTTCCACTTCATGATTGTGTCCAATTTGTTGTGGATTCTTTACAAAAAATTACAGTTTTATATCTTTATGTTTGAAGCCTGAAATGTGGCAAAAGTTCGCAAAGTTCAAGGGGGCCGAATACTTTCGCAAGGCACTGTATATCCTGCCTGTCAGCAATTTTTCCAAATGTGGCTTTACTACCTTATTAATTGGGTATCATTAGTCACATCGTTAGTCCTGTTGAAAAATAACACTAGTCCATCTAGTTAAACCAATAAAAAAAATATACAGTATATAGAAAACCTCCATATACACTATCCTATACCCATAGTTGATCCAGATGAAAGGAAAAAAATCAATAAAGCATGGTTTAATTCGCTCCGGGGGGGGGGGGGGGGGGATACTTCCTTCCTGATCCCCCTGTGAGTAATTTGATATTCTCTGTATCAACTAGCCCTGGCGTCATTATCTCTAAAAAAAATAGCATCCAGTTATATTTTGTGCATTTAGAAATGCATGCAGCTCTTTTTAAAAGCACTCTACTGACCTGGCCAGAACTAGTTCTTGAGGCAGTCTATTGCACATCTTCACAGCTCTTATTGTGAAGAAGCCTTCCGGTTAAAAAATAAGTTCACCTTTGTAAAAAAAACATTATCATTGTACATCTTTTTTGCAGGTAAATAAATGTGCATTTATTATTTTCTTTACTAGAAGCCTGCAAAGCACTCCTGCAGGCTGTCTGTGTAATTACCCTGCCCATACCTTATACGAGCAGGCAGTTACACACTGACAGGAAGAAACAATGAACTACCTACACTGCTCAACAGTACTTGTAGTTCATTGATTCACAGACATCTGTGAATGAATGATGTGGAGCCTCACACAGCTTTCTTTTTTTTTTAAAATTGTGGCAGCAAGTTCAGGGAGAAGATCTCGGCTCACTATCACTAGAGGCAGCGGGTCAGGGAGCTGCTGCAGCAGAAGAACATGTTACATGTTCCACCCTAAAAAAACGATTAGAATGTGTAACATGTTTCCAAAGGTGAACTTATTCTTTAAATCTCTTTTCCTCCACACGTAAAGAGTGCCCACTTGTCCTCTGTAGGGATCTGAAAGTGAATAACTCTACCCCAAGTTCACTATATGGACCCCTTATGTATTTATACAGTACCTGTTGATTATATCCCCACCTAATCACTTCTTCTCAAGAGAGAATAAATTCAATTCCTCTAATCTTTCCTCATAGTTGAACTATCCATGCCTCTTATCAGTTTGGTTACTCTTCTATGCACTTTCTCTGGGTCAAAATTATGTCTCTCTCTCTCTCTGAGTCTACATCTCTTTTAATACAAGAAAGGGTTTTTGTAGCTTTAGAAACTGGCATTGTATGCTTATTATGAAGCCTATGATCTACCAGAACATCCAGATCCTTCTCTACCATAGACTCCCCCAGCTGTTCTCTTCGTAGCATGTATGATGCTTGCATGTTTTTTCCCCCAAGTGCAAAACATTACATTTGTAAACAGTTAACCTAATTTTCCACGTCATTTTCCAATCAAATAGTGCATTGAGGTTGGTTTGTAAGTTGGAGACATTCTGTAAGGACATAATTCCACTGCGTAGCTTGGTGTTACCTGCAAACACTGAAATGGTACTTTTAATCCCAGACCGTATATAATTAAAAAAAAAGTAAGAGTTTCAACACTGAAGCTTGGAGAACACCGCTGATAACCTTAGACCATTCAGAATATGAATCATTAATCAATTTAAGCTAGTTTTCTATCCATTCACAAACTCACTTTTACAAACTTGTAGACCTTACACATTTGCCATTGGTGTCAAACGCTTTGGCAAAATCAAAGTATACTATGCCCACAGCTACTCGTTTGTCTACATTTTTGCTTAGTTCCTGATAAAAAGATGTCAAATTTGTTTGACAACTTTGCTATTTCCTGAATTGATGCTGACTATTGCTCAAAATATTTATTTCTAGGGAATGCTCTTATATATATATGTTCTTTCATTAAACTCTCTAGTATCCTAGTAGTTTCCCAAATATAGAAATTAAACTAACCAGTCTGTAGTTACTTGGTAAAGGCTTTGACCCCTTTTTAAATATAGACACCAGATTGGCCTTATGCCAATCCAGTGGTACCATGCCAGTCATTAAAGAGTCTCTAAAAATTTGAATCAATGGCTTAGATGGTATACAGGATTTGTAGATTTAACAGAGCTCAGCTCTTTGAGGACCCTTGGATGTAAGCCATCTGGTCCAGGTGCTTTATTTCCCTTTATTTTGTCTAAATGTTTCTTGATCATGTTCATTTTAAACCATTCTGTATCATTTGGAGCTATGCCAATGCTATCCCCATTCCCATGGGACTCAAGCTTCCCCATTTTCTTTTGAAAAAACAGAGCTCACGTTTGCCTTCTCTATGTCCCCTATGAACCAACTCCAAATTTTCTAGTAAAGGGCATACATGCTCAAACTTGACCTTTTTACTGTGAATATATTTGAAGAATTATTTGGTGTATTTCCTACTCTTTTTTGCAACCTGATGTTTGATTTTATATTTTACAACCTTGATTTACTTTTTGACACATTCTGAAATTAGGAAATAGATTGACTATACATCTGTATTTGTATGTCAGATTTCCAATCTTCCCACTGAAAGAAGTTGTTTATAAAACTATTATCTAACCCTGGAATACTAGGATACTCATGTAAACTTGAAGATTCTGAAGATTCTGTCAAAAACCTCAGTTTTGTGGCAATATGGGTAATATACTATATAATTTCCTCTGCAGATGATTGGGTATTTAAAGTGGACACAGCTTCATCTTATTTAATAAGCTAATTTGGTGTTCACTTTGCAAAGTAAACCCTTTTTTTTAATTGTGTGAACATCCTTTACACATATGGTAAGTACACCCCTTTGATTAGCCCTTTTTATGAACCTTTTGTCTAACCCTGAATTGCTAGGGTACTGATGTAAACTTCTATTTTGTGACATTATGGGGATATATGCACAGCCTATTAATGGCTTTCTTCACATTGGGGTTGATTTACTAAAATAATTAAAACTTGTTCACTTCGTAAAGTGTATATTCAAGATTAATAAAAAAAGGTGGAGCTGTATTCACATCAATCACCCAATCATGTGCAAGCAAACATACTGTTTGATTATTTCCTCTGCAGATGATTGGTTAGTTAAAGTGAATACAGCTTCATCTTATTTACTAAGCTAATTCAGTGTACACTTTGCAAAGTAGACATTCACTTTATTGAGTAAGCAGTCTCTACTTCTTTAGTAAATATACCCTTAATAAACCCCATTTATGAACCTCTTGTCTTGGATAGCCAGACTAAATGTACTGGCAGATTTACCCATCCCTATCAAATAACCTGAGAGACCAAAATAGAAGTTATTGTGATTTAAAGTAAAAATTGTAAGAAATAAATCAACTTGGACTGTCAATGTCCTTTCTTTTTCTAAACAACAATGATGTTCAAATCTTTTTAATGAATACAACATGTTCTAATGATGCTTGCCTTACAAAGCTTTTTCCTGTGCTAAAATTTTAATGAAATTCTTGAAGCCTTTTATTGTCTTTCTTTGAAGTCATATTGCCGAACATGCCAAGGACAAATGTTGGAGTTATAAAAAACTGTATATTACACTTACCTTAAAGGCTTTTTTTTTCTATAAAACTCCTTTGATTTATTTGAAACTGCTGCTTAAAAATCTGTCTTATTAGATGTGTAGATAGCTCTAATTGGTGTAAAGGTTTACATTCATTGACAACAAACTAGGTCACATACATTTAAATTAGAAAAGGTCAGCAAGGGTTTATCTGAATTTGATAGGCTTAGTCACATATATTTACGTAGAACTACTTTTACCTACTCACTGCTTCTTATTGTGCTTAAAATAAAATGAGAACCTCAGAGATTTGAATCGCTTGTTAGGGAATGAACAATTTTGTGGCATAATGACCCAGTTTATTAGCTAAATAGAAGAAAATAAATCCATTAAACGGGAACAGAAAAGTTATTCACGGTGAAAACTTCACATTGGCCTTTGTTTTGCCTTCTCTAGTTATTATGCAATTGGGGGCAAACAAAGAACCAGCTGATGTGTTTGTATTATACCTTAAATTACATTGCTTGCCGAGATTGAGTGGATGGGAGGAAAGGAATAGAGATTTTTCATTATTCGGAGACAGAAGAACTGACAGGAAAACTGAGAGAAATGGAGCCTGTCAGTCCATCTGAAAGTCTGCCTGGGGCTTGGAAAAAGCTTACAAACAGTGAAAGCATTCAGCTAGAGCAACACAAAAGGGCAACCTGAGCATTGTTTTCCTATTTTACTTGTATAATATAAGTTGGAAGGTTCACAAAGGGCACTTTTCTTTCCGAACTCATAAGTATTTTCCTTTTTAGCTTCAGAGGTAACCTTCATGTTTTTCTGACATTGTCTACAGTATTTGTAATGATGACAGAACTGCTGATGGAATAGTGTACTGTAATGATAAAAAAAACTATTCATTAACATTGATAGCAAATGACATCTGATGTTAAATGACCTTGGCTTTGTGGAGATTTTCAATTTAAAGTTAAAATAAATGGTACACTTCACCAAGTAAAGGTGGAAGTAAAACCAATGGGCCCTAGGTGGTAAAATAAACCTTTTTTTTTAATTATTATGCAAAGTGCAATTTTATGTAGTAGCCTGTGACAACCATTCGTGAATAAGCCTTTATCAATGAGCCCAGCCTAAGCTGCTAATAGCTGATTAGTTGTTGTAAGTTAATTATATTTGCAATGAGATGATCCAATGAGAAATTGAGTGATATTCATAAATGTTATTCCACCCCAGGTTTTCCATATAGTGAATAATTTTATTTGCACTGCATTAAAAAAAAAAAAAAAAGCCCAATACGTGTATATGTTTATATAATGATAAAGAACCATTTAACAAGAAATTGTCATGGACAAAATGATGTCTCACAACTAACAAATGACTAGGATTGCTGCAAAAGGTCTGTGTCTTATTTGATTCCTAACTGTACATGTCTTTTCATGGGAAAAAAAATAGCAAATAAAGAGAAAATAATATAGTGTATACAATTGTGACACAAGCCATATTGCAATTGAATTTTATTAAAAATTACCTTTCTTTTTCAATCTGCAGCTCTGTGATTTTCTGAAAATGCAATATGACTACCTGGAAATGTTCTGTACACAGAAAAGGGTACCCCCAGAAACATAATTTCCTGCTTTTGTGATTGACTCACAAATTTTCCCAGAAGTCTGCCCTAAGATGCAAGTTGGATTTCAGGCATTCCCTGCAACAAAAATGTCATTTTTGGTGAGATACTTCCAATAGGAAATCACGTCTAAAGGGTTGCAGGCCCAACAGCTTCCCTCATTAGTCAAGGAATAGCCTTAGGGGTCAAGACTACCTACAGCACTTGCTAATCATATTGTGCTGTGTGCAATGAATTTATAAATACAACTGTGTTGATAAATTCATTAAATTAGTGTGCAACCAAATAATTCATGTGACATGCTCAAATAAATAATAAATAAATATATATCACAGCAAATAAATAAATTCATAAATATGTGCAATAACCAGGTGGGTATTCCAATAGTATAAACAAATAAATGTGCAATAATCAAGTGGATATACAAATATTATAAATAAATAAGTGCAAAATTAAATAAATAACTAAGGACCTTTGAAAACGTCACAGGAAGTGACGAAACGTGCGTTTTTTGGAACGCACGGCGTAATGTCAGCACGCAGCTGGAGCGCAAGCCGAAACACTCCGCTCGCCACTCTGCATGTTAGCTGAGGACTGTCATGAATCCTGTATTCTCTTGCTTTTTATTTTACCCATGGATGGGAAATAAATGTATTTTAATTTATACTACCCTATTAGAGCAATCTTTTCTTTCCATACCCTGGCCCCATACTGATGTGAGGAAAAGGTGAGGAGGAATCCACCATTTCCCCATTACAGCAGCGGCACAAGGGAACCTACTCTGGCCCTGAGGGTCTACAAGCGTGATTGGTCTTAGTGCTGTATGGTAGATAAGACCCATTACATCTGGTAAGTCACCCATCTTTACAATATCACTGTGGAAAAAAGGAACCTATGCCACCTATAAGTCACAAAGCTAAATTGTATAAAACGTAATAATGAGCACCTGCACTTTTATTAAAGAATGGAAGATTTCTTTGCAAAAAGGAAAATTATTTGGACTCTGCTAACTACAATCACCTTATCTGTTTCACTCATTGATGAACAACACTTTATTTATTTATTTATTTAATATTTCACGCAATTTTGCACTGCTTATTTATTTATGGTATTGGTATATCCACTTGATTATTGCACACTTATTTGTTTATAGTATTGGAATACCCACCTGGTTATTGCACATATTTATAAATGTATGTATTTGCTGTGATATATATTTATTTATTATTTATTTGAGCTGTCACATTAATTATTTGGTTGCACACTAATTAAATTTATTTATCAACACAGTTGTATTTATAAATTTGTTGCACACAGCACAATACGATTAGCAAGCGCTGTAGGTGGTCTTGACCCCTAAGGCTATTCCTTGACATATCAACCATATTTCTATAGCTGCTGCCTATATCTTTACCTATATCCTACTAGTTTATACCATTAAGCACGGGGGATACACCGTAGGTGTTAGCTTTTTTCCATATTTCCCTCATTAGTGCCCTGTAGGTGACATGGGGGAGTCCGTTTCCCATATGGACACACAGGGATTTCTTCAGAATAACAAAAGGTAGGAATCTGCAACGGAGTTTGTTAAAATCCTTGTAATGTACATAGATCACCCAGAGGGAAATGTTTTTTTTTTCCAACAAAAGTAGAGTTAAGCCTTGTACACCCGATCAGATTACGGACAAGTTTTTGTCCATTTTTTGTTGCGTGATAGTCTCGTATCGAAAGTGAAGAGGTTACCCAATATACGAAAATTATTGTACGACAGAATTCAACTTCAGAAGTGATTTTATGTGTTGAATTGTTTTGTATGTATTCTTTCATTTCCGAGCACGCGTAGTCTTGCTCTTAAGATTTTTTCGGATGAAAACTGTACTAATTAAACAAAAATTGGACATTGTGTTCGCGTACAATAAAAATTTTATAGCCTGCACATTCAGCTTTAGTCATAGGAAAATTCGTAATCGGCTGTCGGAAGCACTCTACTAACAATCCTAAAATCGGCAGATCATTCATCGGACTAAATTTTACTTCCGATTTTCTTATCGTGTGCACGGGCCTTTACTCTCTTAAGGTGTCATGTTGATATGTTTTCTGCACTGATTACATGAGAGTGCAGATTTTATTAATTTTTGTTTCATTAATATTATGTATGCTCTGAGGGGGGTGTTGGGAAACAGTACTAGTAAACCTAGCCTGTGGGTTGTAGAAATATGACAATATAGATTTAAAAAAACACAGAGAAAGTATACGCGCTTGAACAACTGACAGATATTTGAAAGCCGCTAGCACATTTGTTGGTCACAAATATAATCAATAGAAAACATAAAATGTAGCGCTTATCATACAGGGAATACAGTGGAAATCAAGTCCATTATTCTAAGAGGAGTAACAGTAAGACGTAGTGACACAAGATCCAAAATATGGAGATAATGAGTAGCACATATGGGGTCCTTTGGCTTAAAGGAGATGGTAGCTAAACAGGAAACATAGATCCAGACTGGAGACCGCCACCTTTACCACCACCACACACAGCCTCTTACTCAAAAAGTTGACCCCTTATTACAGAGGGTTAAAAATGCATTTATGTGATCCTAGGCAACCTTCAGGACAGTCCCTTCCATCTGGTGTCTCTTCAATAAATTTCTAAATCTTAGCGCTATGGCAATGGTGAGTCTCCCATAAGCACATTCAGGTCCGCAACATGTGTCTCTCAATAAATCAAATAAAGCCTCCTCATAGTGTAATATGTTTTGAAAAGAGAAATATATACAATATGTATATATTAGGGCAAGGAGATATAACCAGAATCTCATATAAATAAATAAATATACGTGTGGATAATAAAGTGATTAATACATTAATTAAATTAAATTGATAAATAAGTTGCAGCTGCTATGTAAAGTGCGGGTGCTAGTGATGAAAAAGAAGTGATCACAATAGTGATAACTATAGCGCTTGCAGTGTCCCCTAGTGGGAAAAATATATATCTTAAAAAGTGCTAACTTAATATATATATAAATATGATGCTCTCAAATAAATACACTGATGAATAGGTAGTAAATAAATAAGCAGATAAATAAATAAACCACTTATAAATAATGTCCTTAACAGTGTGCAGTGAAAAAAAACTTCAATGTGCCAAAAGAATAATTAATAATAAATCATAAAGTCCAAAAGATTGACTAAAGTGCTGGTGCTTGTTGCTTGATTCCTTGGTGCTTCCTTCACAGTGAAAAATAAATGAAATGCCCACTCACCAAATGCTGTGGGTTCTATATGTCTTACGACACTAGAACCATCTATGCTTAATGGGAGATCCCTCTCGGTTCGGATAGCTCTCCCTGGGTCTGTGCAGCCACTGCGGGTTAGACTTCCACCTTCAGGTATGTCTCCTCCAGCCACGATCCCGACCTTGGAATGTGCCCCATCTGCAAGTCACCTCCAATCACAAACGTGACGGGGAAATAAAAATCGGATAGTGTGGTATTGTTTCCAATATTTTATTCACACACCCCATGCATTGCAACGGTAAAATCCATAAAAATTCCAACAGGTGATTCAAAAAGGTGGCATGCTCATCCAAAGTTTCAAAATAAACAGCAAAAAATGTGAGGTAAACGTGGTCAATCCAAACAATGCAGGCAAACGGATAGGACCGTCATACGTGTGGACTCAGGAAGTGGAGAGCGGTAGTTCCGGTTTGCGTTCCACTCGAGTGCGTATGACGTCACGGCGTGTGTTCCACCTAATGCGTTTCGTCATTGGCTAGACGTCTTCAGAGGTGGAGTCACACGTCTAGCATGGGTCTTAAATACCAGAGCTGCCGCTCTACACTCCGCCCATCTCCGCTCAAAAGAATCTACTTGGAAACCGGAAATAACTCTGTGTCCCCGCAGTGTTAATATACATTTCAAAACACACAGTCTATATTGCGGAACTTAAATTTTATAGCCATACTTCTCTATCTTTTTAGCAATTACCTTCTCAAATCATATACAATACTTTATACTATGGAAAATGAATAAATAAGTAAGGCCCATATATAATTATATTCATGCTTTTCAGTAATACATTTTATTCAATAAAATATTTAAAATTATATTAAATTATTTAAGTTTAATCAATATTAGTGTTATGGGGGTTTTTTTTTTCTTGTTGTTTATTAGAATTCTATATTTTATTAAATAAATATTTAAAAATTATATTAAAATTCATATTATTATTATAAATTATGAATTATGTGGATTACAACAAATTGTAATTTAATATTACATAATATATATCGGCTCGAGGAAATTTATTAGTACATTATTAGAATTATATTAAAACATTACTATGGCTGAACAAAGAAGTTAAATTTTATAACATTTTCCAATTTTTACATTTTAAAACTCTATAAAATTAATGGATTTGAAATAAAAACTATGGATTTGAAATAAAACAATTAATATCCATGTCAATGTTCATACCCTTGGGCTGTAGGGTTGAGAGCTCATAAATCCAACGAGACTCATTTTGGGAGACGGCGATTCGCATGTTGTTACCCCTCCAGTTCTGTTCAATCTTATCAATACCCAAGATGGTAAGAAAAGTGGGGTCCATATTGTGCACCATTCTAAAATGTAGGGAGACGCTGTGATGTCTAAAGCCTTTCTTAATATTGGCGATATGCTCCCCTATACGTACCCTAAGCTCTCTTGTGGTGCGACCCACATATTGTAGCCCACAAGGGCAAGTAGGAGGTATGTGACATGGGTACTCCTGCACGTAATCAATTTCTTTATGTTATATTTCTTTTTGGTCACATTTGATTGGAACTCAAGAACCTGTCGTTTCCTGGTTTTCACAGTTTTGCATGGTTTGCACCTTCCACAAGAATAAAAACCTTTGTAGTCTAAAAAAGTTAAAAGTTTCTTTGGGGGGTCTGGTACATTCTTCACCAGTTTATCTCTGAGGTTAGGACCTCTCCGGTATATAAACTTCGGCCGGTTTGGAATGACCTCCCTCAGTTTCTCATCCCTCAAAAGAAGGTGCCAGTGCTTTTTTATGATGTCTTCCACTTCCTTATATCTTACGTTGTACTGTGTGATGAAGTTCAGAGAATAATCATTATTTCCTTTTTCCTTATCTCTTAGAAGTAATCCTCTATCCATACTTTTTACATCTTCTCTGATTTTTTCCAGTGTGTTTCTTTTATATCCTTTTTCATGGAACCTGTCTAAAATCATGTCTGATTGAATCATGAAGTCTAGTTCATTACTACAATTTCTCTTCAGGCGCATTAGTTGTCCCTTAGGGATTCCTTTTATCCAGCTTGGATGGTGTACACTGTGGGTGGGAATGTATCCATTCCTGTCTGTTGCCTTAAAGTGCGTTTTTGTGCAGAGTCCTTTTTCTCCCTTAAATACATTAAGGTCCAGGTAATGTATCTCATTCCTATCCCATGTCCCGCTGAATTTGATTTTATACCGGTTGTTATTCATGCCTTCTATGTATTCCTTTAAAGTCTCTTCCGATCCCTTCCAAACGATGATCACGTCATCTATGTATCTTCGATACATTACCAGTTCATCTCGTTTTTTTCCATAGATTTCCTCATTTTTCCACTTGCTTAGGAAAAGATTGGCTACACTGGGTGCATAGAGGGCACCCATGGCAACTCCTTTATGTTGGCAATAATATTCTCCCTGGTGCCAGAAATAATTGCTTTCCATTGCCATTTTCAGAAGTTTAAGGATAAATTCTTTCTGTTCTGGTTCCAGCTCGAGTTGGTCTTCTATGGCCCACTTGATGGCTGATAAGGCATCCTTTTGTTCAATATTTGTATATAACGATTCAACATCTATGGTTGCTAAAATAATCTCATCGTCTTCCCAAGGAATCAAGCAACAAGCACCAGCACTTTAGTCAATCTTTTGGACTTTATGATTTATTATTAATTATTCTTTTGGCACATTGAAGTTTTTTTTCACTGCACACTGTGAAGGACATTATTTATAAGTGGTTTATTTATTTATCTGCTTATTTATTTACTACCTATTCATCAGTGTATTTATTTGAGAGCATCATATTTATATATATATATATATTAAGTTAGCACTTTTTAAGATATATATTTTTCCCACTAGGGGACACTGCAAGCGCTATAGTTATCACTATTGTGATCACTTCTTTTTCATCACTAGCACCCGCACTTTACATAGCAGCTGCAACTTATTTACCAATTTAATTTAATTAATGTATTAATCACTTTATTATCCACACGTATATTTATTTATTTATATGAGATTCTGGTTATATCTCCTTGGCGCGCTAATATATACATATTGTATATATTTCTCTTTCAATTGTTTACCAATACTGC
Organism: Pelophylax lessonae; assembly: GCF_965119305.1. Lineage (NCBI taxonomy): Eukaryota > Metazoa > Chordata > Amphibia > Anura > Ranidae > Pelophylax > Pelophylax lessonae. The sequence goes on from NC_138770.1 coordinate 372,580,935, forward strand.
GCAGCCATGGAAACATTTGATATATTTAATTATGTCACCAACAAAAAAGTGGATGTGGATAGCATTTTCTCAGGGGTTGCTCCCTTAAAGATAGATAAAACTATGGACCAGCTCTTTAAGTCCTTAAAAAGTAATATGGATAAGCAAATACGTACCTGGTGGGACATTTTGACCCTGGAAAAATATATTAAAGATAAAATGACCCCCAGGAGATTACGATGGGAATTAGCTCCAAATGATGGCATGGTGGACGCAGACCTGGAGGATAAATGGTATTTATTTTTCCAGGGATGTGAACACAGCCTCTTGGAACTTATTGTAAAAAGAAGGAAAGCAAAACTAAATAAAATTAATGAAAACATCAAAAACCTTAAAGAAGACCTAGAACCATATAACAATTCCAATGAATATAAAGAAAAACACAAGCATCTTAAAGACTTTTTGGACAAACTGGATAGGAATACCCAACAAAAAAAAATAAAAAAATACCAGAGAGACATAGGAGACTATAATAAGAACTTGGTCTATAAGTGGCAAGAAATAAAAATAGAAAACAACACTATGTCCAGATCCTCATCCATTGAGAGGGATATTGATGTAATCCAAGGGGCACCTACCCCCACTCCGCAAGAGGAACGAAACTTTCAACTCCCCACCCCTAGATCCACTGGGGGTCCACTACCACAGAGAACTCCACATACCCAAAGGGAGAAACACAAGTCTGGACCATCATCTAATCAAACTGTAAAATACAACATACCCACCCATAATTCATTTCAACCACTTGAGAATTCGCAACAGGGATATTACACACCCGAAAAACCAAAATACCGGGATTTTCACGGATGGGAGAATCGGGAACCCCCTGTATGGAATGGGTATGCGAATCAGGCACCTTATTACCAACGTCCAAATCGGGGGTACAGAGGCTGGAATCGAGGTTGGAATCAACCCTATTACGGGAGAGGAAGAGGGGGCAGAGGAGGACAGTGGCAATCCCAACCCCCACCGCCCCAGCAGGGATACCAACCATATTATCAGAACCCACCCAACCAACACCCCCCACCTCGGAAAGAACAAGAGGGGGTAAGAGACGCAGAGGATGCAGAGGTGGCGGGGGCAAAAAGAAAAAGGGCCCAGTAGGCCTGGGAATTTTCAACTTGAGTGGAATTGAATTCTCAGAGAAAGAACTATTAGTATTAGACATGGGACTCAAATATGCCCCTGACCAACTTTTAGATCCTTTTAAAGTTTTCGTGGATATGCAAAAATTTGTGAGGAAAATTAATATAAAGAAACATTATATTAACAAACCAGATTTTAAAACTTTTAATAATGATAACAAATATGTAAAAAGTGGTTTGAAAAATAAGTCAGTTTTTAACCCAAAATGTGGCAACAACCATTTTGTGGAAACTTTTAAATCTATGGTTGAACAGGATTTGAAAATGATGAAAAAGAAATGGCATGAACCTAAAGATAATATAAACATGGGCATACGTGAATTGGAACAAAGAAAAAATGTTGTCATCCGCCCCGCCGACAAAGGGGGGGGCAGAGTGATCCTCAAAAAAGAGGATTACTATGAAGAACTAAACAAGTTAGTACATGATGAAGAAACCTATACAAAATTAAACAGTAATCCATTAAATATATATAGAAAGAAGTGTAAGAAGCATCTCAAGAGGGCACACAAAAAGGGAATACTTACTAATAAGGAATATCGGTACTTACTCCCAGAAGCCCCTCGGACACCTGTCATTTATCAACTCCCGAAGGTCCATAAGAACTCTGAAAAACCGCCGGGCAGGCCCATAATCAGTGGGATAGATTCCCTTTTCTCACGCATAGGAGAATATTTAGACACATATTTGAAACCCTTGGTCACGCATTACCCGTCACATCTCAGAGATAGCAAACACCTCATTAATTTAATCGATTCACATATATGGGAAGACGATGAGATTATTTTAGCAACCATAGATGTTGAATCGTTATATACAAATATTGAACAAAAGGATGCCTTATCAGCCATCAAGTGGGCCATAGAAGACCAACTCGAGCTGGAACCAGAACAGAAAGAATTTATCCTTAAACTTCTGAAAATGGCAATGGAAAGCAATTATTTCTGGCACCAGGGAGAATATTATCGCCAACATAAAGGAGTTGCCATGGGTGCCCGCTATGCACCCAGTGTAGCCAATCTTTTCCTAAGCAAGTGGAAAAATGAGGAAATCTATGGAAAAAAACGAGATGAACTGGTAATGTATCGAAGATACATAGATGACGTGATCATCGTTTGGAAGGGATCGGAAGAGACTTTAAAGGAATACATAGAAGGCATGAATAACAACCGGTATAAAATCAAATTTAGCGGGACATGGGATAAGAATGAGATACATTACCTGGACCTTAATATATTTAAGGGAGAAAAAGGACTCTGCACAAAAACGCACTTTAAGGCAACAGACAGGAATGGATACATTCCAACCCACAGTGCACACCATCCAAGCTGGATAAAAGGAATCCCTAAGGGACAACTAATGCGCCTGAAGAGAAATTGTAGTAATGAACTAGACTTCATGATTCAATCAGACATGATTTTAGACAGGTTCCATGAAAAAGGATATAAAAGAAACACACTGGAAAAAATCAGAGAAGATGTAAAAAGTATGGATAGAGGATTACTTCTAAGAGATAAGGAAAAAGGAAATAATGATTATTCTCTGAACTTCATCACACAGTACAACGTAAGATATAAGGAAGTGGAAGACATCATAAAAAAGCACTGGCACCTTCTTTTGAGGGATGAGAAACTGAGGGAGGTCATTCCAAACCGGCCGAAGTTTATATACCGGAGAGGTCCTAACCTCAGAGATAAACTGGTGAAGAATGTACCAGACCCCCCAAAGAAACTTTTAACTTTTTTAGACTACAAAGGTTTTTATTCTTGTGGAAGGTGCAAACCATGCAAAACTGTGAAAACCAGGAAACGACAGGTTCTTGAGTTCCAATCAAATGTGACCAAAAAGAAATATAACATAAAGAAATTGATTACGTGCAGGAGTACCCATGTCACATACCTCCTTACTTGCCCTTGTGGGCTACAATATGTGGGTCGCACCACAAGAGAGCTTAGGGTACGTATAGGGGAGCATATCGCCAATATTAAGAAAGGCTTTAGACATCACAGCGTCTCCCTACATTTTAGAATGGTGCACAATAGGGACCCCACTTTTCTTACCATCTTGGGTATTGATAAGATTGAACAGAACTGGAGGGGTAACAACATGCGAATCACCGTCTCCCAAAATGAGTCTCGTTGGATTTATGAGCTCTCAACCCTACAGCCCAAGGATATAAACATTAACATGGATATTAATTGTTTTATTTCAAATCCATAGATTTTATTTCAAATCCATTAATTTTATAGAGTTTTAAAATTTAAAAATTGGAAAATTTTATAAAATTTAACTTCTTTGTTCAGCCATAGTAATGTTTTAATATAATTCTAATAATGTACTAATAAATTTCCTCGAGCCGATATATATTATGTAATATTAAATTACAATTTGTTGTAATCCACATAATTCATAATTTATAATAATAATATGAATTTTAATATAATTTTTAAATATTTATTTAATAAAATATAGAATTCTAATAAACAACAAGAAAATTTTTTTTATGATATTAGAACCCCCCATAACACTAATATTGATTAAACTTAAATAATTTAATATAATTTTAAATATTTTATTGAATAAAATTTATTACTGAAAAGCATGAATATAATTATATATGTGCCTTACTTATTTATTCATTTTCCATAGTATAAAGTATTGTATATGATTTGAGAAGGTAATTGCTAAAAATATAGAGAAGTATGGCTATAAAATTTAAGTTCCGCAATATAGACTGTGTGTTTTGAAATGTATATTAACACTGCGGGGACACGGAGTTATTTCCGGTTTCCAAGTAGATTCTTTTGAGCGGAGATGGGCGGAGTGTAGAGCGGCAGCTCTGGTATTTAAGACCCGTGCTAGACGTGTGACTCCACCTCTGAAGACGTCTAGCCAATGACGAAACGCGTTAGGTGGAACCGACGCCGTGATGTCATACGCACTCGAGTGGAACGCAAACCGGAACTACCGCTCTCCACTTCCTGAGTCCACACGTATGACGGTCCTATCCGTTTGCCTGCATTGTTTGGATTGACCACGTTTACCTCACATTTTTTGCTGTTTATTTTGAAACTTTGGATGAGCATGCCACCTTTTTGAATCACCTGTTGGAATTTTTATGGATTTTACCGTTGCAGTGCATGGGGTGTGTGAATAAAATATTGGAAACAATACCACACTATCCGCTTTTTATTTCCCCGTCACGTTTGTGATTGGAGGTGACTTGCAGGTGGGGCACATTCCAAGGTCGGGATCGTGGCTGGAGGAGACATACCTGAAGGTGGAAGTCTAACCCGCAGTGGCTGCACAGACCCAGGGAGAGCTATCCGAACCGAGAGGGATCTCCCATTAAGCATAGATGGTTCTAGTGTCGTAAGACATATAGAACCCACAGCATTTGGTGAGTGGGCATTTCATTTATTTTTCACGGTGAAGGAAGCACCAAGGAATCAAGCAACAAGCACCAGCACTTTAGTCAATCTTTTGGACTTTATGATTTATTATTAATTATTCTTTTGGCACATTGAAGTTTTTTTTCACTGCACACTGTGAAGGACATTATTTATAAGTGGTTTATTTATTTATCTGCTTATTTATTTACCACCTATTCATCAGTGTATTTATTTGAGAGCATCATATTTATATATATATTAAGTTAGCACTTTTTAAGATATATATTTTTCCCACTAGGGGACACTGCAAGCGCTATAGTTATCACTATTGTGATCACTTCTTTTTCATCATAGTGTAATATGTTAAAAAAACATAATTTAATTAGAGATAGAAAAAGCCACTCACATGATACTCAGTTAAAAACGGCATTCAAAGTGCCTGTATAGAGTTTCTGAGTGAGAAAATGGCTGCAATCAGCTTAGTTGATGCCGCAATGATGTCATATGCCAGGCTGCACCCTACTTGTTTCAAAAGAGTCGTCAAGAAAGACTAAAGTAAGACCTCATCAGGGGCATCACGCATGTGGTGGTGGTGAGGGTGGCGGTCTCCAGTCTGGATCTATGCTTCCTGTTTAGCTACCATCTCCTTTAAAGCCAAAGGACTCCATATTTTTGATCTTGTGTTATCACGTCTTGCTGTTACTCCTCTTAAGATAATGGACTTGATTTACACTGTATTCTTTGATGATAAGTGCTGCATTTTATGTTTTCTAATGACAATAAAGATAACATGGGGGAAATCACTTAGGTGGTTTGGATTGTGGAAACACTGCTTCCCTCAGCTTTCTGTAACTGTCTACTGTAACATGTATGCCTCTTTTCCACTGGCCTAAGTGAGCGGTCTATCACTGAACTGCCAACTGCACCATAAAATGGTGGCCTGGTGCAGCCTATTTACAGAAAAGCTGGATATAAACACAGAAACAGGAGACTGGAGGGCATGGTGCAGAGAGCTAGACTTGTTTTCAATTAAGGTGATCAATTATACTTGTATTTATTTAGAGGCTGCATGGACAAGTACACATCAAACATTAGTTTTATAAAGTGCAAGAAGTGCAGATATATTGCAAAAATACTAAACTTTTACATAAAATTACTTGAAATACAAATGTTCCCACATTTTCCATGACACACAGTATAGAGATGATTTTTTAAAAGTGGAACCCTAATTATACAGAGAAACAAGTACTCCTACCCCTTTTAGTTACACATGTCTACTTGCCTCTCTTTAAACCAACACGCAGGTCCCACTTACATACTGCTATTTGCAGCCCCATACTACCTCTGGAATGCATGGGATCATCTTCTCTTATAGTCAGTCACATGACCAGTTTCAGTGTTGTTATAACAGCAAAAAGGCTGCAAGCAACAGTGAGTCAATTATATGAATATCTTGAGGTGTTCTGTACAGCAACCTTGTTTATAACAGCCCCAAACGATATACAGTAACCGTGTTTGAATGGTAGGCCAGCTTTTAAAAAATAATTTTAAAAGACATTTCTATAGATTTCTGCTGGATGATAAAACAAGCAACGCTAAGAATTTAATGATGACAAGATGGGTACGATTGAAAAGTAACAAACTACAGGTGTGTAAAAGCACAGTCATTATTAAAATGCATCTATAAAGATTCACACTGCACTATAACTCTCCTAGGTATTTACCATTTACTTCTGTTTAAAAAGAGTAGATTATCTGCGCTCGGTGTAAAAATTAAGTTCATTAGAAATTAAAATTAATTCATAAATTCTGTGTAATTTTGACAGCCCCACTCACAATACTGTACACATCAATAATAAACAAAGATAAAAAAGAAAAAAATAGTGTGCTTTCAACAATTAAATAATAAAGTGCATGTGTTAAACATACCAACCAATAATCAGATAACACATAAATATTATAATGCATATCATCAGTGCCATCATGCATAAAAAGGGAAATGTGAGAAAACATAGATAAGACAGTACAATATATGCTTAAAGTGATAATGCAACACATGCATATAGAATTTCAAATTGCTGTAAGTGATCACCACCACGTCGTCATGCACCCCTTCCAGAGAAGCAAAATCAGCCACTTACCGGAACAACCAGGCCTCATTCCGGTCAGTAAACGCCTTACCTCCCCCTAGGTGTATATCTTTACTCTCCAGCTGCTCTCTGGTATTAGCCTTTAGAGGTACCATTCAAACTTTCCAGTTAGAAGCTCAAGTGGGATCAAATGGTAACAAGAAGAAGGGAACATTTATTGCGCAACGTCCTTGTGAGGGTAAAAGCTATTTTAATAAATCTACTTACAGGTGTTCTTTTTTGGTTTATATTGCAAAAAATAAAAAACCCAGTGGTGATAAAATACCACCTAAAGAAAGCTCTATCTCTGTGAAAAAAAAAAAATGATAAAAATGTAAGTTACGTACAGTATTGCATGATGACACAATTTCCAGTTAAATTAGCGCAGTTCTGAATATAATAAAATGCCCTGGTCATGAAAGGGGTAAAACCTCCTGGAGCTGAGGTGATTAAACAATGTTTTTACATCTTTGAGCCCCCCCATCCCACCCTCCACTCACAACAGGAGGAGGGGAGAAAGTTAAAATAATGAATAAATGACTAATTCCTTCATTAGTACAAGATCAGCAACTGCAGCTGTACTGAAAAGATTTTAACTCTTTCATCTCCACTTCTTTTACACTAAAGCTTGTTTCCACAGTGTCTCTGCTGTGATCTGTGTATTTTAACACCCTCGCCTCCCTTATCTGGCACCTCTGTTTCACTTCATCTTCATCTGCCCATTATGTATGTGACCAAGCCAACGAAATCCTGAAAATGAATATAGGCACTACACAAAAGTCTTTTATGCCATTCCACCTTAGAAATTAACCCCCTCGGCTCCTTCTTACTTTTTTCAGTTGATTTTGCTTTCCCTGACACCTGTCCAAAGCTGGCACCATTTATACTGTTCCATTCCGCATCTGTATACTGTACACCGTCTGCCCTTTCTTGTGGTAATGGCCAGAATCTTGTTCATGTGCACTGAGTGATAATCAAGCCTCAGCTGACTGCAGCCGGCAAGTGATGAACAGTCTATCTGTATACTGTAGGTAGTTGCAGACATCACAATCAAAAAAATTGTGTTGCGCTATGCATATACTCAAACAAACATATTTTCAAATAATCAAAATCAAAATCATGCCCATACACTGATAACAATAAAGTGTTATACGTGCAAAAAAGGAAATTCATCCATATATACATGCAAAGCTGTACACGTGTGCATCCATAAATGATATTATTCAATAAAGTGCAAGGTGAGGTATACAGATTACAAGGGGAGGAGATAATAATTGGTGCAAAGATGAGCACTATGCATAAAAACAATCTATAAATGAGAGGGAGCAAACTCAATGTACATAGTTACATACGTAGGTAGTCAGGTTGAAAAAAGACACAAGTCCATCTGGCTCAACCAATAAAAAAAAAAAAGAAAAACAGTAATGAAAACCCATCCATGCAATCCCATACACACAATCCTATACCCGCAAGTTGATCCAGAGGGAGGAAGGCAAAAAATCCCCAGCAAAGCATGATCCAATTTACTACAGCAGGGAAAATCCTTCCTGATCCCCCGAGAGGCAATCTGATAATCCCTGGATCAACTTTACCTATAAATATTAGTACCCACATATATTAAGTACACCCAGGAAAGAATCCAGGCTATTATTTAAAGCAATCTAGTGAGCTAGCCAGAACCACCTCTGGAGGGAGTCTATTCCACATTTTCACAGCTCTTACGGTGAAGAAACCTTTCTGTATTTGGAGACGCAATCTGTTTTCCTCTAGACTTAAAGAGTGCCCCCCTTGTCCTCTGTGTTGACCTTAAAGTGAATAACTCAACACCAAGTTCACTATATGGACCCCTTATGTATTTATACATGTTGATCATATCCCCCCTTAATCTCCTCTTCTCAAGAAAGAATAAATTCAGTTCCTCTATTCTTTTCTCATAGCTGAGCTCCTCCATGCCTCTTATCAGTTTGGTTGCCCTTCTCTGCACTTTCTCCAGTTCCCCGATATCCTTTTTAAGAACTGGTGCCCAAAACTGAACTGCATATTCCAGATGAGGTCTTACTAATGATTTGTACAGGGGCAAAAATATATATCTCTCTCTCTGGAGTCCATGCCTCTGTTAATACAAGAAAGGACTTTGCTTACTTTGGAAACCACAGCTTGGCATTGCATGCTATTATTAAGCTTATGATCTACCAGAACACCCAGATCCTTCTCCGCTATGGATTCCCCCAGTTCTACTCCACCTAGTATGTATGATGCATGCATATTCTTAGCCTCCAAATGCATAACTTTACTTTTATTAACATTAAACCTCATTTGCCACATAGTTGCCCAATGAAACAGTGAGTGCATTGAGGTCAGCTTGTAAGTTGGAGACATCCTGTAAAGAAGTTATTCCACTGCAAAGCTTAGTGTCATCTGCAAAGACTGAAATTGTACTTTTAATCCCAGACCCTATATCATTTATAAAGATATTAAAAAGTAAGGGTCCCAACACTGAACCTTGGGTCACAACACTGATAACCTTAGACCATTCAGAGTAAGAATCATTAACCACTACTCTCTGAATTCTATCTTTTAGCCAATTTTCTATCCATTTACAAACTGATCTTTCCAAGTCTGTAGACTTTACCTTACACATTAGCCATGTGTGGGGAACTGTGTCAAACACTTTTTGCAAAATCCAAGAATACTACGTCCACACCCGTAGTGTAAAAATATAACAGTGTAAAGAAAATATAGCAGAATGGCTCTATACTAAAGTCCATAATAGATTATAGTCCATATAATGTCCAGGTGCAGCTCACTGAGGCAGATCCGTGAAAAAGCAAGAAGCAGCTCTAGGGGAAGAACAAGAAGAGGCGCCTTCTAAGTATAGCTGTGTAGCACCCTTCTAGGTAGGTGCTAGTGGACAGTATATTTTTAAGCTCTGTCTGCTTACCAGAGGAGCTGCAGGTAAAATCTATATTGCTCTCTACCTATCAGGGAGCTGGATATATTAGGGAGGTCTGCTCAATGTGCTCAGTATGCGATTCATTCAGCCTGACGAGTGTTTCATGCTGGTCCAATAAGGAGGCATGTTGGACAGTGGGAGGAAACCTGACTAATGGGTGCATAGGCTTTTGATACAGTCCTGGTGATTGGTAGAGGGCAGGTCACCTCGGTGCATTCTGGGATACTGTATAAAAGCCAGGAGCACATGTGCTGTGGGGTCTTTGGCTGGAGAGCAGAGTTCCAGAGGGAGGGGGGCGGCTGCCTTCGCCTCTGTAGAGGTGTCATGTGGTGCGGTCGCAGGAGGTCATCCTGGGGACCCGAGGAACTGTTGAGAGGAGCTGAACCCTGAGGTCCAGGAAAGCTGACTGAAAGGGTAGACCCTGGAGATCCTGGGACTACAGTATCGTGAGTACAGGACTCATGTCAAAGGGGCCTGAACTGAGGGGGGCCACTCCTGCTCGTAGGATAGTCAGTGGACGGGTGTCAGCAGAGGAAGAGAAAGAGGATACTGGGGAGAGTGTCCTGAAGATAATTGTTTGTTCAATGAGTCGTCTTAGAAAAAGAGACTCAATCCAAATTCATCCAAAGTGGCAACGCGAATTGACAGCCTGGCTGTATCAGAAGATAGGAGTCCTCAACATTGTCTATAGTTAAATTGGAGTATCCCACTATTTCCTTCTCCTATCTTCATTTTTCAATAAACCACAAGCCAACCAAGTACCCCTGGACTTATTATTGGAGTGACCTGAGTGAAGGAATTATGAACTTGTATCTGTCATGACTATGTGCTGGTAACTCAGGGGGACCCGTAGAGTGAACAACTGGCAGTCCTTTTGGGGGCAGTGCTACAGCTGTATGGTACAAATTTATTAAAAACATAACTACTCACAAGTGTAGTTGTTGTGTAGGCATGTACTGTCGCAAGGGCACTGAGCAGGGGTACATCCTTGGCTACTAGGATGTGCCACATATATAAAAATCTAGTGGTTTAGTACAGTGGCATCCTATTGTGATTTTTGGTTTGATAACTATCATATATAATATTTTGTTTAGGGTTTGTATTCGTATCGCTATAGACCCTTAACATCCTTAGCAGTATTCCCGAGAGGGTACTCACCTTGTCCCCAGGATCCAGCGATGTATCCCGGCAGTGTGCGGCGGCCGGATCTTCTGCCCGATGCTCTGTGCCCCGGCTTCCGTCTCCTGCAAAGTGACGATTGCAGGGGGGTGAAACCGGTGACAAATTCAAATAGTAAAACACACAAACACACTGATACATTACAAAATAAAATAAATTCACATTAGTTTGCCCCCCAGTGCCCTTTCCTGCAGTTTTACTGTACTTTATATGTATATATATATATATATATATATATATATATATATATATACATACATACATACATACTTTAACTTATTTATAGTTATTTATTATATTATAATTTATGATTTTGTGTTTCAAACTTTATCATACCCGAGATGTTATAAAGAAGAACGCACAGTAAAAAAAAAAAATCATATGTAAATAGTTGGTTTGGGCTGCTCGTTCTTAAGAATTACTAGCAAAATAATGGTACCGCTTTCAGCACCTAAAATCAGAGACAATCATACCGCCAGGACGGTTAAGGACTATTTGTTGCAGTAAGTACTACAGTACTACTAGATATAAACTATTCTTAGGATTATTTTTTATTCCCAAATACATCTTTATTCCCAAATTTTTTATTCACAAATACACCTAATTAATTTTATTTTATGTCACTACCATGTCATTATGCACGTCACTAATGGTGGTGTGCGCATCAATATGGCCCTTCTCCAAGAACAACAATTAATTGGGGATTTTAATTCAAAGGATCTTTTCCTACTTATGTCCTATAGGTCCTTCCTCCTCACGCCAATGTTTCGTTACCAATATTTATATTTCAATATTTACAAATCATTACTATTTTTCTAAAACTCCCATTCTCCCCGATATTTTTTATTCTATTCCTATACATCCAGATTTGGATATACTATAGGTCATCATTCTGGTCCCTTTAAATAACCATCCCTTTTAGAGCCCGATCTACCAAGAGCGCCAACACTTAAATAAGTATTGTAACATTTTGCGTTATTTTATAATTAAACCACTCTCCAAAATTCACAACAAGTCCCAATAGAAATGAGTGCACCAAAATACATACACATATGATTATATATTTTTAATCTGCTAAAATACTGTATTGTTTTTATTATCATGTTTTTATAATCATGGACATTCCGTCATCTTCATTGGTAATTCTGTTCCACAATGGGTTAACTTTCTAGGGCGGAGCATGTCGTTAAGCCGGCTTAGCTGCACCTCCATATAGCCCTACATATAGCTACATCACGGTCTGAAGAAGGAGCGCATGCTCCGCAAACGCATTGCTGTAGCGTTCATGTCCACGCATTACAGCTGGGAAGTGATGCCATCCTCATCTCGTCAGTGCATTCCACAAACCAGGAAGCGCCGTAACCAACCGACGCTTACCACCTGCCTCCCCTGACAGATGACAGTGCACGTCATGGACCCCTCCCCCGGAACGAGTAGCCAAGGATGTTCCCCTGCTCAGTGCCCTTGCAACAGTACATGCCTACACAACAACTACACTTGTGAGTAGTTCTGTTACACTTTTAATAAATTTGTACCATCCAGCTACACTTAGAAGGTGCCTTTGTCTCTTCTTCAGGTATACAGATCGAATATTTTCAATTAAAGCACAGAACTTTGCCCAGAATAACTGGCACTTTAATTGAAAATACTCAATCTGTATACTTCAGCTGGCACGTTATTGAATAATATCTATGGATGCACATGTTTACAGCTTTACATGTATATGGATTAATTTCCTTTTTTGCACTTACAGCACTTTATTCTCATCTGCGTATGAGCACTACATGATTTTGATTATTTGAATAAATGTTTGTATGAGTATATTCACAATGCAACACAATTTTTTTATTGTTATGTTTAGTATTGGTATGTGTAATACAGTGAGTGCAGCTATTTATTAATCATTTATCACTGGTTTTAGATCACAACACTTAGTGCAGATTATTTCCTTTGTTTAGTTGCAGACATAAGCAAACAATTTTATGATTTTCATAGGAAAATTAGTGATTGTTGAGGTTTTTTTTTTTCTTTTATTTTGCTGACTGACAGGGATGGACTTTAACGACCAGATGATGGTGACATCCTTAATTTTCCATAAGGCCAGATGCTGGTACAAAAAAGTGTCTGTATACTTATTCCAATTGGCTCTTCTGATCGTGTATGTGATATACAAAGCATCAGGAAGAAGTCGATCCTTCCTAAATTTCCAGGAAGAGATCATCACAGCTCTTCTGTATCCAGAAGGTGCTGTGGCCCATATTCACAATCCAGATGCAGGGAGCCGACTGCATGAGAGGCATTTTTCTGAAGTCCTCCCTAGTACCCCTACCCAAAGAGCACCCCAAAGAAGATGTTATTCGAATTATGCTATTTTTGTCCCTCCAGTCCTGGCCAACCTGGTCTCTCCATCGGGGACTGTTTCCAATGCTACCACACACTATTTGAGAATCACTATAGGGTACAGCACGGCACAGTCTAAGGCACACTTTTTCAAGCAGTTTTTCGAAAGATGTTGGCTATAGCATTTTTAGAGACCCTAGCTTGGAACAGTTTTTTTACAGTTACAAAAAAGTGTAAAAAGAAGTTAAAAAAACAAAAAATTAAAAAACAAAAAATAAAATAAAAAATAAAAAAGCCAAAAATAGTTGTCTTTTTATTGAGTTAATTTTCTGTTCTTACTCTACTTTTCTACTTTTTCTACTTTTACTATACTTTATAATATACTGTTATACTGTAATGTTTTATTGTTACTGTATTTTATTGTTAACCATTGTTTGATTTGCATCTTTGCTGCAGCACTGAATTTGTTTATTCTGACAGCAACATCATTTGCTCTCACTATATATGTAATCAATGATTGCAGCGCTGTAGGAGGTGATTTCACCACCGCAGTTAAAAAAATAGCATATATGGTGAAGCATAGGGGATGGGGTGGACACAGAGGGTGGATCTCCCCTATGCTTCACCATATATTTTTTAACACTTTTCTTGGCAGAGATTTCTTAATTCACATCGCTCAATGCAAATGGAAGAGACTGCTATGTTCTTTTTTTCTCTTCAGCCCATGGGCCAGGCCAGGACAGCTCAAACCTCCCCCAAATGACCCCTTTTTGGAAAGTAGACTCCCCAAGCTATTTGCTGAGAGGCTTGTTGAGTTCATGGAATATTTTATATTTTGCCACAAGTTTCAGGAAAATGACAAGTATTTAATTTTATTTTGTTTTCACAAATGTGTCACTAAGTGATATATTACTCACACATACCATGGATACATGTGGAATGAGACCCCAAAATACATTCTACTGCTTCTTCTGAGTACAGGGATACCACATCTGTGAGACTTTTTGGGAGCCTAGCTGTGTGCGGGACCCCGAATACCAATCACCCCCTTCAGGTGGTTTTCTAAGGGCATAAATTGTTGTCAATTGATTTCACTCCTCACTACCTTTCACTATTTTTGAGGCCATGAATGCCATGATAGCACAACCCCCCCCCCCAAATGACGAGTGGGCTGCAGGGAAGGTAAGCAGCAAAGGCCGCCCCGAGGATGGCCTCATAGGGGCCCAGATGACGAGGACGTGAGGTAGGTGCAGACAGTCTGGAACCACTACTCGAGAGGGACAGTCCAGTTATCACAGTAAATAGATCTGCTGGAAGGAGTGCAGCATAGCACCCCCATCTTTATCAGAATGAGAAGGGGCCCTGCCTGCTTATAGTCATTGAACATCCTCCTACTGCTGGCAGGAAGGTACTGGGTATCACACACCTATCCACAGTCACAAACTGGGACAGGGGGACACAGGAGGGAGGGACTGCAGATACCCCCTCTCTCTCTCCCCCTCTTCCCCCCTCTCTATATACCCGTGGACCACAGCAGGAATGAGGAAGCAAGCCAGTGCCGCCACTATTTGACTATAGGCCGGGTCCATAGACGCAGGTGCCGGCCTGCGGACCACAGCTGAAGAAACAGGTGGAGAGGCACTTCAAAAATCTCCACCCCCACAACCTCTACCGTATACATTGGCAGGGCAAAGGGGGTTAAGTCAGGGGCAGAGTTGGGGGTGCTAAATTAGGTTTTGCATAGGGTGTCAAGAATCCTTGCACCAGCCCTGCGCAAATGCATGCATTGAGGGCATCTATGCACAAACCATTGATTATGCTACACATGTTGTATATTGCCACGCACCCCAGAGGAAGAGCAATAAGTCCAGGGACATTGTTAGCACTAAACTGTTTACCTACAAGGGTTTTTAAAGCATCCCCTGGAAAATATAGGATACAGAAGTTTGTCGTTTGTTTCACGTGCACATACAATAACGTTTGACATGCTGGGTATCCATTTACTCAGTGTAACCTAATTTTTTATATTTTACTAAAAAATGTATTGCGTTTGTGTGTGCCCTAAAGTTAACATTAGTGTATTTTTAACTAAAATGTTGTGTTTCCTAAAGCGTTGCACTAATATCACATGATATAAAAAATTGGAACCAACACTAATTTATTCTCTATGGTGCTTTCAGAAACTATATAAAGTTTTAGGCGTTTTATGTGATCTTTAGGCCTTAAATGATTTTCAAACAAAAAAAACGCAAAGATGGCTCTGGCAGTCAAAGGGTTAAGCTAGAGTTGGGGGTGTCTAATTAATATCTCAATGCTCACCTCAACAGATATAATCATGCAAGAACGGGATAATCTTAGTATGCATGTCCATAAAATGATTATGTTTTAATTTTAAATTGGACAGATTATGACTGGGCAGCTTTATTGTGTACAGAAATGTACAGAGCTGTTACAGTGAAGTTCTTTTTAGAGATTAAGGTAAAGCGTGAGCTCACCAATATGCTGTACTATACACCCTCTTGTTAAATATACATCCATTTTGGCTTAATAACATAAAATATGACAATTACGATGACTTAAATTCTTTTTTATCCAGTCCTTCAATAAACCAAGAGCTCTCTCGACATACCACTCATAAAATATCTTTATATACAAAATGGCTCTCTGCTTGACACTTCTGCACATTAATGTGCTATAAAACTGGAAGTACTAGAGCAGAAATGATACAAGTCAAATATTTTTCATTTTTTGTTTTTATTTATTCCACTTCTCTTGGTAAAATTCAAGAAATGATGGTGTTTAAATAGTTTACTCACACAAAATACAACAGGTAATTGACTTTTATACCAGCATTTTATTACCACAGCAATGTTTTTCCAACTTAAGAAATTTATCAGTATTCACAAGACTCTTTCCACAGAGGATTAATAAAATTTTACATTTGCATGGCTGATCCTGTACTGAGAGGAACTATGAATTTTCTTGAAAATGGCATTATGACATATTAGCATGTGAGTTACTTGGTGTTTAATATGGCAAAGGACAGAAATATAGGAATGTGACTTACGGTTCAATGGTGTTCATAGAAAGACAATAAATCTTTAGGTCCCCTGGAGAAGGATTACTGTTCCCTCACTGATGACACTTAGCATATTAAATCTTAAATATTTAAAGGTGGGCTGTCTTAAATCTAAATCTTGCCTGCTAAAGAGCATTAACCTTTGCATTCCTGTTATAAATATCACACACTACATATTTTTGGATTTAGCCTTGTGAAGCTCTTTAACAGCATATCCAGTTAACTCATAAAACCACTCTATATATTGCTAATACAGTCCAAGAAATAAAAAGTAAACTAATTTGTGCCTAAATGTATTTTCTTTACTGATTTCTGATGATCCTTTGCAGATGAATTGAGTGGGACTTTTTGCTTACCTTTGTGTAAATCTTCAGCCTCTTGCCACTCATGTTGTGCTTTGCATCCATCTCCTCCCAGATGTACAACTCTATATATATATATATATATATATATATATATATATATATATATATACTGTATATATATAATGCTTCTAGCTACCTAATGCAGAAAAGGAATAGGAGATATGAGTTCTCTCAGACTGATCAGAGATGGATATAACTCCACTACAAAAAGATTCTGGTTTAGGAAAGACATGAATTCTCTTCAGAAGCAGAGCAGGTTTTGGATTATTTGTATCTACAACACTGCAAAGCCCATTTAAAGCAAAACGAGGTTTAGAATACTGTTGTTTTTTTCCTTTTTTAGGGCGACCCAGTTTTACACAAAATCCTGAGGGTATATAGCTAGTTTATTTTTCTTTTAATGGGTAGTTAGCTTTATCTCGTTAAGCGTTAAGCGTAAGGAATTTTATTTAAAAATTTTGTTTAAATAATAATTTAAAGGAAAATGGCATAGCAAGTGAATATCAAGCATTCTAAAAAAGATGTTTATAGTCATAATTTATTTTGATTCTGGACAATATATGATTTATCCATTTGATTTTGGATATTGCAGAATTTATTTTTCTCTTTTTTTGTAATATTTCAAAATTTAATAAAATAAGTAAAAAAAATAGGCATCCATCATATTCACCACATTTGTAATTTGCTTTAAGTACGGTGGCCTTTTTTTTTTTTTTTTAGATATTAGTGAAGCTGAAGAATGTGCCTCACACAGCACTGAAACTTTGTTTTTACATAGTGTCAGTCATTGAAGGTTAAGTTTAGTTTTGTCTTACTTTTTTAGATGTTTTTAAATAAATACATTGAAAATTAAAAACATATACCCCCTGTCCAAAGCATTACTAACTTAGGACACCAGGCCTGTGGACTGATATCCCTTATGGCAGTGTAGTTCCATGCCATGCTAGTACCACTCAACATACCCAATAAAATGGACGAAGAAGGGTTTTAAAAAAAAAAAACTACAAAAAAGCATTACCTTACAGACTTCTTCCTATGATCTGATCCTGCCCATGATCAAAGGCTGGTTTAGATATCCTGGTGATGAAGTGAAACAGACAATCTTGATAACTCTAATTTTAGGTCAGACTAGGCAGCAATGCAGTATGTTGGATGCAAGAAAATGATATCCATCTGTCTGTACTTAGGGTACAGGGTATGTTTTACACATATTATATGCATAGTGTAGAAAAAGATGCCATACAAGACATCAAAGAGCATAACTACAACACAGATTCATTGTGTATGCTTTGAATGCAATTACATATACTTTAATGGCAGCACCTCCATCAACTGGAAAATGAATGCGATCAGTCTGAAATAAATTTGTGTTACTGGAGAAAACTAAGCTTCTTTGAAATCATAAAACATTTCCTTTCTCATAAAATGACTGTACTTTACACTTAGGCAAGGGTTTGATCATTGATGCAGCAAATAAGATAAGCCCAATGGTACTTGCTGATTGAGTCATTAAACTGGTTAATACAGTGTAATTTATATGGGCTTAATCAAATGTATTACCTCTGACAACAATGCAAATGTTCAGAATGCTAAATATGTTTTTCAGGGAAAGAACATCATTAATTCCTCCAGCCTTGTCTAAAAATGCTTACTGGTCATTTTTGTAATTGCAATGTATTTAATAATATGTAAATCTACTATATTCTGCCCCAGCAAAAAAAGAAAAAAAAAGGAAAAAAAAAAACAAAATTTTCCTCTAACTAGTATCTTTGGTTTCTTTTTTTCCACCTTTGGAAATGAGGCCACGTTCTAATATATTCACATTGCTAGATATTGCTAGGCAAAAAAGCAGTTTCTATCTCTTGCAGGGTTCACAGAGAGAGCAAAATGATAACTACACAGTTCTCTGGGTTTTACTTAAAATTAAACTATAATGGTTTTTATTTAATTTTATTTTTTAACTTATAAACTGACACTTCAAATAATTATTTTATTGTTTGTATGCAAGAGTTATTTAATAACAAATAAACATGTAATACAGGGGGCTTCCTTGACATTTAATGACTTATTTATAACATATGTGGCTTACTAGTATTTGTACATTGTTTTCCAGTTCACTGCTTTCAAATGTGATGCTCACAAATGGCTAAATAACTATTGATTTGGACTAATCATCCGAAGTTGACATAAAAAAAAGAACAACTAGGGAAAATTATTGATGAAGAGAAGGAAAAAATATGTCAGGATGAAGTGGGTGAGCATCATAACCAGTAATAAATAATAAAAAAATAGTAAAGTTCAGTATGACGGATATTCAATGAACTCTTAAACAAAATTGCACAGCTGGAACACATTGGCTAAACCCCAATGAAGTCTACAGGAGCCAAATCTTGTAATTTTTTTTCTGGCCTGTTTTCGGCCAGTTTGCAAGCATTTGCTAAAAAAAGAAGAAAAAAAAAGTCTGCATTAGACTATATATTTATATTTATGTTTCTAATTTCTTGATGTTATACAATCAAAAAAATTTATTTATTAATATTATTATTATTATTTGTATTATTGTAGTAATATTGTTTGATGTGTAGGCTTAAGTAGCATTTTCACTTTTTCTTTTAAAAATCAATCAGCTTCAAAGGTCACTTGACATACTAGTAGCTGAAAGGAAGTTTATTACAGTGTGAAAATAAATTGAGATGACAGAATTACTTTTGTTTCTGACCCCCGTGCTTCCCTCTCATTGAAAGAGAAACTCAAACACATTTAAAAGACTGGTAGTCAATACGCCTCCTTTCAACGTGTCACTTTTGGAGGTTTTTATGGAAGATGAGTTTTTATTATATATTTTTTCCTTCTGAAATATAATAACAGCATTCAACCCATCTTCTTACTAAGATATATGCATGCTTGCAACTTGGAAAAAGTCACAAGATGATAAGTTTTCAGTACAATTACAGTTTGTGTACTTTTCTGCTAGACAATGCATTCTTCTTCTCACTTTGGAAGTATATTTAAAGACCACTTTCCTAAGTAATTGCTACCCCCTTGAAAATAATCAAAAAGTGATACATCAATGTCAAGAACAGTGTTTCTGAGCATTGAAGAAGGTTGACCTTGCTTTCATTTTCTTACATGATGTACCGGCTCTGACAAGATGAGACGTAAAATGTATAAATAGTATGTAAATATAGTTTAGCAGGCAGCAGTCTTTTCTAACCTGCAATAAAAATAATAAAAATCAGTAGCATTCTAACAGGAACAGACAACAATCACAAAGTATACAGTAGTACATTTCCTTTAGGAAAGTGCAATGGCAGTTAACAAGTAAGGACAATCAGTAAGTCAATAATGTTTTTTAGTGAACAATGTAACTGTACTTGGCAGTCCACAGTATCCAGATTCCACAGAATGTCTTGTAAGGTCAGTAGGAGAACCGCAGGAGTATATGTCCTAAAGCCTATGCTGTGTAACTTTCACTGTCACTCTGATTCCTTTATCACAAATAACATTAAACTCTTAATTTGATTAGTTGCTGTAAAAATGTATTTTAAATGTGTTTTTTTACATTAGTCCTTGTATTGGAGTAGATAGCTATGGTTCTAAAATGAACATTCCAGCTTTACAAGCAAAAATGTTCTTAGACTTTCAGAGAAACAACTTGTGCAGTACCACAATGTATGGTTGGCAAACTGAAATACTGAACAAGCAGGCTTTGCTCCCTGTATGTATTTTTGACTGGAATGTAAAAAAGAGCCACATTCTCCCATTTTGGTGTATTCATCTAATACAATGGATATACAGTGGGTACGGAAAGTATTCAGACCCCCTTAAATTTTTCACTCTTTGTTATATTGCAGCCATTTGCTAAAATCATTTAAGTTCATTCTTCTTCCTCATGAATGTACACATAGCACCCCATACTTACAGAAAAACACAGAATTGTTGACATTGTTGTAGATTTATTAAAAAAGAAAAACTGAAATATCACATGGTCCTAAGTATTCAGACCCTTTGCTCAGTATTTAGTAGAAGCCCCCTTTTGATCTAATACAGCCAGGAGTCTTTTTGGGAAAGATGCAACAAGTCTTTCACACCTGGATTTGGGGATCCTCTGCCATTCCTCCTTGCAGATCCTCTCCAGTTCTGTCAGGTTGGATGGTAAACGTTGGTGGACAGCCATTTTTAGGTCTCTCCAGAGATGCTCAATTGGGTTTAAGTCAGGGCTCTGGCTGGGCCATTCAAGAACAGTCACGGAGTTGTTGTGAAGCCACTCCTTTGTTATTTTAGCTGTGTGCTTAGGGTCATTGTCTTGTTGGAAGGTAAACCTTCGGCCCAGTCTGAGGTCCAGAGCACTCTGGAGAAGGTTTTTGTCCAGGATATCCCTGTACTTGGCCGCATTCATCTTTCCCTCGATTGCAACCAGTCGTCCTGTCCCTGCAGCTGAAAAACACCCCCACAGCATGATGCTGCCACCACCATGCTTCACTGTTGGGACTGTATTGGACAGGTGATGAGCAGTGCCTGGTTTTCTCCACACATAACGCTTAGAATTAAGGCCAAAAAGTTCTATTTTGGTCTCATCAGACCAGAGAATCTTATTTCTCACCATCTTGGAGTCCTTCAGGTGTTTTTTTAGCAAACTCCATGTGGGCTTTCATGTGTCTTACACTGAGGAGAGGCCTCCGTCGGGCCACTCTGCCATAAAGCCCCGACTGGTGGAGGGCTGCAGTGATGGTTGACTTTCTACAACTTTCTCCCATCTCCTGACTGCATCTCTGGAGCTCAGCCACAGTGATCTTTGGGTTCTTCTTTACCTCTCTCACCAAGGCTCTTCTCCCCCGATAGCTCAGTTTGGCCGGACGGCCAGCTTTAGGAAGGGTTCTGGTCGTCCCAAACGTCTTCCATTTGAGGATTATGGAGGCCACTGTGCTATTAGGAACCTTAAGTGCAGCAGAAATCTTTTTGTAACCTTGGCCAGATCTGTGCCTTGCCACAATTCTGTCTCTGAGCTCTTCAGGCAGTTCCTTTGACCTCATGATTCTCATTTGCTCTGACATGCATTGTGATCTGGAAGGTCTTATATAGACAGGTGTGTGGCTTTCCTAATCAAGTCCAATCAGTATAATCAAACACAGCTGGACTCAAATGAAGGTGTAGAACCATCTCAAGGATGATCAGAAGAAATGGAAAGCACATGAGTTAAATATATGAGTGTCACAGCAAAGGGTCTGAATACTTAGGACCATGTGATATTTCAGTTTTTCTTTTTTAATAAATCTGCAACAATGTCAACAATTCTGTGTTTTTCTGTCAGTATGGGGTGCTATGTGTGCATTCATGAGGAAGAAGAATGAACTTAAATGATTTTAGCAAATGGCTGCAATATAACAAAGAGTGAAAAATTTAAGGGGGTCTGAATACTTTCCGTACCCACTGTATGCCTCCACTCACTCTTATGGTTACACTCTTGATTTTGTATTCTCCCATCTCTGCACTCCTCCCAACCTCACCAACACCCCCATAATTCTCTCTCCTCATAACCTCATCATTTTCAGTAACCTTGTCTTTAACCACCTATCCGCTCAAGCATAAAAAGATTACTTGTAGAAATCTTCACCACTTTAACCCTTCACTGCTCTATTCTTCTACTGACCACCTCTAAGGCAAAATCTCACCCCTGTTCTGTCAAAACCTGGCCTCCACTGTCTGCAGCAGTTCACTCTCATCCTCACTGGATGCACTTGCACCTCTAACTACACACAGAATCAAGTCCCAACAACCTTGACAAACTGACAACACCAGAAATCCCAAGAGACATACTGTAGCTGTGCTCTTGAGTGACTATAGTGTAAAAATAAATCTCTGCAAGATCTCACTCTAAAAAATCTACCCTCCTAAAATACAATATTTGCCTCCATGCTGCCAAACAAACCTGCTTTGTCACTCTAATTAGGGATGAGCTTCCTGTTCAAGTCGAGGTTAAGTTCGACTCGAACATCGCTCGTTCGATCGTTCGTCGAATCATGAACAAATGTGCTTCTTCGTGGGAAATTTGAGATTCCCCTAATGCACTGCACGCGCACCGCACGTGCAGCACGTTATGTGATTGACTAAAGCATGCACCCTGACCTCATGCTTTTGGCCAATCAAATGATCTCTGCCATGATTGGACTAAAGGCAGGCTGCCTTTAGCCAATCATGGCTCAGGGGCCAAGTACACACCACACACTACATAAATGCTGTCCGCAGCCGCAGCGTGTAATGTGATTGTGCGGGTGAGGAGACAGGGAGAGAGGCGCGTGTGAGGCAGGGAGAGAGTAGCTTTTTTTTGGAGTTTGTCAGACAGTGCAGAGAGACATTCCTAGCAGTGTAGGGAGGGCCAAGAACCTGTTTCAGGCCGGGAGAGATTTGTTTCTTTGC